>NC_134095.1:127539837-127862337 GCF_000715075.1 Nicotiana tabacum
TTACCCTATTTGCCTTGTGATTGTTTCTTGGGTGAGGAAGAGTGTGAAGCGCGAAGGGTGATGCCATGTATTGTTTTGGTGAGAGAGTGTTAATGTACGAAGGGTGATGTCGTGCACTTATCTTTGATTTCCTGATTTATATTGATAACTAAGTTACGGTTTCTCAACATTTAATTGTTGGTTTCCTGTTGATACTTGTTGTACCTCGCAGCATGATTCCCCCTTCCTATTTTCAATTGAACTGTGGTGATCCTCATATTTATTTGTTGTTCTTCTGTTATTATCCGATGTCCCCACAGCAAGTTACCCCCTCCCATACATAACTGTACATTATTGTTCTTCTTTTCTGTTGTATATGATTTAACTGCACAAGTTTATTTGGTAGTTTGGTCCTAGCCTCGTCACTACTTCGCCAAGGTTAGGCTAGGCACTTACCAGAACATAGGGTCGGTTGTGCTGATACTACACTCTGCACTCTTTTGTGCAGATCCCAGTGTTGTAGACTTCGGACCGCAGTGAGATTGTTTTTCTTGTTCATCAAGCGACCCGAGGTAGTCCTGCAGGCGTCCGCAGGCCTTGACGTCTCCTTCTATCTACTATTCATGTTTCTTTCATGTATTTTCAGAGACAGTGTTGTATTTATTTCTTTCAGACCATTATTTGTAGTACTCATAGACAGTTTGTGAAGTTGTGACACCAGTCTTGGGTAGGTTTCTGCTTTTATGGATTTGTATTAGCAGTATTATTAAAACTTTACAATGCAGCCTTCCACTTATTCAATTCTATTGTTATCTAATTATTGGCTCTTAACTGTTATCGGATTAAAAATGGAAACAAGGTAAATAGTTCAGTTAGTTAGCTTGCCTAGCTTTCACTAGTAGGCGCCATCACGACTCCTGACGGTGGGAAATCCGGGTCGTGACACATATACATACACATATATAACGCCATCTATTCATGGGTCAATGTGCATGTATAAATGCATGAAATGCATATGACATACATTAATAAAATCTCTCGGTACATCATAAGACCATTATGCCTCTAATTAATATCATGAAATAAACTTTACCAACTTACGTATTTTTGAGACCCATGAACAGATGATAGAGTAATATGACACATGGGGAATCAAGAACATAAGTATCTCTAGTATTTCTCCAATATGCCACCTTGGATGAAAATTCATTTTCCTTGACTTGCTTCCCCTCTCACCTTCACGAATTTACGCATAACTTGTTTGAAATAGCATAATGCTTATAATTTCAAAATAATCCCACTCCTGATCTTACATCGATTAACTTACGACAAAACTTAAACATACGAAAATGCGGGATGTAACATCATTCCCCTCTTTGGAACATTCGTCCTCGAATGTTGAATGATGCACTTATCATTCTCATAACCCATAGTTTTCATGAATACTTTAGTGCTCCTCTTGTCATCTTGGAAACTGTTCTATGAATAAGTCCAAAGGCTAGGGCTTTCCTCCCTTTAATCCTCTTCCTCATATCACGGCTTGTGGTCGGTATCTTTTCAATCTCGTAACTGTTGCTACCTTCTATCATGCAGTTTGTACGACTTTGGCCTTGTAAGTGGGTGTAACAACCCGACCGGTCATTTCATGAGTTACCGCTCCGTTTCCCCCATTTCTACTTCTTATTGACTTGCTCGGCTATAATATGTTATCGGGTTGATTGGTTCGAGTTCGGAAAGGTTTTGGTAAGGTTTGAGACACTTAGTCTCTTTTGAGTAAGCTTAAGTTGGAAAAGTCAACCGGATGTTGACTTAGGTGAAAAAGGCTCAGAAGTGAGTTTTGATGGTTCGGATAGCTTCGGGAGGTGATTTGGGACTTAGGAGCGTGATCGGAATGGGTTTTGGAGGTCCGGGGTAGATTTAGGCTTGAATTGGCGAAATTGGAATTTTGGCATTTTCCAGTTGATAGGTGAGATTTGGATCTAGGGGTCGGAATGGAATTCTGGGAGTTGCACTAGGTCTGTTGTCTCAATTGGGATGTGTGTGCAAAATTTCAGGTCATTCGGACGTGGTTTGAAAGACTTTTTGATCAAAAGCGGAATTCAGAAGATTTTTGAAACCTTAGGCTTGAATCTAATGTTATTTGGTTGATTCGATGTTGTTTGAGATGTTTTGAAGGTTGGTATAAGTTTGGATAGTGGTATATGACTTGTTCATGCTTTTGGTTGAGGTCCCGGGGGCCTCGGGGTGATTTCGGATGGTTCACGGGGGATTTTGGAGTTGAGTTTGGCAGCTGAACTTCATTATTGCTGTCATAACCGCACATGCTGCTTGGGGAACGCAGGAACGCAGGTGCGGATGGGTTGTCGCATCTGCGATCTGCGGAATGTGAGGCGCAGATGCGAAAGTTGGATTTTAAGTGGAAACTGCAGATGCGGTGCTTGGGCAACATATGCGGTACCTCAGGTGCAATATAGGCATCGCAGGTGCGAAAAGCCTGGGTCTGAAAGTATAAAAGATTTTCTTCACAATTTTTGGCCATTTTTCTCAATATTTCATTCGGGGTCAAGCTTTCGGGAGCAATTTCAAGGGAGATTTTCTGAGGGACTCATTGAGGTAAGGTCCTTGGTTCTTAAGCTCGTTATTATCGTGATTTTTATCATTGTTAGCATGAAATTTATGGGAAAAATCAGTGGTAAATTTGGGGGTTAAGGCTTGGTTAATTGGAGAGCTTTGAGTGGTGATTTGAGGGGCCATTTGAGTTCCGATTTTGGTACTTTTGGTATGAATGAACTCGTGGCGGAATAAGGATTCTATTGATGTGAAAATTTTCAAATTCCAAGACGTGGGCCCGAGGGTCGGGTTTAGTTAATTTCGGATTTTGTGTTGTAATTTGGTTAATTTGGTATGGGTTTCACTTCTTTAGTGTATATTGATGGTTATGAACGGATTTTGGTTAGATTCAAGGCATTTGGGGGCCGATTCGAGAGGAAAAGGCGTCATGGACTATAGTTTTGGCTTGGCTTGAGGTAAGTAACACTTCTAACCTTGGTTCTGCGGGCTCGAAACCCCGAACGATGTGTTCTATGTTTATTATAAATGTGACGCTATGCCAAGTGACGGGCGTGTGGGCGTGTACCATGAAAAATGTGGCATGGATCATTCCATGGCACCACTTAGCTACTCTTTTATGTTGATATCTGTGTTGTAATCATGTGATTAAGTTGATAAGCTGCAAATCATGTTAGTTATCATGTTAAGGCTTCACGCCAACATTGTTGAGACTCGAGAGGTCGTTTCTTGATACCATGTCATTAGATTCATGTATATTCTATACTCAGTCCTATTCATGCATATTATATCATGCCTCCGTCTCAATTATTGCTATCTAACATATCATATCATTGTTCGGGCTTGTATTATGACATCTTAGCCTATGTGTGTGAGACTTGAGAGTATTGACTAAGTGAGGCCGAGAGCCGAATATTTATTGACAGTATGGGATCGGGCTGCACACCGCAACAATGTTATTGATCATGCCTTCGCTGGTATTGATATAGCACTTGAGCTCAGAGAAGCCATTCCGGAGTCTTTACACTCCCAGTGAGCGCAGTAAATGATTATATTGAGGGATGAATCTTCCCTGGACATAGATTTTTTCTGAAGTACTATACCGGGAGATGGATCTTCTCCGAGAGGCCGGATCGGCCTGTGTCCTCGGTACTGAATGACTGCGGTCAGTGATATATATTTCGGGATGGATCTTCCCTGGGCCGGATGGCCATATACAATACAAGTGGTTGAGCACTTGTGAGTGGAGGTTGTGGAACATTGATCATGGTAGTTGTGCATTGGTACCTATATGAAATCTCTGAGTTTTGAACTCTTTACTGATCAGTTGCATCTATTACTGTTGAGTTTTATTTGAACTGTAAGCATGTCTACATTTCTATTTTATTAATTGTTATTTTCCTATTGAGGTTTGGTCCGTCACTACCTGTCAGTCCATAGATTGGACTTGTTACTTACTGAGTCTGTGTATTCACGTTAACCCCTGCACCTTGTTTGCAGATCCGGGTGTATCTGGTCATGGTAGCGGTTGTTGATCTTCCTTGTGCGGACTTCCACCGGAGATTGCGAGATAGCTGCTTGGCGACCGCAGTTCCGCCTTCTCTTTCCTTATCTTTCTCTAGCTTTATTTATTGGATTTATTTAGACTTTTCCAAATTTGTATTTCAGACAGTTGTATTAGTTTTCTCATGACTAGTGACACCCGAGGTCGGGGTTGTATTTCTTTCCGCTGTTTTGATACGTCTATCTTTTATTATTGGATTTCACTTTAAAAATTGATGTTTTCTAAAGTTAGTAATTTGGGTAAAAATGAAAAAATTGGAATAAGTGGCTGGCCTAGTTCCACGATAGGTGAGCCAGATTTTGGGTCGTAACAGTGGGCCTATGCGACTCTTCTCCCCCTTTTCCTCTAGCTTCTAGCCAATTTCTTGGCCTCACTTCGTAAACATATACAGATCTTGATGAAATGTCCCTCTGGGCATTTGTAGGTATACTAAAGTTCTTTGCTCGGCATTTTGTTGAAATTTTGATTATTGTAACGTCTTGTTTCATAGAACCGGTTATCTAACCGCGTGATTTTTACCATATCTAAGTAGGTCATACTATACCATAATTCTTACTTCGATTTATCGTTACTGATATTTGCTACCAAATTCCAGGTTACTCTTTAGTTGCTTATCATATATGTATAGATCTAAGTCCTTTAATGCTTCTTTAATACTATTCATCTTTAAGAATGACGGCTGTAGACATATGATTTTTGACCCTCCCCGAAATTTCACCCACTTTAGCATGTAAATATTTAATTTAGGCTTAATATAATGATTTCAACTAATTTCGACTCTATTTACTGTATTTTATCACAAAAAATTAAAATTACAAAAAATATTTTCGCTTATTTAGCTAGTTAATATTTTTATCTAGTTACTTTTAATTTGTTTACTAAATTCAAAAATACAAAAAAAAATTAGGAATGTTATCTTAATGATTTTTTCATTTTTTTTATCTTTTAGTATGATATTTTGAAAATACCAAAAATAGTTTATTTTACGGTCAATCTTATTTTAACAGTTATTTTACTTAAGTATGACTAATTAATAAATGAGATCGTATGTTAATCTCGTTTGCGGGGAAAGAATAAAACTTGGGCTCGAGCAACCCATTTTTAGGCCTAATTTTAGACCTAACCCATAATTCCCAAGCCCATACCCCTAACCTAATCTCTACCCCTATATAATAGTATCTAGCACCTAAAATAAGGAGAGACCTAAAAAATTTGGACCGGCCGTTTCTGAAAAGGGCAATACACATTCAGACCCTAACGCTTAAGGTCTATAGAAGCCTTCATTCTCTAACCTCTTTCGTCTCTCCCATTCCTCACTCAACCCTAGCCACCGCAAAAGCCTTCGTCGGCGGTCACCACTTTAATCTTTCTGTCAGAATTCCGGCCAAATTACCAGCTGTATTGCTGATTCCTCTCACGTTTTCATTGTTTCAAAAATGTTGAACTTCTGTTCTGAGGCTCAAGTTTGTTTAGCTGCTGTTTGATGCGTTCTTCGGTTCAAATTTGCTCTTGATTAGTTTGTTCTTCCTTTCAACTTCAGATATCTATTTTCTGTTTGTCTCTCTGCTATAATCAGGTACTCGTTTGTTAACCTGAAGCTTTGTATTAGTAGAAGCGGATTACTCTCTTTATTTGCTCTTGACCTCTTGGTCTTTGTTTGAATTCATATGTTGATTCCTTTACGTTTAGCCCATCATGAGTAGATTAATAAGTTTAAATTTATTAATAAGTTTAAATTTAGTTAATTCTATCATGAGTAGATTTTACTTGTTTTGCTGTTTCAAATGATAAAATATCATAATTCTATATTTTAGTTCCTTTCGGTCAAGTTTGCTAGTTGTAGTTGAGGTGCGCATATAAAAAAAACGCGTGGTAGGTTTGACAGAATGACTCACACGTTAATTTAAAGCATACTGAGAGGAAGACAATATTGATGGATTGAATTTAGAGATGGGGCTGTGCGGATCTATGTTTATAATTTAAGTCCTAAGGGACTAATTCCTAATGAAGCAGTGGCGAGTTTTTTTATAGTAGCAAAAATACTTGTTATTCATTCGAACAGTAGTTGGTATAGAAATGATGTATGAATTTTTCCTGTTTCTTTCTTTCACTATCTTTATTTTGTTCTCCTATAGTGTAACTAGATTTAAATATTTCTTGTGACATTAATTTAGGCTATAAAATTGTTGATAAAACTATTTTGTCTTTGAGTGCTCGTGATTACTTCTAATCCATTGGGATGGCGATAAGCATGCCCATTTATGAAATCTTGTTGACTCCAACGCCTGAACAAGATATAAGTTGGGTTTGGGTTTTAAGAGGTGAATAAATTATAAAGGCGTAGTTGTTTTAGACACGTAATTTAAATTACTTTCCTAAATTCGGGTGTGCATTTCATGTGACCTTACCATAATTTTGAATAATGATAGTAGAAATAAGCATGTTATAAATCCGGGTGTGCATTTCATGTGACCCGGCTCCAATTTCCAACAAGGTTAAATACAATGTGTCGTGACTCACGGGTGCATTTCATGTAGTGTGGCTCACGGTGTGTTTTAAATAACGTTGAAATAATTCCTTAAATAAATAAAAGCGGCTAATAAGTTAAAAATGTACCATAAGCTAAAACATGTATTAAAATCAGTTAATAGGCCAATTATAATTGTTGAACGATCGTGCTAGAACCACGAAATTCGGGAATGCCTAACACCTTCTCCCGGGTTAACAGAATTCCTTACTCGGATTTCTGGTTCGCGGACGGTAATACAGAGTCAACCTTTTCCTCGTTTTGGGATTTGAACCGGTGACTTGGGACACCATAAATTTTCCCAAGTGGCGACTCTGATTTTAAATAAAATAAACTCGTTTCGATTGTTACTTTAAGTTGGAAAACTCCCTTATACTCACCTTTCCGGGGAGTGTAGGTTAAAAGGAGGTGTGATAGCTCTGGTGACTCTGTTGGGGACCCAAACCCAGAACTTTGGTTCAGGGTTTAAGAATTCGAGTTTAGAATAATTGTTATAGTTGGTTTGTTTTATCTGATTTTTACATGTTGAGCCTACTGTGCTAAAAGCCGTTTTTACCACTTTGATATTGTTTGGACTGTTTATAAATTGCTACGAAACCCTCCTCTCTCTGAGTCTTCTAAATCATCTGGGAAGTGTGCACTTCGTGTGACTTCTTTTCTGTTAGAGTCTTATCCCAATTTTAGAATGAGGTTCGAACAAGTTGCAAAGCCGGTGAAGCTTCTACATTCCCGGTACGCTGCCCCCCCTCGGCTCGAGTTGTCCGCTCGGGTAAGCCAGGTCTAGAACAATACACCCAGGTTTTTAAACCTAGTATAACACAGCCTCATACCGGATCCCTAGTAGGAACGCTTGTTTGCATCATCTGCATTTTGACTTTGGGGACTCAACACAGGGGTTGGGTCCGTCAAGGACAGGTGTACCCAAAAATCAAAAGACCATCTTGATGCATCTTACGTGCTACTTGCGTATCTGTCTGTTTCGGCTTGCGTGTTGACTGACTTCTAGAATAGGGAAAGAAAATGAAAAAAAAGAAAATCAAAAAAGAGGAGAAAGAATAAAAAAGAAACAAAAATTGAGAGGGGTAGGTATTTAGAAAATTATGAAAATCTGCCAAAATTCTGGAAAAAAAAAGTCATTTCAAAACGAGCCAAAATTTTCAAGTGTCATGTTTTCATGTTCCGTCAAAATTGGGTGAACTACGCGGGTCTGATTCTCATCGGATGTGAGATACGTAGGCAAACCTCATCGGTTCCGGCCCATAATTTTCGAAACATCCAAAAATATTTTCCTTTACTTCCTCTCTAGAAAAGTCTTTTTTTGAGACACCATTAAAAAAAAATTCCAAAAAATATTTTCATTTACTTCTTTCTTTAGAAAGTCTTTCTTTTAGACCCCAATTTTTTTAAAAAAAATAAATACAAAAATATTTTCTTCTAATCTCTCAAAATCCAAAAATATTTGTTTGTAAATTCAAAAAAAAAAAATCTTTTTTCTTTTGTAGATTTCTTTCATAAATTCAAAGTAAAGTCCAAAATATGTCCTTTCTTCTTTAGAAGTTTTTCTTTCGAAATTTCCAGAGAAAAAAAAAAGAAAAAGAAGTTAAAATTCGAGAAATTTTTTTTCCTCTTCTTTAGACGTCTTTCTTTTCAAAAAAAAATTCTTTAAAAAAAACAAATCGAAATCCAAAAAAATATTTTCTTTCTTTTTTGTAAGTATTTCTTTAGAAAAAAACAAATTTCAAAATCCAAAAAAAAAGACTTAGTTTATTTACATTATTTCTAATCTTCCCGAACTACGTAAGATCTGATTCATGTTCCCACATGATACGTAGGCAACCCACATCAGGTTCGATCAACCATTGAAAAGAAAGATGAGGAAAAAATGAAAAAAAAAACAAAAATGAAGAAATATTGCTAATAATAAGGATCGACTGAGTCCATTCTAACATGTTTTGTTTTGAATTGTGAAGAAAGTTGAGGTGGTCGGTTTGTGGTAAGCTGGAAACACAAGATCCAGGAAAAATGATAACTGACATCGAAGCTGTTACAAGTGCTCAAGACTCAGGGTCAGAGGGTTCAACAAGAGGCTACTGTGTTTGAGAGAAATAGAATACTAAAACAGCAATTGACCGAAATGTGTCAAGCATGGGCCAGTGGTCAAGGACAGCCTCGTCATAAGTCACAATTCGCTACACATCAAGAGCAATACCACTCCTGAGTACCACTCATACTCGTTTGATCTTCCTGCAAACATTGAGAAGCCTGCCCGAAAGATGGTACAGGAAGAAACGACCCAAAGAGTGAAAAGCTTAGAACAATGGTTGAAAAACATGCAAGGGTTGGCAGATCAAAAGAGTGTTGCCTTCAAAGATCTATGCATGTTCCCCGATGTCCATTTGCCGTCTGGTTTCAAGACTCCCAAATTTTAAAAGTATGATGGACATGGAGACCCTATAGCCCACCTGAAAAAGTATTGCATTCAACTGAGAGGTACGGGAAGAAACGAAGAATTGCTGATGGCTTATTTTGGGGAAAGCCTTACAGGAGTAGCATCCGAATGGTTTTTGGATCAAGACACATCCGCTGGTACGTCTGGAATGACATGGCACAGGCCTTTGTCAATCAGTTCCAATACAACATCGACATTGCCCCAGACCGCATTTCCCTTTCAAACCTGAAGAAGAAACCAAGTGAAAGTTTCAGGGAATATGCCATTAAATGGAGAGAGCAAGCGGCCAGAGTTAAGCCACCCATGGATGAGCACGGGTTAATCATTGTCTTCCTTCAGGCTCAAGAGCCAGATTATTTTCAAAATATGATGTCCGCAGTGGGTAAATCCTTCTCGGAAGCAATCAAGTGGGGGAAATGATTGAGAATGGTCTTAAGACAGGTAAAATTATAAGTCAAGCAGTTCTTAAAACCGCAACTCAGGCTGTCCAGGCTGAATCTGATAATTTTAGTGATACAAATGAGAAGGATGAAGAAATCATGATGACAACGGGGTCGAGAAGAAGTTCCAGGAGAACATCTCGAAGGTATGCGCAACCTCATCAGGTTTCCCATGACTCCCCTAAGAATTACTATCCCCCTCAGAACCCACAATACTATGTCGCTCCACCTCAGTATGTTGGCCAGCCACCAAGACACCCCGGAAGGCGAGCACCAGCACCACAAAATCTCCACCAGCCTCCACAAAATTTTCAAATGCCCTATAATCCACATCCAGGCCAGAGGTATAGAAGGGAACAAAAGTTGAAAGATAATTTTACACCAATAGGAGAGTCCTATGCAAGCTTGTTTGAGAAATTAAAGCATTATGACATGATTGCACCTATTCCTTCAAATCATGTGGACCCACGTGCAAGAAGCTTTGACCCTTCTAAAAGGTGTGAATACCATTCCAATGCCCAGGGGCACAATGTTGAAAGCTGTCGGGATTTGAAAAGAGAAATAGAAAGGATGATCCAGGAAAACCTGATTGTGATCCAAGACAGTGACACCCAGAATATCGCGCAGAATCCTTTACCTGCACATGATGATGCACACTTTGTGGGGATGATGCGTGGTGACAGGGAGTATGAGAATCCTCTCGGGAATTTGCTAACTGAAGTTAATGATTTTGAAATTGGAGAAGGCTCTGCTAATTCTGATGAGCAAATTTGTGGCTAAATGTCAAGCCTAGCAATTGAAAAGTCATTCCCTCCTCACTAGGAAGGAATCTTGGTAGCTTGTTTTGATGTTTTTTCTATTATCTGGGTTATTTCAGGGTTGTGATCCAGATTTTATTTGTTTTATTGAGTCAAACTCTTCTATCCCTCCATTCTGTTTGTGTGAGTCTTGTCTGTCTGTTCTGTTGCTATTTTCATTATTCGAGTTATTTTAGGTTTTAACTCGTATTTTGGGTTGCTTGTTTAGTTGTAAAACCCTTTCATCCTTTACTCAATAAAATACAATTTGTCCTTTTGTGTCATTCTGTTCCTAGTTCTTTTGTCGCTAGTTCTAATGACATGATATGCATGCGGAAGTTTTGGCTAGATCTTAGGAACTGATTTAATCTGGAATTGGATAACTAAAAAAATACATTTGAGGATGAATAAAGAGTTGGAATACTTTGGAACTAAGATCGAGTAAAATTCACCTTCAAATTATTGTGAAGATCAGGCTTGAGGATGTTTAATCAATTGAAGTTTGTTGGAAAGTTTGTCACTAAGGGATGAAAAAATGTCTCGTGACCACGGCACACCAAGAAGACAAACATGTTTGTCAATGCTGTGATCGTGAAAGGATACCATGTTTGACGTTCTTGAGGATGGGAGGCCCTTTTTCTGCTACCCAAACACTTTATATCCTTTGCTACCCCTTTTGAGCCTGTGTTATTTTCTTTGACCACCCTCTTTTGGAATCAAGTTTAGAGTCAAGAGTAAAAAAAATGAAAAAAAGAAAAAAATTCATGTCCCAAGAGTACAAACTGGGGCAATTCTTAGAAAGTTCAAAAAAAAATATTTGTCAAAGGTCCATGCCCTCAAAAATAGAAGTTAGGGCAAACAAAAAAAAAGAAAAAAGAAAAGGAAAAAAAAGAGAAATAGAAAGAAAGATGAAAAATAGTTTAGGTCAGATGTTTGTACTACATTCGACCTGATTCCTCAAAAAATAAGGATACGTAGGCAACCTCACGGTTCGGTCTAACCAAATAAGAATCAGAAAACAAAATCCAAAAAATCCCCAATAGCTAAAGCTGGGGCAAAAATTTTATTTTATTTTCAAAAGAGTCGATTCCAAAAGTTGTAAGTATACAACCCCGTCATCTTTAGTCTGTTTTGAGCCTCATGTCGGCTTTTCGTCCAACCCTATCCAAAAACCTTCCAAATAAAGACCTCCCGATATGCCTTCAAAAATGCCAAGAGACACATGCAATGAGCAACAGTTGTCACACAACGTAGAACATCATCGAGTTGCTTACAAAAAGAGGGAAAGAAAAAGAAAAAGAAAAATGAGAGAGTCTTATTAGTGAAAACCCTCACGGGCACAGTAAGGCGACGGTAAGCAGAGATGAATAAATGAGAGAGACTTGTTGGTGAAAACTCCTCGGGGCACCACTAGTCGAAAGTGAGTCATGAAGCTGATGCAATGAATTGGCACGGATAGGCCCGACTTCAAAGATCATAAGAATGGTAAAATGGAAGATTGGATTAGTTTGATAGATTAGGCCGTTGAGTCCAAAATGCATGTCATGATCATTAAGGCTAGTTATTGAAAAAAAAAGAAAAAAAATTCTTCCTTCTGTCCTTCCGACAGGGGCATTTCTTGTTAATATTTGTTTCTTTGCGTCATTGTGTCCTTCACCCTGAGTCAGTCCTTCTCAAAATAAGCAAGAAAAGATTTCAAAATCTGCTACCAGCTTTTCAGTTGTACAAAGTAACTTTGGCCAGCACACTCAGTTGTTACTTTCAACATGACTTAAGGATTCATGCAAAGGCTTCCCCAAAAGACTCTTGTCAGCCTACTTGGCGCAAGCAAAGATAACTGGTTATTCTCTCTGACAGATAAATTGCTCAAAAGCAGGAAGTCATTCAAGATATCAGAAAAGGTCACATAAGCAAAGATCTCCAATTGGGGTAAGGCTGTTTGAGCTGCAAATACAAACGGTACTGGGTGTGAAACAGTCAGAGTTGGTGCAGAACAAAAGTCTCTTGAGACCGACTCAGGTTGATCGAGCAAAAGCCAAGTTGCTTAAGACTCAAGGCCACAAACCGACCATCACTTTCAAAACTGACAAAATTTTCTTTGTTTGAAACAGGAACAAAGTAGTGCAAGGAAAGAGGTTCCAAAAAAAAGAGAAAAAGAGAAAAATAAAAAGAAAGAAGGGAAAAAAAAGAGAAAAAAAGAAGAAGATAAAAATAGAAAAAAAAAAAAGCAAAAAAAAAAGACACAAAAAAGAAGAGAAGAGCCGACGAAGGGAAGTTTCTCAAATTATTGCCTTTATTTGTCTTGTTAATATGCATAAAGTCATGCCATTGCTCTTTACATTTTCCTCCTAGGGTAATATGTCCTAGTCTAATGGATTTTCCTTCCAATAAAAATCTTAGTCTGATGAATTTTTCTCCTAAGATAGAAGACCTAGTCTGATGAACTTTCTCCTAGGATAGAAATCTTAGTCTGATGAACTTTCTCCTAGGATCAAAATCTTAGTATGATGAATCTTTCTCCTAAGATACCAAAAGTGACCTAGTCTGATGAATTCTCTCCTAGGATCAAAATCTTAGTCTGATGAATTTTTCTCCTAAGATAGAAAACCTAGTCTGATGAACTTTCTCCTAGGATAGATGTCTTAGACTAATGAATTTTTCTCCTAAGATAGAAAACCTAGTCAGATGAATTTTCTCCTAGGATCAAAATCTTAGTCTGCTGAATTTTCTCCTAGGATAAACGTCTTAGTCTGATGAATTTTCTCCTAAGATGGAAGACCTAGTCTGATGAACTTTTTCCTAGGATTCAAATCTTAGTCTGATGAACTTTCTCATAGGATAGAAATCTTAGTCTGATGAACTTTCTCCTAGGATCAAAATCTTAGTATGATGAATCTTTCTTCTAAGATACCAAAAGTGACCTAGTGTGATGAATTTTCTCCTATGATCAAAATCTTAGTCTGATGAAATTTTCTCCTAAGATAGAAAACCTAGTCTGATGAACTTTCTCCTAGGAAAGATGTCTTAGACTGATGAATTTTTCTCCTAAGATAGAAAACCTAGTCAAATGAATTTTCTCCTAGGATCAAAATCTTAGTTTGCTGAATTTTCTCCTAGGATAAACGTCGTCTGATGAATTTTCTCCTAATATGGAAGACCTAGTTGGATGAACTTTCTCCTAGGATCCAAATCTTAGTGTGATGAATTTTTCTCCTAAGATAGAAAACCTAGTCTGATGAATTTTCTCCGATGATCAAAATCTTAGTCTGATGATTCTTTCTCCTAAGATAGAGAACCTAGTCAGATGAACTTTCTCCTAGGAAAGAAATCTTTGTCTGATGAATCTTTCTCTTAAGATACCAAAAAATGGAGAGAAAAAAAGGACCTAATCTGATGAATTTTCTCCTAGGATTAACGTCTTAGTCTGATGAATTTTCTCCTAAGATGGAAGACTTAGTCTGATAAACTTTCTCCTAGGATCCAAATCTTAGTCTGATGAATTTTTCTCCTAAGATAGAAAACCTAGTCTGATGAATTTTCTCCTAGGATCAAAATCTTAGTCTGATGAATCTTTCTCCTAAGATAGAGAACCTAGTCTGATGAACTTTCTCCTAGGAAAGAAATCTTAGTTTGATGAATCTTTCTCTTAAGATACCAATAAAAAAAAAAGGACCTAATCTGATGAATGTTCTCCTAGGATTAACGTCTTAGTCTGATGAATCTTTCTCCTAAGATAGAAAACCTAGTCTGACGAATTTTCTCCTAGGATATTTTGAAAAAAAAGGAAATTTGAAAAAAAGAGGGGTCAATTTTTAGTTTTCTTAAGTTATCAATGTTTAGTTTTCTTGAAATCAGGGGTCCCGCCTGGAGAATAGGGTCAGTCTTTACTTTAGTCAACCTTAGTTTATAGTTTTCTGCAAGCTCAATCACTTTTAGGAGACGTACATCCTAGTCTAGTCTTTAGTTTACTCATCATTGCATCAATAGTATAAGTGATTTACAATTTTGCTAACAACTCACAAATCTTCCTAGTGCAAAGTGGGGCAGAAAAAAATTCTTTTGTTTTGTCTGTTTTGTTGTAATCAGGCGCCCACCTGGAGAACAAGGGAAGGCAACTCAAGTTTCTAGGGAAAACAGTGTTGAAGGAAGACAACTCGAGTTTTAAGGGAAAGCAGTTTCGAAGGAAGACAGTTCAAGTTTCAGGGGAAAATGGTTCAAGGTGCAAGGGAAAATAGTGTCAAGTAACAAGAGAAGACAGTTCAAGTTCAGCAATCAGGCGCCCACCTGAAAAAAGGGGGAATTCAATTCAGAATGCAATTCAGGTCAGCAACAAAAGAAGCTCGCGTCAAGAATGCGAGTCAGCAGTCCAAGTGATCAACAGAAGTTAGTCACAATCCAAAATAAAAAGGAAAAAAACAAAACAAAACAAAAAGAAAGACAAGAAGTGAATCCAAATGTAGAAGTTAATGAAAGATGTGAGCTGCTCAAGACAGGGCTGAGGTCACAAGCTCTGCATGTCCCGTCTTGGTTTGAAAAGCTGAAGAAGATTGAACCAACACCTGCGGCTAACAAGCATCAAGATTCAGATCAGGGTCCGCATGAAGAACCAACCAAGACTCAAGATCAAGCTTCAGAAGACTCATAGATAAGAATCTTGTAACTTGTAGCTGATAGGCTTAGTTAGTCTTTTTCATTTTTGATTTTGATGTAATAACGAGACCGCGGACCGGAACCTCGGCGGAATGGCACCTCGACCGGCTCTTCACCTCGGCATACTCCATCATCTCACTCACCTCTGAACTACATGTGGCCTGATTCCTTTATAGCCAAGGATATGTAGGCAGCTCAGATACCAGGGCTCGGTCACATTCTCCTTCCTCTTAGTGTTTTGTCTCCTTAAATAAGGGTCGGGTCAAAAAACCTGTCTAGTCATTATTTTTCTGAAAACTCTTCGCGTTTCCAGTCAAAGAGGGGCAGCTGTAGACATGTGATTTTTGACCCTCCCCGAAATTTCACCCACTTTAGCATGTAAATATTTAATTTTGGCTTAATATAGTTATTTCAACTAATTTCGACTCTATTTGCTTTATTTTATCACAAAAAATAAAAATTACAAAAAATATTTTCGCTTATTTAGCTAGTTAATATTTTTATCTAGTTACTTTTAATTTGTCTACTAAATTCAAAAATACAAAAAATAATTTTAGGAATGTTATCTTAATGATTTTTCCATTTTTTTTTATCTTTTAGTATGATGTTTGGAAAATACCAAAAATAGTTTATTTTACGGTCAGTCTTATTTTAACAGTTATTTTACTTAAGTATGACTAATTAATAAATGAGGTCGTATGTTAATCTCGTTTGCGGGGAAAGAATAAAACTTAGGCTCGAGCAACCCATTTTTAGGCCTAATTTTGGACCTAACCCATAATTTTCAAGCCCATAATTCTTAGGCTCATATCCCTAACTTAATCACTACCCCTATATAATAGTATCTAGCACCTAAAAAGGCCTAAAAAATTTGGACCGGCCGTTTCTGAAAAGGGCAATACACATTCAGACCCTAACGCCTAAGGTCTAGAGAAGCCTTCATTCTCTAACCTCTTTCGTCTCTCCCATTCCTCACTCAACCCTAGCCACCGCAAAAGCCTTCGTCGGCGGTCACCACTTTAATCTTTCCGTCAGAATTCCGGCCAAGTTACCAGCCATTGCTGATTCCTCTCACGTTTTCATTGTTTCAAAAATGTTGAACTTCTGTTCTGAGGCTCAAGTTTGTTTAGCTGCTGTTTGATGCGTTCTTCGGTTCAAATTTGCTCTTGATTAGTTTGTTCTTCCTTTCAACTTCAGATATCTATTTTCTGTTTGTCTCTCTGCTATAATCAGGTGCTCGTTTGTTAACCTGAAGCTTTGTATTAGTAGAAGCGGATTACTCTCTTTATTTGCTCTTGACCTCTTGGTCTTTGTTTGAATTCATATGTTGATTCCTTTACGTTTAGCCCATCATGAGTAGATTAATAAGTTTAAATTTATTAATAAGTTTAAATTTAGTTAATTCTATCATGAGTAGATTTTACTTGTTTTGCTGTTTCGAATGATAAAATATCATAATTCTATATTTTAGTTCCTTTCGGTCAAGTTTGCTAGTTGTAGTTGAGGTGCGCATATAAAAAAAACGCGTGGTAGGTTTGACAGAATGACTCACACGTTAATTTAAAGCATACTGAGAGGAAGACAATATTGATGGATTGAATTTAGAGATGGGGCTGTGCGGATCTATGTTTATAATTTAAGTCCTAAGGTACTCATTCCTAATGAAGCGGTGGCGAGTTTTTTTATAGTAGCAAAAATACTTGTAATTCATTCGAACAGTAGTTGTTATAGAAATGATGTATGAATTTTTCCTGTTTCTTTCTTTCACTATCTTTATTTTGTTCCCCTATAGTGTAACTAGATTTAAATATTTCTTGTGACATTAATTTAGGCTATAAAATTGTTGATAAAACTATTTTGTCTTTGGGTGCTCGTGATTACTTCTAATCCATTGGGATGGCGATAAGCATGCCCATTTATGAAATCTTGTTGACTCCAACGCCTGAACAAGATATAAGTTGGGTTTGGTTTTAAGAGGTGAATAAATTATAAAGGCGTAGTTGCTTTAGACGCGTAATTTAAATTACTTTCCTAAATTTGGGTGTGCATTTCATGTGACCCTACCATAATTTTGAATAATGATAGTAGAAATAAGCATGTTATAAATCTAGGTGTGCATTTCATGTGACCCGGCTCCAATTTCCAACAAGGTTAAATAGAATGTGTCGTGACTCACGGGTGCATTTCATGTAGTGTGGCTCACGGTGTGTTTTAAATAACGTTGAAATAATTCCTTAAATAAATAAAAGCGGCTAATAAGTTAAAATGTACCATAAGCTAAAACATGTATTAAAATCAGATAATAAGCCAATTATAACAGTTGAGCGACTGTGCTAGAACCACGGAATTCGGGAATGCCTAACACCTTCTCCCGGGTTAACAGAATTCCTTAATCGGATTTCTGGTTCGCGGACTGTAATACAGAGTCAATCTTTTCCTCGATTCGGGATTTGAATCAGTGACTTGGGACACCATAAATTTTCCCAAGTGGCGACTCTGATTTTAAATAAAATAATCCCGTTTCGATTGTTACTTTAAGTTGGAAAACTCCCTTATACTCACCTTTCCGGGGGGTGTAGGTTAAAAGGAGGTGTGATAGCTCTGGTGACTCTGTTGGGGACCCAAACCCAGAACTTTGGTTCAGGGTTTAAGAATTCGAGTTTAGAATAATTGTTATAGTTGGTTTGTTTTATCTGATTTTTACATGTTGAGCCTACTGTGCTAAAAGCCGTTTTTACCACTTTGATATTGTTTGGACTGTATATAAATTGCTACGAAACCCTCCTCTCTCTGAGTCTTCTAAATCATCTGGGAAGTGTGCACTTCGTGTGACTTCTTTTCTTTTAGAGTCTTATCCCAATTTTAGAATGAGGTTCGAACAAGTTGCAAAGCCGGTGAAGCTTCTACATTCCCGGTACGCTGCCCCCCCTCGGCCTCCGGCTCGAGTTGTCCGCTCAGGTAAGCCAGGTCTAGAACAATACACCCAGGTTTTTAAACCTAGTATAACACAGCCTCATACCGGATCCCTAGTAGGAACGCTTGTTTGCATCATCTGCATTTTGACTTTGGGGACTCAACACAGGGGTTGGGTCCGTCAAGGACAGGTGTACCCAAAAATCAAAAGACCATCTTGATGCATCTTACGTGCTACTTGCGTATCTGTCTGTTTCGGCTTGCGTGTTGACTGACTTCTAGAATAGGGAAAGAAAATGAAAAAAAAGAAAATCAAAAAAGAGGAGAAAGAATAAAAAAGAAACAAAAATTGAGAGGGGTAGGTATTTAGAAAATTATGAAAATCTGCCAAAATTCTGGAAAAAAAAAGTCATTTCAAAACGAGCCAAAATTTTCAAGTGTCATGTTTTCATGTTCCGTCAAAATTGGGTGAACTACGCGGGTCTGATTCTCATCGGATGTGAGATACGTAGGCAAACCTCATCGGTTCCGGCCCATAATTTTCGAAACATCCAAAAATATTTTCCTTTACTTCCTCTCTAGAAAAGTCTTTTTTTGAGACACCATTAAAAAAAAATTCCAAAAAATATTTTCATTTACTTCTTTCTTTAGAAAGTCTTTCTTTTAGACCCCAATTTTTTTAAAAAAAATAAATACAAAAATATTTTCTTCTAATCTCTCAAAATCCAAAAATATTTGTTTGTAAATTCAAAAACAAAAAAAACTTTTTTCTTTTGTAGATTTCTTTCATAAATTCAAAGTAAAGTCCAAAATATGTCCTTTCTTCTTTAGAAGTTTTTCTTTCGAAATTTCCAGAGAAAAAAAAAAGAAAAAGAAGTTAAAATTCGAGAAATTTTTTTTCCTCTTCTTTAGACGTCTTTCTTTTCAAAAAAAAAAATTCTTTAAAAAAAACAAATCGAAATCCAAAAAAATATTTTCTTTCTTTTTTGTAAGTATTTCTTTAGAAAAAAACAAATTTCAAAATCCAAAAAAAAAAAGACTTAGTTTATTTACATTATTTCTAATCTTCCCGAACTACGTAAGATCTGATTCATGTTCCCACATGATACGTAGGCAACCCACATCAGGTTCGATCAACCATTGAAAAGAAAGATGAGGAAAAAATGAAAAAAAAAACAAAAATGAAGAAATATTGCTAATAATAAGGACCGACTGAGTCCATTCTAACATGTTTTGTTTTGAATTGTGAAGAAAGTTGAGGTGGTCGGTTTGTGGTAAGCTGGAAACACAAGATCCAGGAAAAATGATAACTGACATCGAAGCTGTTACAAGTGCTCAAGACTCAGGGTCAGAGGGTTCAACAAGAGGCTACTGTGTTTGAGAGAAATAGAATACTAAAACAGCAATTGACCGAAATGTGTCAAGCATGGGCCAGTGGTCAAGGACAGCCTCGTCATAAGTCACAATTCGCTACACATCAAGAGCAATACCACTCCTGAGTACCACTCATACTCGTTTGATCTTCCTGCAAACATTGAGAAGCCTGCCCGAAAGATGGTACAGGAAGAAACGACCCAAAGAGTGAAAAGCTTAGAACAATGGTTGAAAAACATGCAAGGGTTGGCAGATCAAAAGAGTGTTGCCTTCAAAGATCTATGCATGTTCCCCGATGTCCATTTGCCGTCTGGTTTCAAGACTCCCAAATTTTAAAAGTATGATGGACATGGAGACCCTATAGCCCACCTGAAAAAGTATTGCATTCAACTGAGAGGTACGGGAAGAAACGAAGAATTGCTGATGGCTTATTTTGGGGAAAGCCTTACAGGAGTAGCATCCGAATGGTTTTTGGATCAAGACACATCCGCTGGTACGTCTGGAATGACATGGCACAGGCCTTTGTCAATCAGTTCCAATACAACATCGACATTGCCCCAGACCGCATTTCCCTTTCAAACCTGAAGAAGAAACCAAGTGAAAGTTTTAGGGAATATGCCATTAAATGGAGAGAGCAAGCGGCCAGAGTTAAGCCACCCATGGATGAGCACGGGTTAATCATTGTCTTCCTTCAGGCTCAAGAGCCAGATTATTTTCAAAATATGATGTCCGCAGTGGGTAAATCCTTCTCGGAAGCAATCAAGTGGGGGAAATGATTGAGAATGGTCTTAAGACAGGTAAAATTATAAGTCAAGCAGTTCTTAAAACCGCAACTCAGGCTGTCCAGGCTGAATCTGATAATTTTAGTGATACAAATGAGAAGGATGAAGAAATCATGATGACAACGGGGTCGAGAAGAAGTTCCAGGAGAACATCTCGAAGGTATGCGCAACCTCATCAGGTTTCCCATGACTCCCCTGAGAATTACTATCCCCCTCAGAACCCACAATACTCTGTCGCTCCACCACAGTATGTTGGCCAGCCACCAAAACACCCCGGAAGGCGAGCACCAGCACCACAAAATCTCCACCAGCCTCCACAAAATTTTCAAATGCCCTATAATCCACATCCAGGCCAGAGGTATAGAAGGGAACAAAAGTTGAAAGATAATTTTACACCATTAGGAGAGTCCTATGCAAGCTTGTTTGAGAAATTAAAGCATTATGACATGATTGCACCTATTCCTTCAAATCATGTGGACCCACGTGCAAGAAGCTTTGACCCTTCTAAAAGGTGTGAATACCATTCCAATGCCCAGGGGCACAATGTTGAAAGCTGTCGGGATTTGAAAAGAGAAATAGAAAGGATGATCCAGGAAAACCTGATTGTGATCCAAGACAGTGACACCCAGAATATCGCGCAGAATCCTTTACCTGCACATGATGATGCACACTTTGTGGGGATGATGCGTGGTGACAGGGAGTATGAGAATACTCTCGGGAATTTGCTAACTGAAGTTAATGATTTTGAAATTGGAGAAGGCTCTGCTAATTCTGATGAGCAAATTTGTGGCTAAATGTCAAGCCTAGCAATTGAAAAGTCATTCCCTCCTCACTAGGAAGGAATCTTGGTAGCTTGTTTTGATGTTTTTTCTATTATCTGGGTTATTTCAGGGTTGTGATCTTGATTTTATTTGTTTTATTGAGTCAAACTCTTCTATCCCTCCATTTTGTTTGTGTGAGTCTTGTCTGTCTGTTCTGTTGCTATTTTCATTATTCGAGTTATTTTAGGTTTTAACTCGTATTTTGGGTTGCTTGTTTAGTTGTAAAACCCTTTCATCCTTTACTCAATAAAATACAATTTGTCCTTTTGTGTCATTCTGTTCCTAGTTCTTTTGTCGCTAGTTCTAATGACATGATATGCATGCGGAAGTTTTGGCTAGATCTTAGGAGCTGATTTAATCTGGAATTGGATAACTAAAAAAATACATTTGAGGATTAATAAAGAGTTGGAATACTTTGGAACTAAGATCGAGTAAAATTCACCTTCAAATTATTGTGAAGATCAGGCTTGAGGATGTTTAATCAATTGAAGTTTGTTGGAAAGTTTGTCACTAAGGGATGAAAAAATGTCTCGTGACCACGGCACACCAAGAAGACAAACATGTTTGTCAATGCTGTGATCGTGAAAGGATACCATGTTTGACGTTCTTGAGGATGGGAGGCCCTTTTTCTGCTACCCAAACACTTTATATCCTTTGCTACCCCTTTTGAGCCTGTGTTATTTTCTTTGACCACCCTCTTTTGGAATAAAGTTTAGAGTCAAGAGTAAAAAAAACATGAAAAAAAGAAAAAAATTCATGTCCCAAGAGTACAAACTGGGGCAATTCTTAGAAAGTTCAAAAAAAAAGATTTGTCAAAGGTCCATGCCCTCAAAAATAGAAGTTAGGGCAAACAAAACAAAAGAAAAAAGAAAAGGAAAAAAAAGAGAAATAGAAAGAAAGATGAAAAATAGTTTAGGTCAGATGTTTGAACTACGTTCGACCTGATTCCTCAAAAAATAAGGATACGTAGGTAGCCTCACGGTTCGGTCTAACCAAATAAGAATTCAGAAAACAAAATCCAAAAAATCCCCAATAGCTAAAGCTGGGGCAAAAATTTTATTTCATTTTCAAAAGAGTCGATTCCAAAAGTTGTAAGTATACAACCCCGTCATCTTTAGTCTGTTTTGAGCCTCATGTCGTCTTTTCGTCCAACCCTATCCAAAAACCTTCCAAATAAAGACCTCCCGATATGCCTTCAAAAATGCCAAGAGACACATGCAATGAGCAACAGTTGTCACACAACGTAGAACATCATCGAGTTACTTACAAAAAGAGGGAAAGAAAAAGAAAAAGAAAAATGAGAGAGTCTTATTAGTGAAAACCCTCACGGGCACAGTAAGGCGACGGTAAGCAGAGATGAATAAATGAGAGAGACTTGTTGGTGAAAACTCCTCAGGGCACCACTAGTCGAAAGTGAGTCATGAAGCTGATGCAATGAATTGGCACGGATAGGCCCGACTTCAAAGATCATAAGAATGGTAAAATGGAAGATTGGATTAGTTTGATAGATTAGGCCGTTGAGTCCAAAATGCATGTCATGATCATTAAGGCTAGTTATTGAAAAAAAAAGAAAAAAAATTCTTCCTTCTGTCCTTCCGACAGGGGCATTTCTTGTTAATATTTGTTTCTTTGCGTCATTGTGTCCTTCACCCTGAGTCAGTCCTTCTCAAAATAAGCAAGAAAAGATTTCAAAATCTGCTACCAGCTTTTCAGTTGTACAAAGTAAATTTGGCCAGCACACTTAGTTGTTACTTTCAACATGACTTAAGGATTCATGCAAAGGCTTCCCCAAAAGACTCTTGTCAGCCTACTTGGCGCAAGCAAAGATAACTGGTTATTCTCTCTGACAGATAAATTGCTCAAAAGCAGGAAGTCATTCAAGATATCGGAAAAGGTCACATAAGCAAAGATCTCCAATTGGGGTAAGGCTGTTTGAGCTGCAAATACAAACGGTACTGGGTGTGAAACAGTCAGAGTTGGTGCAGAACAAAAGTCTCTTGAGACCGACTCAGGTTGATCGAGCAAAAGCCAAGCTGCTTAAGACTCATGGCCACAAACCGACCATCACTTTCAAAACTGACAAAATTTTCTTTGTTTGAACAGGAACAAAGTAGTGCAAGGAAAGAGGTTCCAATAAAAAAGATAAAAAGAGAAAAATAAAAAGAAAGAAGGGAAAAAGGGAAAAAAAGAAGAAGATAAAAATAGAAAAAAAAACAAAAAAAAGACACAAAAAAGAAGAGAAGAGCCGACGAAGGGAAGTTTCTCAAATTATTGCCTTTATTTGTCTTGTTAATATGCATAAAGTCATGCCATTGCTCTTTACATTTTCCTCCTAGGGTAATATGTCCTAGTCTAATGGATTTTCCTTCCAATAAAAATCTTAGTCTGATGAATTTTTCTCCTAAGATAGAAGACCTAGTCTGATGAACTTTCTCCTAGGATAGAAATCTTAGTCTGATGAATTTTCTCCTAGGATCAAAATCTTAGTATGATGAATCTTTCTCCTATGATACCAAAAGTTACCTAGTCTGATGAATTCTCTCCTAGGATCAAAATCTTAGTCTGATGAATTTTTCTCCTAAGATAGAAAACCTAGTCTGATGAACTTTCTCCTAGGATAGATGTCTTAGACTAATGAATTTTTCTCCTAAGATAGAAAACCTAGTCAGATGAATTTTCTCCTAGGATCAAAATCTTAGTCTGCTGAATTTTCTCCTAGGATAAACGTCTTAGTCTGATGAATTTTCTCCTAAGATGGAAGACCTAGTCTGATGAACTTTTTCCTAGGATTCAAATCTTAGTCTGATGAACTTTCTCATAGGATAGAAATCTTAGTCTGATGAACTTTCTCCTAGGATCAAAATCTTAGTATGATGAATCTTTCTTCTAAGATACCAAAAGTGACCTAGTGTGATGAATTTTCTCCTATGATCAAAATCTTAGTCTGATGAAATTTTCTCCTAAGATAGAAAACCTAGTCTGATGAACTTTCTCCTAGGAAAGATGTCTTAGACTAATGAATTTTTCTCCTAAGATAGAAAACCTAGTCAAATGAATTTTCTCCTAGGATCAAAATCTTAGTTTGCTGAATTTTCTCCTAGGATAAACGTCGTCTGATGAATTTTCTCCTAATATGGAAGACCTAGTTGGATGAACTTTCTCCTAGGATCCAAATCTTAGTGTGATGAATTTTTCTCCTAAGATAGAAAACCTAGTCTGATGAATTTTCTCCGATGATCAAAATCTTAGTCTGATGATTCTTTCTCCTAAGATAGAGAACCTAGTCAGATGAACTTTCTCCTAGGAAAGAAATCTTAGTCTGATGAATCTTTCTCTTAAGATACCAAAAAATGGAGAGAAAAAAAGGACCTAATCTGATGAATTTTCTCCTAGGATTAACGTCTTAGTCTGATGAATTTTCTCCTAAGATGGAAGACTTAGTCTGATAAACTTTCTCCTAGGATCCAAATCTTAGTCTGATAAATTTTTCTCCTAAGATAGAAAACCTAGTCTGATGAATTTTCTCCTAAGATCAAAATCTTAGTCTGATGAATCTTTCTCCTAAGATAGAGAACCTAGTCTGATGAACTTTCTCCTAGGAAAGAAATCTTAGTTTGATGAATCTTTCTCTTAAGATACCAAAAAAAAAGAGAAAAAAAGGACCTAATCTGATAATTGTTCTCCTAGGATTAACGTCTTAGTCTGATGAATCTTTCTCCTAAGATAGAAAACCTAGTCTGACGAATTTTCTCCTAGGATATTTTGAAAAAAAAAGTCTGAATTTGAAAAAAAGAGGGGTCAATTTTTAGTTTTCTTAAGTTATCAATGTTTAGTTTTCTTGAAATCAGGGGTCCCGCCTGGAGAATAGGGTCAGTCTTTACTTTAGTCAACCTTAGTTTATAGTTTTCTGCAAGCTCAATCACTTTTACGAGACGTACATCCTAGTCTAGTCTTTAGTTTACTCATCATTGCATCAACAGTATAAGTGATTTACAATTTTGCTAACAACTCACAAATCTTCCTAGTGCAAAGTGGGGCAGAAAAAAATTCTTTTGTTTTGTCTATTTTGTTGTAATCAGGCGCCCACCTGGAGAACAAGGGAAGGCAACTCAATTTTCTAGGGAAAACAGTGTTGAAGGAAGACAACTCGAGTTTTAAGGGAAAGCAGTTTCGAAGGAAGACAGTTCAAGTTTCAGGGGAAAATGGTTCAAGGTGCAAGGGAAAATAGTGTCAAGTAACAAGAGAAGACAGTTCAAGTTCAGCAATCAGGCACCCACCTGAAAAAGGGGGAATTCAATTCAGAATGCAATTCAGGTCAGCAACAAAAGAAGCTCGCGTCAAGAATGCGAGTCAGCAGTCCAAGTGATCAACAGAAGTTAGTCACAATCCAAAATAAAAAGGAAAAAAACAAAACAAAACAAAAAGAAAGACAAGAAGTGAATCCAAATGTAGAAGTTAATGAAAGATGTGAGCTGCTCAAGACAGGGCTGAGGTCACAAGCTCTGCATGTCCCGTCTTGGTTTGAAAAGCTGAAGAAGATTGAACCAACACTTGCGGCTAACAAGCATCAAGATTCAGATCAGGGTCCGCATGAAGAACCAACCAAGACTCAAGATCAAGCTTCAGAAGACTCATAGATAAGAATCTTGTAACTTGTAGCTGATAGGCTTAGTTAGTCTTTTTCATTTTTGATTTTGATGTAATAACGGGACCGCGGACTGGAACCTCAGCGGAATGGCACCTCGACCAACTCTCCACCTCAGTACTCCATCACCTCACTCACCTCTGAACTACATGTGGCCTGATTCCTTTATAGCAAAGGATATGTAGGCAGCTCAGATACCAGGGCTCGGTCACATTCTCCTTCCTCTTAGTTTTTTGTCTCCTTAAATAAGGGTCGGGTCAAAAAACCTGTCTAGTCATTATTTGTCTGAAAACTCTTCGCGTTTCCAGTCAAAGAGGGGCAGCTGTAGACATGTGATTTTTGACCCTCCCCGAAATTTCACCCACTTTAGCATGTAAATATTTAATTTTGGCTTAATATAGTTATTTCAACTAATTTCGACTCTATTTGCTTTATTTTATCACAAAAAATAAAAATTATAAAAACTATTTTCGCTTATTTAGCTAGTTAATATTTTTATCTAGTTTTCACGTTTTCATTGTTTCAAAAATGTTGAACTTCTGTTCTGAGGCTCAAGTTTGTTTAGCTGTTGTTTGATGCGTTCTTCGGTTCAAATTTGCTCTTGATTAGTTTGTTCTTCCTTTCAACTTCAGATATCTATTTTCTGTTTGTCTCTCTGCTATAATCAGGTACTCGTTTGTTAACCTGAAGCTTTGTATTAGTAGAAGCGGATTACTCTCTTTATTTGCTCTTGACCTCTTGGTCTTTGTTTGAATTCATATGTTGATTCCTTTACGTTTAGCCCATCATGAGTAGATTAATAAGTTTAAATTTATTAATAAGTTTAAATTTAGTTAATTCTATCATGAGTAGATTTTACTTGTTTTGCTGTTTCGAATGATAAAATATCATAATTCTATATTTTAGTTCCTTTCGGTCAAGTTTGCTAGTTGTAGTTGAGGTGCGCATATAAAAAAACGCGTGGTAGGTTTGACAGAATGACTCACACGTTAATTTAAAGCATACTGAGAGGAAGACAATGTTGATGGATTGAATTTAGAGATGGGGCTGTGCGGATCTATGTTTATAATTTAAGTCCTAAGGTACTCATTCCTAATGAAGCGGTGGCGAGTTTTTTTATAGTAGCAAAAATACTTGTAATTCATTCGAACAGTAGTTGTTATAGAAATGATGTATGAATTTTTCCTGTTTCTTTCTTTCACTATCTTTATTTTGTTCCCCTATAGTGTAACTAGATTTAAATATTTCTTGTGACATTAATTTAGGCTATAAAATTGTTGATAAAACTATTTTGTCTTTGGGTGCTCGTGATTACTTCTAATCCATTGGGATGGCGATAAGCATGCCCATTTATGAAATCTTGTTGACTCCAACGCCTGAACAAGATATAAGTTGGGTTTGGTTTTAAGAGGTGAATAAATTATAAAGGCGTAGTTGCTTTAGACGCGTAATTTAAATTACTTTCCTAAATTTGGGTGTGCATTTCATGTGACCCTACCATAATTTTGAATAATGATAGTAGAAATAAGCATGTTATAAATCTAGGTGTGCATTTCATGTGACCCGGCTCCAATTTCCAACAAGGTTAAATAGAATGTGTCGTGACTCACGGGTGCATTTCATGTAGTGTGGCTCACGGTGTGTTTTAAATAACGTTGAAATAATTCCTTAAATAAATAAAAGCGTCTAATAAGTTAAAATGTACCATAAGCTAAAACATGTATTAAAATCAGATAATAAGCCAATTATAACAGTTGAGCGACTGTGCTAGAACCACGGAATTCGGGAATGCCTAACACCTTCTCCCGGGTTAACAGAATTCCTTAATCGGATTTCTGGTTCGCGGACTGTAATACAGAGTCAATCTTTTCCTCGATTCGGGATTTGAATCGGTGACTTGGGACACCATAAATTATCCCAAGTGGCGACTCTGATTTTAAATAAAATAATCCCGTTTCGATTGTTACTTTAAGTTGGAAAACTCCCTTATACTCACCTTTCCGGGGGATGTAGGTTAAAAGGAGGTGTGACAAGGGCCTACTCTCATATTATATTTTGTAACTCTTATCCATCCATTATTGATTCACCTCAATATTGATCTACACTTTACCACTGATAACTTGAAACCTCTTACGTAATCACTAGGGATCACGTTGCATCGAGGATCATTTGAAGTGATTAGACTGATCCACTTGGGGCTATACCATGCTTCCCTAACTGTATCTCACGGCATCCCAATGTGATTCAACTTGTGTGGATATTTTAATCATGTCTAACTCATGAGACCTATTTCTTTTCTTCATTAGATTTTTACTCAATCGAAGCCCAAAATGTCACCCTTTATCTATTATAATTACATCCTTATTCTATTACCAGGGCAGCATTCTATCTCTTCTAAATGCTATTAGTGTTAAACTCCTTTGAGTTCATTCAGGCTATAGTGAGCTTTGTATAACTTAGAGAAACCATTTGCTCTTCTTGTTTTCATGGGCTTAATCCTGAGGACTTATCCATTTTCGTTATCTTCTCACTCACCAATTCTTATCCTTACTTCTATTTTCTAGAACCTTGTCGCTTCACCATACAATAGCTTGCGACCTACACATATCTATTTATATTACTTGCAACCTTTCAACTTGCTTGCATCATAGATTTTCTTATGTCACTTTGGAACATCAAGTGAGACATCACATCGTCTCTAACTCTTCTTTATTCTCTTAGTCAGGCTTTTTGATACCTAGACCATAGGCTGGAAGATATTCTACTGACGATGCCGCTATTATTCCTAGATACTGAATCCCCGCGCTTCTAGCCTTTTATCCGAAGTATGACTATTCACGATTTTCTGCCTTTGAGTATCTCGTACGTTGTTCACCTTTACCTTACTTACTTTAAAATCTCGCATTGTATCTTCTATCTCTTTCATGACCTCTCTTCCACCTAGGTGTAATTTACATCCATAACTTGAAGCTCTATTATAATACTTGCACCTCTGGTGTATACACAATCTAGTGGGAGCTTCATACTGACTTCTTATGAGACTTGTCCTCTTATAACTAGCTTTATCGTAGAGCCGATATAGAATATGGCTATTTTACTATCTCTCTTGTACCTCTAATATTTAAGGGTGATTCTGCAGTGTTCTCAATTACGATTTCTATAACTTTCTAGGTCCAATAAGCAGACTCCTAATTTACTTAGTTGATGTAACTCTTTAGTTACCTCTTCCTTCTGATTAGCCTTTATGTAGGTTTTTAAGCTATCTTCTAATATGTGGCTCATGGCATTTAGTTATTACTTTAGCCTTTTATGGATGCTATGGAAAACCATGATACAATCTTCTAATGATTCAATACTTTGTTTATGACCTGGACTCAATCCCTTCTTTTAACTTATACCGGAATCTTCTACGACTGATCATAAATCTAATAGTTCCTTTCGTTTCATTTTTTTTCAAATTAAGCAATTTCTTTTCCTGGCTTTTTGCCCCTTTTGCGTGTAAACTTAGCTTATCTAATTTCTCACGCATGCCGAAGTTTTTGTGTAACTCATATGGTCCCGAATATTACTTTTGGTTTTATTCCCCGCTCATTAGCCATGGTAGGTGCAACTTTCTTTGGGAGTGCATACAATTTTGTAGTTAGATTGTTATTACACAACCATTTCCTCTTTAGGTTACTGTGCCTCTTGTAAAGCTGTGAGCTTATTACATTGTATACTCGACGGAATTTCTGATGTCCTTCCTTTCCTATACTTACCCGTAGTTACTTATCTCCATGCCCTTGTGCTTATAGGTTACTTCTAAACTAATATTTTGACTGACTTTCCAATGGTACTCTCTTTTATGTCCGTAACACTCTAGGGTATCTTTATCTACCTCAACTCCTATCTGCATATTTCTCAAGGATCAGGATGTCATAACTGCGAGGTTGAATTCCCCATACTGGGGTTCCCTATGTTTATCTTGCACAATCTGTTGATTCGTCTGAAACCTCCTATCTAGCCATAACTAGGCTCTTCTTGAACCAACTGCTAACTACTCGTTGGCCCATTCTCATATCAATACTCCGCGTAATCTTTCTTGGGTTATTTCTTTTGTCTTAACTTACGTTCTAATACTGGCTCCTTATCTACTAATAACATCTCGGGCAGGAATCCTTACTTCCTATCCTTGACGTCGTGTTTGCATAATGTTCGGGAATCATAGCATATCTTGATTAGGTGAAATCTCATCCCTTTCTCATTTTTATCGCATTCTTCCTTTACCATTCCATAATTACTAGAACCACTTAATTCTGACTTAATGCCACCTCACTCCACATTTCCCTTTTAGGGAAGTACTAATATTTAGTGCTACAACGATATACCTATAGATATTTTACCTTTTCATCATTGACGTCCTCTCACATTATCTATGACCCTTACTCTCCTTGCGGTAATCCTTCTGTACCAAGAATAACAAAATTCCTTACTCGCGAGGGTGGCACTTAGTGTAACTGGCACACATAGTCTCTTAAGCTTAACTTTGCTCACATTGCTTGCGTTAGTGAAGCGTCTTCCTGAATGATCATTCTCTAAATTTCTCATGAATCTTCTCCTGTTGTCCATTCTATTATCGCCAGAATGAAATCTAAAATTCTTATGATGCCGAGTATTATCCAATCACTCAACCCCTAATTCACGTTTAGTTTATCTTGTTCACCGACCTATACTGATTTCTATTACTCTAGGGTCTAACTTTTCCTTCTGGTAGTTTCATTGGAGTCACGAACTTATTTCTCGAAGTGGTGATATGACTTTATGGCCTATACTCTTTATGTTGTTTCAAGGCCTGTCACCTCTTGTCTTTTCCTTTACTTGACTATATACTCTGTAATACTCTCATCTTTTTGACCTACCGTTGTCATCCATGTATCACGTCTTACTCTTAATGCTTCATTAACTCTCTCCTTATTTCCTGCCAACATTTATGTCTATCACTTTATTTTAAAAACTTTAACAAAATATTCTTTTTCTTTCATCTCCCCTTTGCTTCATCCACTGGCTCTTCGGAGTTGCCTAGCATTATCTTTCTACTCGGGACATGAGTCATACTAAGATAATATTTATCCTTTCCAGGCTTGCAGTGCCTATATTTGTAGCACTCATATCTAGTTGTACTATTTTGGAGTTCACCATCTAGGTATCTCACAAGGAGATCCATTACCAGGTTTGCACTATCCTTCAGAAATGTCAACTAATTCTACCAACCCATCCCCTATTTTGGGTTACTCTAACCCCAGCCGGATCCTGATAATCCGTCCTTCTCTTAAGTTATATCTGTTAGCTCTCATAGGGCATAACTGAGAGCGGTGTGGCCGAATGTACGTACGTATGTCATTGTTGAAGGTAATTCAAAATGTCTATATCTCCTTTCCTGAATGGTATATAATGATAATCGTTGTTAACTCGATACCTCGTACCCTTCTTCACCTTGCTTCTTGCTGAAACTTGTGTCTGCGTTCCGATTATGTTATTCCTTTTTATCGTAAGAGTGGATAAGTATTCTTGCCTTAAAACTCCTTGTCAAGAACCTTACACCTTTTAGTACATGCATGGTCTGCTAAAGATCTCACATTTTCTCATCAGAAGCATAATGCAAAAATTGAGTCCCTCTGACTCAACACTTCCACAGCTATATCTCCTACCGACCATCTTTCTTAATGTAGTCACCGTTGTATTATAAATAAGATAGAGTTTAGGAAATTAAGTTTTTACAACTAAGCTCTACCACACGATCTAGACTAAAAAGAAAGAGTGACAGTCCTAAATGCCCTGTAGCCTCCTGCTTATAAGTGTGGTGCATGACACACACATAAACAAGACTCTACTAGACATGGCTTGTAGACTCCCTAGGACATAACTGCTCTGATATCACTTTTTTCATGACCCAAACCGATGAGCCGCAACGGGAAGTCGGTACCTTACTCAACAGAGTACCAACATAACGTATCTTTTCATGTCATACTATCATACATAACTGAGCCGGAAGGCTATTGTGAGATAAGTAGAATACAACATGTGATACCAACTTATACATAAGACATACGGGCCTATAAGATCAAAATAACCACGCGTACACTAAACATAGGCTGACAAGGCCATATAATCTTTTACGTACATGACATCTATCTACAAGCCTCTAAGAATACATAATTTTCATAAAGTTCGGGACAGATTCTCGCCATACCAAACAATGCACGTCTAAATCATACTGACCAAATAAGCAACTCCGAAGCAAATGGAGCACACCAACATCTTCCACTGAGCTGATAGCCTACTTGGAGGGCTCTCGACCTGTCTATCGGGACCTGCAGGCATGAAACACAACATCCCCAAGCAAAAGGGACGTCAGTACAAATAATATACCAAGTATGTAAGACACATAAATAAATACATAACAAATATGGAAGAAATATATAATAAATGACTCAACGTGTAAATCTGGATAAATCTGTAATTCATGAAATTATTATATTGTCATGCATATGTGTATAAATGTCATGTCGTGCACAGGTATATGTTTCATATCCTCATCAGGCCTCTGAGCGCATCCCATCATATCATCTCGGCCACTGTGGGCAAAATCATCAATGTATACCAGTTGATCGGGTGGTGGTACGTATATAGCACCGTAACCTTTCCCATATCCCATATACATATATATACATATACATACGCGTATATAATGTCATCTAGTCATGGGTCAATGTGCACGTATAAATGCATGAAATGCATATGAAATATGTTAATAAAATCTCTCGGTACGTCATAAGACCATTATGTCTCTGATTAATATCATGAAATAAACTTTACCAACTTACGTATTTTTGAGACCCATGAACAGATGATGAGTAATATGACACCTGGGGAATCAAGAACATAAGTATCTCTAATATTTCTATGAATGGAGTCATTTGTGAAAACTGTGTATTTTCTTGTTTCTTTCGTGTCGTATAGATCATGCCAAAAAGAAAGAAGTGATAGCCTTAACATACCTGATTCGATTCTCTTGGCAATCCCTCCAACACACATTGATTATGACAAAACATGTAATGGCAAGATCGAAATAGGAAACAATCCGTATGATATTCTTGAGAAGAATTGCACCGTACTCCCTTAAAATCGCAAAATTCTGTTGCTATTACGCAGTATAATTTCGTATGAAATTGTGCTTAAGATCTGTTACTTGCTGATTATAACCATCGTTAATTTGTCATAGAAGCCTCACGTTACTATTGAAAATCTTGAGCTAATCACGTTTCTTAAGAATAAAGGTGTGATTCCCACATATTCTCATCTTTATCTGATTGCAAGAGTATTGACAAACCTTAATGAATAGCATACCACACTAGAGCTGCAGATTACAAATATAGACTACAAACATTCTTAAGACTTACCAAAGTTCACACAAGCATCTTGTGTGTAATAATTAAGGTTGCCACCTATTTAAAAATGACTCTTACTCATGAATTATGACTAAGAGTCAGGTTGGGGTAGTGGTTTGCTGTCACGTGAGATTTTGATCTTATTCAACAATCAATTAATTTAATTAAGTAATATCCCGCTATTCGGTAATTAACTAATTACCCGCATATTTAAGAATTGTCTCAAATTACTTCAAAATCTACTTATTTTTAATACACTTTATACATACTACTATCATGGTCATATGATACCTTGTATGGTACTAGTCCGTAAATATCAGGTATTAACGCTCGGCCCGTATTTTATTCCAATATGCCAACTTGGACGAAAATTCATTTTCTTTGACTTGCTTCCCCTCTCACCTTCACGAATTTACTCATAACTTGTTTGAAATAGCATAATGCTTATAATTTATAAATAATCTCACTACCGATCTTACATCGATTAACTTAAGACGAAACTTAAACATAAGAAAATGCGGGATGTAACAGACACGGACTGCGTACACAAATCGATGAAGGTTAAACGGAGCTATTCGAGGTTTCAGAATACAGAAATAAAGGGAAAAACTATAAATGATCAATCGGGCCATCACAATTGTCTAGTGGGTGTCTTGACTTACCTCGTCACTACTCCACCGAAATTAGTCTTGATACTTACTGGGTACCGCTGTAGCGTACTCATATTATGCTTCTGCACATTTTTGTGTAGATCCAAGTTCTTTGGATCGTGTCAGTTTTGAGAGTGGTGTTTGTGCGATTGGAGACTTCAAGCTATACCTGCTTGACGCTCGCTAGCCTTGGAGTCACCTCCAGATATTATATTTACTACTGTTTATCTTCATTTCAAAGCAGTATTGTACTTAGAGATTCTAGTGTATTTCAATAGAACTTATGACTATGTACTACCATTTTTGGGGATTGTACAACTATTGTTTAGTATTAATTACGTTATTTCATTTATCAGTATAATTTTTATATAGTTGAATTGGCTATTTCTATTAGATCTTTTCATGTATTAGGCTTATCTAGTCTCTAATACTAGGTACCATCACAATTTCGAAGGCGGAATTTTGGGTAGTGAGAATTTGATATTTCTTTGAAACCAACGAAACAAAAAGTAGACCCAACATCAAGCACACAACTTATAATTCGTTTCGCAATCAAAATCAGTCAACCAAATTCAAACTGCCACATTGGTACATTGATAAATATAAAGACTAAGAAAATCTTAGCATAGTAGATGCTGAGGAATAAGCTAAGGTGCAAACTTTAAAACGTCATGAAATCCACATCCATTCTATTTCTGGATCGGTGCCACTGCAGATTCAACATTAGACTGAGGCCAGATTATCTCATAGAGGGACACTGCATGCAATCACAAAAGGTTGTAGTAAAAACAAAAAAGAAAGCTTCGATGAATTTAAATGTGACGATCCGGCCGATCATCTTAAGAATTAATGCTTCGATTCTTTATTAACCGCGTTCCCCGTGTTTGTTTCTGCTATTGTGAGTTGCCGGGAGGAATTATTTGGAGTTTCGGAGAGTTTTGGGACACTTAGTCCCTAAATGAGAGCTTAAGTTTTGGAAATTTGACCGTAGTCGGAATAGTGTGAAAACTCCATTCCGAGGCGTGGTCTCGTTAGCTCCGTTGGGTGATTCGGGTTTAGGAGCGTGTTCGGATTATATTTTGGAGGTCCGTAGCTAATTTAGGCTTGAAATGCCGGAAGTCGAATTTTGATGTTTCTGGTTCGGTAGTGAGATTTTGATCCGAGGGTTGGAATGGAATTCCGGAAGTTGGACTAGCTCCGTAGTGTTGAATGTGACGTGTGTGCAAAATTTCAGGTCATTCGGACGAGGTTTGATATTCTTTTTTATCGAAAGCGTATTTTTAGAGTTTTGAAGTTCTTAGGCTTGGATCCAAGGTTGATTCGTCATTTCGATGTTGTTTTAGCTGTTTTAAGGATTGGTATAAGTTTGGACAATGGTATTAGACTTGTTGGTGCCTTTGGTTGAGGTTCCAGGGGCCTCGGGATGGTTTCGGAAGGTTGCCGGAAGAATTTGGAATTTGTTTGAGCAACTTCAGCTGTTGTTCTTCTGTCATAACTGCACCTGCGGTTGTGTCCCACAGGTGCGTAGCCACAGAAGCGGCATTGCCATCGTAGAAGCATAAATAGGGAGGAACAGCAGGAGCAGCAGAAGTGGTACTGCATCTGCGTATGGATAGTCGCAGGTGCGGAAGGCTGAGTTTAATGATTTGTCGCAGATGCGACTCTTGTTCCGCAAAAGCGGTACCGCAGGTGCGGTCCCATGACCGCATAAGCAGATTAGCTGGGCAAAAACATATAAATTCTTGCCTTTGCGAATTTGAGCTATTTTCACCTTTTTTCAAAAGGGAAGAAGCCTCGGGGAGCATTTTCAAGAGAGATTTTCAAAGGAATTCATTGGGGTAAGGTCTTTGGTCCCTAAACTCATTATTGGGGTGATTTTTATCATTATAAACATGAAAAATTAAGGAAAATCAGTGGTAATTTGGGAGTTAGGGCTTGACTAATTAGAGACCTTTGAGCGATGATTTGAGAGACCATTTGAGGTACGATTTCGGTACTTTTGGTATGACTGAACTCGTGAGAGTGTGAGGATTCTGGAAATATAAATTTTATCTGATTCTGAGACGTGGGCCCGAGGGGCGTTTTGGTCATTTTACCTAATTTTGCGTATTAGCTTAGAAGTTCTTTGTAGAATCAGTTACTTGAAATATTATTTACATTATGAAATTGAATAGATTTGGGCCATTTGGAGTCGAGTACTCGTGGTAAGAGCGTGGTTTCAGATTGATTTGAGCTGGTTCGAGGTAAGTGGCTTGCCTAACCTTGTGTGGGGGACTTTCCCCTTAGGATTGGTATTGTGATAATTGAAATGCCTTGTACGTGAGGTGACGAGTGGGTATTTGTGCTAATTGTTGAAAATCCTATTTTTATTAAGTAACTTTAATTGTGTTACCCCTTTCTATTTATTCTACTTGCACTCTTAAACCGGCTGTTAGCTTAGAGAAGCATGTCTAATTGACTTAATTCCTTTATTTGTTTTAACTGCTCTATTTGTATTACGTGAAGCATGCTAGGTTAGAATTGCCTGTGTTACTTTGTTATGAGGTTGAGTTTATTTGAGTATTTCTTTTGCCATTGTTGTGTGTTTTACTTTGGGACTACTGGACAGCATCCCGGGAGATCCCTTGTATGCATTTATAATTTGAACTGAACTGCGGCATACCGAGAGATCCACAGCACATATATTGAGGATACCAAGAGATCCGAGATCCCTAGCATATATTGAGGATACCAAAAGATCCTCGGGATACCAAGAGATTCCTAGCATATATTGAGGGTACCAAGAGATCCTCGGGATACCAAGAGATCCCTGACATATATTGAGGGTACTAAGAGATCCTCGGGATACTGAGAGATCCCCGGTTATTATCTTTGTGAAGAGTGGTATTTCCTTGTGATTGTTTTTGTCTCTGTTTCAGTTGTTGTTATCCTTAGTATCCTGTATTAATTCTTATTGTTAGTTTTCAACTGTACTGGTTATCTTATTTTGTTATACCTGATATTTCATTTAATCTCACTAGGCCCTGACCTTCCTCGTCACTACCCGACCGAGGTTAGGCTTTGTACTTACTGAGTACTGTTATGGCGTACTCATGCCCTTTCTGCGCATGTTTTTCAAGTGCAGATCCAGGTACCTCCATTCAGACTTATCACTCATGAGATGAGGCGCCTGTAGAGACTCCGAGGGATATCTGTCGCGTCTGCAGACCGAAGAGTTCCTTTCTACTCCCCCTTTTCTATTAGGCCTTCTGTACTTTCGTTTCCTTGTTAGATATTCTGGAGTTAGATGCTTGTAGACAAATTCAAAGGCTTGTGATCATGGGATTCAGGGTTTTGGAAAATGTTATTAGTTTCGAGAGTTGATATTGTGTATGTCAAGCGGCACTTTAAAATACTGTTTTATTCCACTATTTCGGTTCTTAATTATTTCTTCCGCAAATTGGTTTCTTTTCCGCATTGTCAGGCTTACCTAGTCGTAGAGACTAGGTGCCGTCACGACGGTTCACGGAGGGCGAACCGGGGTCGTGACATTAAAAGTAAAAGAGAAGAGGAAGCAGATCAGCATGATGAAAAAGAAGACCCGTATGCGACAACAGATGAACTTGTCATAGTTAAAAATATTTATTAAAATTTGATTTTGATACCACACAAAAATATTTAGACATCCAATCCATAACCTTAAGGCACTATTTTGAATAAACTATAATCTTCCAAACCACTTCGTGATTTCCCTTAAAAGCAAATTTTGCAGTTTCTAACTAGAATGTTTAAACAAACAGAAAACATGTCCCTCTCCAAGCTTATCTATCATAATACAGCCTTCAAGAAGACAGCAGCATGTCACCACAGAATCCAAGAGACCATAACAATAAGAAACTTCGAGCAAATTTATATTTGTTTCAATATGTATAATGATTAGGAAAGAAAGAAAGAAAAACTTTTTGAACTTATAAGCTTAAATATACCATGTGGCTATAAATCATGTCATTAAGGGTAAAATTAAAAATTTAAAATTAAATTATCTTTAAATAAAAAAAATATCATTCCTCACGAAACAGATCAAAAATGAAAAAGTATTGCGTAAAATAGAACGGTGAGGAGTATATTTTCATTATCAAACATATTTGATGTCTAATCATTTAAAATGTTTAATGTTAAGCACTATTTGAGATTTAAATCTGGTATAGACCACAAGCGGTGGCGAGCCAGAACATTCACTAAGGGATTCAAAATTTAGAGAAGTAAACGCATAAAGTTTACTTCTAAAGAAGCCACAAGGATTCAACATTTATGTACATAAAGAAATTACTTTTACCTATTCACACATAGTAAGTTTCCAGCGAAGGAGGGTGATCAGGGGATACAGTAACCACAAGAACTTCATTTCCAATGCTTTTTTGCTCTTCTAGAATTTCCTCTGCAGAAGTAACAGCAGCTTGGCTGCAGTAATGCAAGTCAATCAATTTTAATGTGGGAATATCTCCGATAACTCTAGGAATCTCCTCCAATTCAGAGCAAAACATTAGGACTAGATACTCTAGAACTGGAAGACTATCACTGGCTGCCTGCCAGTGCACCAATCTCGTCTGGTGAATGTGTAGCAACTTGAGTTTCTTGAAACCCCCTTCATCTAGATTCCAATTGCTCCCTTCAAAACCATAAAATTCTAGTTTGAGTACCTCAAGGTTGGGTAAGCTGCTAAGCATTGGCATATCTGTCCACTCTAGATGTGTCGCTACAAGTGTCAAACTCTTGAGGTTTTCTGGGAACACGTACCACAGCTGAGCAGGCCGCCTTATAAAAAACAGTGGATGCGACGAAACCTTTAGTTGAATGCTTAGCTTCTGGAGATCAACAAGACATATGAGACTACCAATAAAATCATTCCATCCATTAGGATGTATATCTAAATTGATAATAACATCCAATTCCTTTACGTTCGGGACAGCCATACAAATTTCCTCCCAGTTGGAAGAAGCTTCGTTTAGTGAAAGTTTCTTGAACTTTTCTAAACCCAAAATATGTTGTGCCTTTGGAGGAGCAGGCACGGGCATACTCATTCCCCCAGACTGGAAATATTTCAAACTTGACATCTTCCAAATTTCTACTGGCCAGGATAATTGATTTTCAGTTGGCTCGACAATCAATGTCTGTAGATTCCACAGATTAGAAATTGATGTTGGAACATCGCCACCGGTGGTAAAAGCAAGATATCTTAAATGTACTAATTGTGTTATCTCAGTGGGAAAAAGTTGAAAGAGAATCATTAGTACATCCAATACCCTTAGCAGCTGAAAATGAGTATCCACTATTTTGTAGTATTCAAATTCGAGCATAGAAGTACACGGTTCACAGATGCACAAGATGGTACGAACTGAATCCAGATTATCTTCGTGTAGGCCGAGATTCTGGTTTTGCACAGCATCTTCATACAATAATAGTCGATGTTCACTCTCCACGCCTTCTGACGACACTTCGTAACATTCATTTATGACATGAAAAAACTTCTCGGTTTTTCCTTTTCTCAAGCATAATAGCCGAATGAGGTCGTGAATCCTGCAACTTCTAATTTTTCCGCTTACCCATCCTCGACTGTTGACCATAATCAAACTTCTGCTAACTAGATCCTCTAGACACTCTTCTGCTACCTCTTCTGGCTTTTTATGGCAAATTGTCTTCAGAAAACCCTCAGCCACCCAAATTCTAATCAACGTATCTGTAGGAATTTTTGCATCTTCAAGGAAAACTCCCATATAAAGAAAGCAAGCTTTCAAGCTACAAGGCAAGTAGTTGTAACTCAGAGCTAATATTGCTAAACACTGCTGGGAGGTTGAACCTATGTGGGAATTCAAATTATCAGCAATTTGTTGCCAATCATCATATGTCCTATTGATCTTCGACGGAAGCCCAGCGATGACAACAACTGAGAGAGCTAGTCCTTGACATTGTTTCGCTATCTGCTTTCCTACTTCCTCAAGCTGAGGAGGACAATCTTCATTTCCAAAAACCTTAAGAGATAGTAATTTCCAACTATCTTCAAGACTGAGAAAAGGCATGTGATGAGGAGGAAAATCATTGCCAGCACAGTTAGCTACTTCGAGGAGCCTAGTAGTTATCATTATGCGACTTCCATTTTCATCATCGGGAAATGATCTTCTTACCTGGTCCCAAGCCTCTATAGTCCATATATCGTCCAAAAGTATCAAATACCTCTTCCTTTTCAATTTTCTACGCACTTGGTCCAATAATTCATCTTCGCTCGTATTGCGGTACATTGCCTTCCCATCTGGAGTACCGAAGCTTAGGACATCCAATAGCATTTCCTTTGCATCGTATGATTGAGAAACAGTAACCCATGAAGAAATATCAAAACGTCGGGACACTGATGGATGATTAAATAAACTTCTAGCAAGTGTCGACTTACCAATGCCGCCCATACCAACAACTGAGACAACATTCAACGCTGGTGTTTGTCCAAAGAGCTGATCTCTTATGTTGTTGAAGACATCGTCCATCCCAACAAGTGTATTTTCCTCATCCAAGACACGCCCAGACGAGAAGGAGGATAAATAAGTTGTTGCTGGCGCATCTTTGATACGTTTGTGGACATTCTTGAACTTCATCACTTCTCCTTTTATGGAATCCATTACTTCTATTATTTTCTGCAACTCGTAATAAAGCTTACAACGGGCGTTGTTCTGGTCGTGATCAGTATCAGCCACATGGATTCTTCTTTAGGCAGCAACCAATTGTATCTTCTGCTTTATGTCCTGCATCTCTGATCTTCTTTTCCAAAAGTTTCAATGCTTCTTGATCATTGATCCAGTTTCCCGTATCCTCAAGGAAGGCTTGTAAGAAAGAAAGTGTTCCATAAAGTGAATCAATGGATCCCCTACTTTCAGAAATCAAACTTGGATTGAATTGCAATACTTGCTCAATAGTTGTCAAGATGGAAGTTATAACAGCATAAGCCATCTCTCTCTTGATCTGTTTGAGGTTTTCTCGATTTGATGAACCAAGAAAGTAGTATGAATCCAGCAAGAGGAACTCCGGAAATGAATGAGTGCTTCAAATCAGTCTTTTTAGTGGGAATTTTCAATTGGTTTTTGGGGGCCAGGCCGGCAAAGGGAGAAGGTATGTTGTTTGAGAAAGTATGTCTTTATCTGCCAACAAAGATACAAAAGCATCAAAAGTAGTCAAATACACATTGCCTTTTCAGAAGCATGAGAGCGCAGATTAAGGCTCTTTAATTAAGCTCATTAAAATACCTTGTACAACCATGTGAGAGTTCATTATTCAAGGCCACAAATTTTTATTTAATTATTGATTTCTATATTCCACACAACTGTTCAATCTGTTAAGCACTGAACTGGAATAAAGTAACTCAAGAAAGAATCTTGATTTTCTATTATACTTATCTGTCACTCCTTGGAGCTAGCTTGTGTAAGAGCTAAGAGGAATGTAATTGTAAAAATTAATCTAATGTCGATGTAGCAAAATGTAACAAAAATACCAATTCACACACACACACTTGCAAGAAATTCACTCAATTCTTCACTCACACACACATACACACACACTGCATAATAGGAATACACTGAAGCTCGCCTTCATAACTTTCTACCTCAATCACCATCTTTTCCGTTGAAATACACCACTATGAACATTTCCTTCCCATGAAAGAACTTTTTCTTCACTAAAATCAGATTCGACAAAAAACCTCTCCATTTACCCATTTTCACAAACACCACATCTCCACTAGTAAAAGCACCAACAGCTCCAAACCCCCCTCAGACCAGCAATCTCCACTCTCTCTCATCGTCATCCTTCACCATTTTCTTCACCACTGAAACGCCTCTTCAGCCGTAAACTATCAACACCCAATAAAGCAAAAATGAGATATGGCGTACTAAACATTACAACACTACATTGTTTAAAACATTTGAGAATTGAATAATAGGTTATTGGTACAACATTTACCTTTGTATCTCTTCAACAGATATAAGATTGGGAGCATTTATTATCCTGCAACATTTAACAAGGGACCGCTGAAATCCCATGGATCGCTGAAATCCGTCATGGCCTTGGACTTGCTCTTTGAACCTTTGTGCTGAAACATTGACGTACTGTTTTACATTGACAAAACCCACTTTCCTAAGTAACTTATTACGTAATTAATTTAACTAAAAAGATCAGTTGAATGCACTGACTTAGCTTATTCAAGATTAAGGATGATTACCCTCTAACTTACTTAATTAGCCTTTGATTATGACAGCCTAGTGCTACATTCATAAAAGCCAAAGTTGGTGGAAACTGTTTTACTTGCAAAAGCAATAATATCCTGGCAAAAATGTCAAAAAAGCTAATGTTGATCCAACCCCGATCAAGTGAAGATCTAATCAATTTTTCAGTCTTATAATTCTAATACGTAGGTATTTGTGACCTATATATTGTCAGAGGTATAATACCGATCCAATTTTACTGCAAAGGAAAAAAAAAGTGTAAATGATTTTGTTCAAACGACTCAATAACGGAAGAACAAAGATATAATTTCTCTATGCATGTGATAATTATTTAACTTCCATAGAATAGAAGCTAATTAACGGCTTCATAAATATTCCACGGGTAGGATTAATCAACAGCTGAGCAATAAGCTAGTAGCTAACTGTGGTTAATTTTAATGTGATATTGAACTACAGTTAGAAAGTTAGTTGACAGTTAAGTATGTATTATAAGCAGTAGTCGACTCTGTACAGTTGTCCAGCTTTTCAGAAATGCATGTAGCTCTTCTCTGATTTCTTCTTCTTCTTCTTCCAGATTCTTCTTAGCTTTGATTTCCATATCCATAGCAGCTAATATGGTGTCAGAGCCACTGGTTGAAATCCAAGCTAATTTGCGAGCAAATCTCATCTTCTCTGTTACTTCAATTCTGCAATTGAGTGCTGAATTGAGCTAGAGTTAACCTTCGATTGAAGCTAGGGTTCGTGAGCTACTTCTTCTAAAGCTATTTCTCAGTCAATAATGGCGGTTGAAGATGTTAGATCTAGTTTTCATGATGCAAATAAGATATCTATGCAGGAAATCAATTATAGAAGAACAAGGAATCAAGAAGATACTACAAGATCGCTGAAGTCAATCTTGATGCTTAAGGAAAGAAAACAATCAGCAAAGATTACAAATCAATCAACAAATCTAGATGCCTAAGGAAAGAAATCAATCAGCAAATTAATCAGCAAAGATTACGGAAAGCTGCGATGGAAAGAATCAAGCAAGCCTAAACTTAAGGCATTAATCAAGGCCAGCATATCCGGAAAACCGAAGATTCTGTGAAGACTTGCTAAGCGGCTAATTTCGAAAGGACCAACAATCAAGGAGTAAATTTTCATCATAAACAACTGTTGAAGGAAGGATATCAAGGAACAGCAACGGCTAGCTATCTTATTCTTGGAAAGAATCAATCTCTTTCCAAGGATCAAATCTCTTGGGTTGTCAAGCCTCGTTAACAATCGATCTTCACCAAAGTAATTATACCCGACTTTAAGCCTTAGACAAACATACTTTGATCGAACCAAAAAACCCTCTCTTTGTTCTACTGCAAACAAACATTGTAATTCTCTAAGATCTGTTGTGTAACAAGTCAGAGAAAAAAGGAGAGTACAACACTGGTGAGGCATTGTATCAAAAAGAGACGAGTGTTATAGGAACTGAGTTATCAAGTCATTTCCATTGTACTCAGAGAAACTCATTTACTAAAGAGAACTCCCTTGCAACCCAAGGGGACTGGACTAGGATTCACATTGAATCCGAACCAGTATAAACATCCGGTATCTTTAATTCATGCACTTACTTTCTGTATCTTACTTTCTGTTATTATAACTATTAGGTCATTACATCTAGTCGACTAATTGACAAACTAGTCAACTAATAGAGATTAAGAGTAAAAAATATACAATTCACCCCCTCTTGTACTTTCAATTGGTATCAGAGCAAGGCTCACATTCTACTTTTGCTTAACAGTTTGTGAGAAAAGATCATGGCAAATCAAGTTATCATAGGAGCTCGCTTTTAGGAAGGAACTTTACAAGTTAGACCACCATACTTCAATGGAAAACATTTCTCTCATTGGAAAGTGCGGATGGAGATCTTTGCCAAGGCCTATGACGTCAAAGTTTGGAGAGTCATCAAAAAGGGGAACTATCCCTTACCAGCTGCTACTCCACCACTTGCTAATCCTGAAGATATAGATTCATATACTAAAGAGAAAATGGAAGTGGTACAAGTTAACAATATAGCGAGAAATCTGCTTCATAATGCTATAAGTGGTGAAGAATATGAGAAAATCTCGAGCTGTGACACAACCAAAGAAATGTGAGACAAGCTTGAGGTCACATATGAAGGAACCAACAAAGTAAAGGAAACACATATTAACATGTTGGTTCATGATTACGAACTCTTATCAATGAAAGAAGGAGAATCTATTGAAGAGATGTTTGCCAGGTTTAGCAAAATAATTAGCGATCTAAAGGCATTTGGCAAGCCTTATACCAGTGGTGATCAAGTTAGAAAAATTCTCAGAAGTTTTCCAACCACTTAGCAGACCAAAGTAGTCACACTAGAATCTCAGGATCTAAATAAATTATCTTATGATGAACTACGAGGAGAACTCATAGCTTTTGAAAAGACGCATCTCAAGAAGACTAGTCAAGAAGAAAATAAAATAAAATAGTTGCATTCAAGACCTCAATTGAAATAGCTGAAAACGAAATTAATGATGATCCTAAAGCTCTACAAGAAGAGATTGCTATGCTATCAAGAAACATGGATGGATTAATGAGAAGATTCTGGAATACAAAGAAAGGAAGAATTCCACCAAAACGATCCACGCAATACAACGAACATGACAAGAATGATGGAAAGTGCTATGAGTGTTGAAGATTTGGGCACATTCAAGCTGAGTGCCCAGAACTGAAAAGGAAGATCTCTAGAGGCTTTAACAAGAACAAATCCTTTGGAAGCTGGAGTGATGAAGACGGTTTAGACCATGAAGAGATAGCAAATCTCTGCTTCATGACGATTCTGGAAAATGAAATGAACAAAACCTCAGGATGCTGGACAGATGAGGACACTTCAGATGATGAAAATGAAAACCGTTTCATGGCACGAGGTGAAACAAGCGAGGAACACCACAGAATAAGCCGCAAAGGAAAATGGTATCTAGATAGTGCGTGTTCCAGTCATATGACAGGAGACAAAAACCTGTTCAAAGAAGTTACAAAAATTGATGGAGGAAGTGTTAAGTTTGGGAATGACTCAAAAGGTAAAATAATTAGTACTAGAACAATTCCCTTCAATAACAACTGTGACATCACTGAAGTTTATCTCGTCGATGGCCTCAACTACAACCTCTTGAGCATAAATCAACTATGCGACTCAGGATATGAGGTAAATTTTAAGAAAATAGGATGTGCTATTGAAGACGAATCAGGTAAAATAGTCTTTCCTAGAAAAAGGTATGGAAATGTTTATATTCTTGATGGTTTTGAAAAGATAGATGGTCATATTTGCTTAACTTCTATGTTTGATGATCCATCGTTGTGGCATAAGAAACTTGGTCATGCTAGCATGTATTTGATAGAAAAATTGTCCAAACATGAGTTAGTTGTCGGCCTACCCAAACTGAATTTTTCTAGAACTCATATCTGTGATGCATGTCAAATGGGTAAACAGACCAGAAACTCTTTCAAAAACAAAGATATAGTATCTACTTCCAAACCTTTGCAATTACTTCATATGGATTTATTTGGGCCTACAAGAACTGCTAGCATATGAGGAAAGAGTTATGCTTTTGTTATTGTTGATGATTATTCACGTTTCACTTGGGTAATTTTCTTATCTCACAAGGATGAAGCATTAAGAAATTTTGAAGTTTTCTGCAAAAACGTTGAAAGAGAAAAGGGATATCTGATCTCAACAATTCAGAGTGACCATGGAGGAGAATTTGAAAGTAGAGCATTTGAAGATTTTTGTAATGATCAGGGATACACACATACTTTCTCTGCACCATGCTCACCACAACACAATGGGGTTGTAGAAAGAAAGAACAAAACCCTCCAAGATATGGCAAGCACCATGTTACAGATCATTTACTGCCAAATCAGTTCTAGCAGAAGGTGTAAGTACAACATGTCACATTCTCAACCGATGCCTCATAAGGCCTATTCTGAAGAAGACTCCATATGAATTATAGAAAGGTAAACGTCCTAATATCAGTTACTTCCATCCCTTCGGAAGTAATTGTTTTATTCACAATAACTGTAAGGATAATCTTAGAAAATTCAATCCAAGAAGTGACAAAGGTATTTTTCTGGGCTACTCACTAAATAGTAGATCTTTTAGAGTCTATAATAAACATACATTATGTGTGGAAGAATCAGTACATGTTATATTCGATGAAAATAATCCCTTAGTCGAGAAAGGAATTACTGCAGATGATGAAGATCAAGCTTAAGAAATTCAGGAGACAAGCAAATCTCAAGAGTCGACTGATATATCTGCTACGATAGAGTCAACTGGTGAAATCAGCAGCAGTGTACCAGATCAGCCAATCAAGTCAACTGCTAATGTAGTGCGTCTAAATGAATGGAAACTAGCCTGAATATTCTCAAAAATTCATTATAGTGGATCCAAAATGAAGGAATGAAAACCAGGGGATCTCTCAGAAAGAAAGCAAATGTTGCATGCAATCAAGTGTGATTCAAGAGTTAGATCTAGTTTTCATGATGCAAATAATATATCTATGCAGGAAATCAATTACAGAAGAACAACGAATCAAGAAGATACTACAAGATCACTGAAGTCAATCTTGATGCTTAAGGAAAGAAAACAATAAGCAAAGATTACAAATCAATCAGCAAATCTGGATGCCTAAGGAAACAAATCAATCAACAAATTAATCAGCAAAGATTACGGACAACTGTGATAGAAAGAATCAAGCAAGCCTAAACTTAAGGCATTAATCAAGGCCAGCATATACGGAAGACCGAAGATTCTTGAAGACTTGCTAAGCGGCTAATTTTGGAAGGACCAACAACCAAGAAGTAAACCATCATCATAAACAACTGTTGAAGGAAGGATATCAAGGAAGAGCGATGACTAGCTATCTTATTCTTGGAAAGAATCAATCTCTTTCAAAGGATCAAATCTCTTAGGTTGTCAAGCCTCATCAATAATCGATCTTCACCAAAGTATTTATACCCGGCTTTAAGCCTTAGACAAACATACTTTGATCGAACCAAAAAACCATCTCTTTGTTCCACTGCAAACAAACATTGTAGTTCTCTAAGATCTGTTGTGTAACAAGTCAGAGAAAAAAGGAGAGTACAACACTGGTGAGGCATTGTATCAAAAAGAGACAAGTATTATAGGAACTGAGTTATCAAGTCATTTCCATCGAACTCGTAAAAACGCATTTATTAAAGATAACTCCCTTGCAATCCAATGGGACTGGACTAGGATTCACATTGAATCCGAACCAGTATAAAATTCGGTGTCTTTAATTCCTGCACTTACTTTCTGTATCTTGCTTTCTGTTATTATAACTGTTAGGTCATTACATCTAGTCACATCTAGTCGACTAATTGACAAACTAGTCAACTAATAAGAGATTAAGTTTAAAATATACAATTCACCCCCTCTTGTACTTTCAGAAGATGAACACACTACCACAACTTCAACTACTGATAATTCACAACTAGAATTACTATATTTCCCACCATCGATCATAACCATCCTTTGTACCTGCAACCAACAAATACACCAGGTAATTCTCTGATTTCTCTTCAACTTACTGGATCAGACAATTATGCCTTGTGGAGTGTAACGACCCAATCGGTCATTATGAGCATTTTACTTTGCTTGGTAGTTTGTGGCCACGAGCAACTCCATATGATGTATTACGACCGGTGTGCAAAATTTGAGCTCATTCCAAGTTGATTTGATATGTTCCGCCGTGAGTTTTTGGAAGTTGAAAGTTCATTAAGTTTGATTTGAGGTGCATTTCATCGTTTCGATGTTATTATCATGATTTGAGGCCTTGAGTAGGTCCGTATTATGTTATGGGACGTGTTGGATAGTTGTTAGTTGACTTACCTAGCAGGTTGTGTTAGGTGCCATCACGGCTAGTTGCATTTTGGGTCATGACAAGTTGGTATCAAAGCTCTAGGTTCATAGGTTCAATAAGTCATGAGCAAGTGTCTAGTAGAGTCTTACGGATCGGTATGATGGCGTCCATACATATCTTTGAGAGGCTACAAGGCATTTAGGATATACTTTCCATCTTTCTTTCCTTATCGTGCGACATTAATTCAGCTTGAAGCGTAACTCTTTAAATTCCTTCCACGCATGTGAGCGCTCGGTATTAGTTGTGCATCGGCAGCTTGCGATTCCATGGATGATGTGCAAGATGTGATTTCTGTGTGCTGATTGTAGACATGTGATTTTTGACCCTTCCCAAAATTTCACCCTTTTTAGCCTGTAAATATTTAGTTTAGGTCTAATATCGCTATTTCAGCTAATTTTGACTCTTTTACTTTATTTCGTCACAAAAAAATAAAAATTACAAAAAATATTTTAGTTTACGTATATTTCGTAAATTTAAATAAAAAATATACAAAAATAGTACCTTATCTTTATTTTTATATAATCTTGAAAACACAAAAAAATAGTTCTATGTTTTATAGTTTAGTTCAATTAATTAAAATTAGTTTTGTATTTTTATATTATAATTGTACATAATTTTAGAAAGAGTAATTAGTTTTAGGCTGGTTTATCCCATCTTTATAAATCTTGTAATCCATTTTTCTAGTCTTGGCCCAATTATCTAGCCCATAATTCCTAGGCCCATACCCCTAACCTAATCCATATCCCTATATAATAGTACCTCACACCTAAATATATGGACACCAAAAAAAATGCCTAAAATTCTGCAGAAGGAGCGCCGCAAATCAGAACCCACACCCCTGACTTCACCTTCTTCAACCATTAACACACCCATCGTCAACACCCCTCTCCAGATTTCCCTCTGTCTTTCCCTCGTTCTTTAAGAGAGAACGCCGATGGGCAGTAAATCAGCGATTTCGCCGGCTAAATTTTGACCACCCAACGCCTCACCCCCACTTTAAAGATAAGCTGAACCCTAGAGAGGCTTCGGAGATTTAAAAAAAAACACAAAAAATGTGAAGAAAGGAAGGAACAGTAGTGAAACAAGGAGGAAACTAATTTCTTCCTTCCTTAATAAGTACAGACGGTTTGAGGTTAGAGCAAGGAAATTTCTGGTTCTGTTTTGTCGATTGTAATTATACTGGAAATATCTTGTTTCTACGGAGTCTAATTGAAGTGGGGATCATCGCTCGAGGTTTAGGTTCAAAGTTTTCTGTCCGGGTTTCATTGAATCTCTGGTAGCTCGTTCGTTTTGTCGCTACGTGCATCTGTTCGAGTTTGGATTTTCGTTATTGGCATTCCATTTGTCTGTGTGTTCGATCAGAAGTTAATTATAAAGAGTTTATCCATCGAGGTTCGATTTGAAATCGTTGTTCTTTATTTCCGATTTGAGGTTTGAGTTTCAATTCTTTCATATACATATGCTATTTCAGTCTATTTACGATGCTCTATTTATTGTGCTAATGGTGGTGATAAGAATGATATTAGCCTTTGATTTAATAATGTTTGTTTATTGTTTGAGATTTGTGAATCACTGTTGCATATTTGGTTTAGATGCGTTCGTGAGAATTCATCCTTGCTATTTTAAGTAGTTCATGAGTATTGTGTAAGCTCTGTTTTAGGATTTGAAAGTTTTTTTTTAACTTCAGTTTCTTGTGTCTCACAGTAGTCTTGCATCTCACTCTTAAATTTTCAAATTCTAGTATGGTTAAAAGAGGTTAATATTCTCCTTCATTAATTTAGAAATTAAAAGTGTTTGAATAAGCAGTTTAAGTAATTATTTGGTCTGCTGTTATTAAAGTTAATTGGAATATACTAGCATCTTGTGGATATGACTATTAAGATATCATGTTCGTTGTTAGTTCTAAGTTAGACCTCCGTTCTCTTTCTGTTAAATCTAAAATGTTAAGTGGAGCGATTTGTGATCCATCAAATGGGTCAGTGTATTTCACTACCTTCTCGTGCTTGACTATGTGCGCCCTTTGCAGTTATCGTATGCATTGGTGTTAATATTATGATCTGGCAGAACACAATAATGAAAAGTGAGGTGTTTGGCATTTTGTTTGTTGAAAATAAGTCGAGCTGAGGTGTGCCTCACATTTTAAGGAACACTTGTAGTGTGCTTTTGGCGCGTTATAATAAAATTATCATGACTACGGGTACGATTCCCGTGATGTAGTTGTGATACACCCTTCCTAAATTCGGGTGTGCATTTCATGTGACCCAAATCCAAATCTTAACAATGTTAAATAAAATGTGTCTCGGACTGCGGGTTCATTTCATGTGGCGTGGTCCAAAGACGTGTTTTAGATGACGCTGAAATCTTCCTTAAAATATTTAAAAGCGGTTTAAAGCTAAAATGCACATATTCTTAAAAGTGTATTAAGAATCAGATAATAGGACAATAACAACAGTTGAGCGACCGTGCTAGAACCACGGAATTCGGGAATGACTAACACCTTCTCCCGGGTTAATAGAATTCCTTACCCGGATTTCTTTGTTTGCGGACTATAAAACAGAGTCAATCTTTTCCTCGATTCGGGATTCGAACCGGTGACTTGGGACACCATAAAATTATCCCAAGTGTCGACTATGAATCTTTAAATAAATAAATCCTGTTTCAATTGTCACTTTAAATTGGAAAAAAACTCCCTTAATACCCTTTTCGTATAGAAAAAGGAGGTATGACTTCTGTGTGCTGATGATGGGCCACTTCAGAGGACTTGTGAATTCGATTGTGTGAGCACATATTTTTGGACTTATATGTCCAGTAGTGTCCCTGTAGAATTCGTCGCTCGATGGGTGGCTGGACGGCTACGTAATGAGTATGACTGCGAGATGTGTTCAGATAGTTTGAATGTGACGAGAGAGTTTGCTTGAGATATAGAAAGGACTATTGGGTGCTTGATTTTCTATCTTGATGTGACATATAATCTCGAATTATGAGTGTATTGAAGGATTTTTGATGATTGTCTAATTGTGCAGTGAAGTAGATTTTCATTTCTTGTTGATTGGTTCAGACTCGGGAAGATTAAGTGATTGCATAGTAGTTCGAGGCTAAGCAGGTGGGTTATAACTAGGGGTGTTCACGGTTCGGTTTGGTCGGTTTTTGATTAAAACCAAAACCAAACCAATTTAATCGGTTTTTAAAATTTTAAAACCAAAACCAAACTAAATTAAATACAAACCATCGGTTTGATTGTTCTTGGTTTGGTTCGATTTTTCGATTCTTAGTAAGCTAATGATAAGTGGATAATAGTAAAATAACGCTAGACAATAATCTGGAAATAATTTGCTAAATTTATGTTTTTTATATATTTCTTTCAGAACTGAAAATTTATTTACCTGTTTATATGAAAAGAATGAACAAAAAACAAACTAAAAGTTTGCTTTCTCAAGTTTTAGCCATTGTTGTCTTGCAATATGAATTTGCTATCTTTACTCTTGTGGTAGTTTTTTTTAACTATTCTGTTAGGTAAAAGTAAGTGCGGAGGGTTAGAGAATTAGAGTCTCTTAATGAAAAGAAAATTGGTCGAGTCCTATTGTTTTGGGCTTAGGCAATCTTTTAAGATATAAAAGGATAAACCAAATTCAAAATAAAAATTAAAATGCATAAAATATTTAAAATTATTTACAAAAAGATATTATATTGTATTTAAATAATTTTTAAATTTTGTATATAATTAGTCGGTTTGGTTCGGTTTATTTTTCGATTTTTTAAAATACAACCAAAACCAAACCAAATATTATCGGTTTTTAAAATTTAAAACCAAAACCAATCCAAATCAAGAAAAATATCGGTTTACTTAATCGGTTTGGTTCGGTTTTCGGTTTTGATCGGTTTTCCGTCAAACCGTGAACACCCCTAGTAAGCTCCAGCTGCGCCATATCCCTCCTAATCACCTCTTCCCAAGACTTCTTAGTCCTACCTCTACCCTTTATTATACCCACCAAAGCTAACCTCTCACACCTCCTAACTGAGGCTTATGTGCTTCTCCTTTGAACATGCTCGAACCATCTCAACCTCTCCTCCCGCATCTTATCTTCTTCAGGGACCAGTACCACCTTATCCCGAATAATTTTATTCCTAATCTTATCTCACGTGATATGCCCGCACATCTATCTCAACATCCTCATTTTAGCCACTTTAATATTCTAGACATGAGAGTTCTTCACCAGATAACAATCTACCCCATATAACATAGTCGGTCTAACTACTGCTTTGCCAAACTTACCTTTAAGTTTCAGTGGCATATTCTTATCACACAAGACACAGGAAACGAGCCTCCACTTCATCCACTTTTCTCCAATGCGGTGCGTGACATCCTCATCAACCTACCCATCACCTCGTATTATTGATCCGAGGTACTTGAAACTTCCTCTCTCGGGGACAACTTGTGTCTCAAGCCTCATAACCATGTCCTCTTCCTGGGTAGCGTCACTGAACTTGCACTCCGAATACCCCATCTTGGTCCTGCTCTACTTAAAATCTTTAGCCTCTGGAGTCTGTCTCCAAACCTTCACTCTCTCATTAACACCACCTCGCGTCTCATCAATCAGAACTATACCATCTGCAATAACATACATCATAGCACCTCCCCTTGTATGTGCCGCATCAAAGCATCCATCGCCAAGGAAAATAGAAACGGGCTAAGGGTTGATCCCTGATGCAACCCCATCACAATTGTGAGGTGTTTTGAGTCTCCCCCTTATCCTCATCCGTATCTTAGCTCCATCATACATGTCCTTAATCACCCTAATGTGATCTACATGCACTACCTCCATAAAACCTCTCTCGGGACTTTGTTGTATGCTTTCTATAGGTCAATGAACACCATATGCAAGTCCTTCTTCATTATCCTATACGACTCCACCTCACCAGATGAATGGCTTCTGTAGTCGAACGACATGGCATGAAACCGAACTGGTTCTCGGAAATAGGCTCACTCCTCCTCACCCTCCCTTTCACTACCCTCTCCCACACTTTCATTAGATGGCTTAGCAACTTGATACCCCTATAGTTGTTGCAATTCTGGATATCACCCTTGTTCTTGTACAATGAAATCATCGTACTTCACCTCCACTCTTCAGGCATCTTCGTCGTCCTAAAAATGATGTTAAATAACCTAGAGAGTCATTCCAAGCATGTCTTACCTGCGCTCTTCCAGAATTCTACAGAGATTTCGTCTAGCCCGATCACTCTACCCCTGTTGATTCGACGCATCGTCCCTCGACCTCCCCCACTCTAATGTGCCTACAATACCCAAAATCTTGATGATTCACAGAGTGCTCCAAATCACCGAGCAGAATGTCATCTCCCCCTTCATTCAAGAGCTTATAGAAGAATTAACAATAAAAAAAATTCTTACAGATTTATTTATGAAAATTATTTGCAGATACTTTTGTAGGTAATATTTTGGCGCTATCCCTAGGTAATTTACACTTTGCTAGTAGTACCAAATAATTAATCAACTAATTAGTAATACTAACGGTCTGACAACCTGATTAAGTTAGCTAACTTGCACTAGAGTTACCCACACTTATATCACAAAACTATATAATAAACATTATACCACCATCTGCCACTCTAGCAATCTTTTAATTTTTAAGTTTTTAATAGTAGAATTTTTGTTAATATTTAGAACTTTAAATTAAACTACTCAAAGCTTCTTATATTACCAATAAAGTTTTTGACAACAAGAACTAAGATAGTTAATTGATAATACACGGGTAATATTTTGTAACTTGAAGTAATTCTTACTAATATAAATAAATGTTACTAACAAATGTCCATTCTGAAGCTAATTGCTTCATGTTTTGTGAGAATACAACACCTATAAACAACTAGTGTGAAAACAAAAGATGGAACGTATTTTTTCACATTTTAATTTCAATATTATAACTTAAGCAGATCAAAAAATTCTTCCGACTATTTGCGTTGTAGATATTCAACAATTCAAACTTATTAAATGATTTTATTTTTTATAACATGTGCGACGCATACAAAAGGATTGGTTATTTTGAAACATGATTCAATGCTACTACCAATTTGCAAAAGGTGATCTTCTTAAAGGTTGAAGATGAGGATTTGCTTATTCGAGTAATGGAGGACGGCTTTACATAGGTATATTACTCAAGAATGTAGGAGTAGTTCACAAAAGAAGGAATCTTGATAATCTGAAAGTTACTTTAACTATATTAGAGCGTATAGAGAAGGAGAGTACATCAGGTACCATAACTGTTCACTCCCTCGGGAAGACATTTGAGGAATTATTGCAAGATTATCTCATGGTATTCATCGAGCATGGTTTATTTGTCATCGCATTTTTCCACGCTCTCCCTCTGTTTGAGCTACTATTTTAGGGATGTGATCCACTTCAAACTCCAACTCATTGGGTGGAGGTGTTTTCCATGCAGAAGAATCTCCTTGACGAGGATGAACTTTACACTCACCTATGCATGGAATTTCTATTCCCTGCCCTATCAAAATTCAGCACCAAAACCTGTCACGAAATGGACCCTAAATTCATGGTTTGCTTCTTGGACTCTTGGGAGAAACTATTGCCCCTAGCTCGCCATCATATCATATCGAACAATTACTCTTGGGAGAAACTCTTTCCCCTAGCCAGTAGCCACCCGTAATCATACGAAACAATCAGAAGCGCCTGAGAGGAACTCCCTGCTTTTTCCACTAGTGGTGAGACTTTATATGTTTAGCAGTCCGTCTATATTTTACATAGTTATTGAACCAATAACTTAGAGGTTCGGTCCGTTAGTGACACTTCATTTATTTAGTAGCCCGTCTAAAGTTAACATTGTTCTTGTATTGTTAATTTTCGATATAAAGAATTGGTTTTCTTATTGGCACTTACAGTTCGATCGTATCTTACTAATGTTATATATACATGTGTGCTCTTTTCTTGTTTTTTCATTTGAATCAGCTAAAGGGAATTAACATGCACAAACTGCTCCATTGCTAGTTAGATCGTAGGGGAGAGTGAACATATAGCATACACAACCTTTCCCTTCCATTTGTACAAACAGGCTGTTTTGCATGCCTCGGACCTGTTACCTCCAACTTAGCAGTGGTCAAAGGAATAACTCTTCTGTGGCACCAAGGTCTGTCCACTCTGATGTGACCGGCTTCCAATATCCAGTGTTCTAATGATGATATTGTTCATATTATAAACCTTTACCTTTTATGCTTTAATTTAACTTACATTTTCCCGAAAACATAGTCGAAAATTAATAAACTAGGAATTGAACCCACATCTCGTTGAGCTGCTCTAGCAAGCACCCCTTTTGCAAGCTCAATTTGTAGGACCGAGGAGAACACTTGCAGGCGTGCAGGCGTTTTGAGAGAGCGCAAGATTCTAAATTGAGTAACTGCCAGCCAGAAGGCTAGTCACTTCCCTTATTCATAGAGGCAAGCCCTTTTCTATCGAATAGTCACTCTTGGCCTCTTTCTGTCCTAACTCGGAAATGAACCCGATGGTCAATCTTTTCCTGGCTTGAGAGGTTTCATATCAACTATGCCGAAAGATAAAAGGGCTATGCATGTATAAGTCCAAAAGAGCTATGATGAATCTCAAAATGAAATTGGAACAGCAAGACAGGCTAGAGCTGGCACATTAACAAGATATTAAATTTGTAATAACGATGGATTGTGGCTGAGCAGCGAGAAATTGATGTTTCCTGGCCCTGGCCAATGACAAACTGATATTGGTAAATTGGATAAAGATTTGGTGATAATAGGATTGCTGAAGTCAATATATGACATGTCAACACAAATCAGTTGCTTATGATTTTATTTCGGCTTTTGTAGGCTAAAATTAGATAAGAGGAGTTTGGGATGAATCTTTAAACAAATCTTGAACGACAAAAACAAGGGCTAGTTGATATGCTATAGGGTGAAGTTGAGAGCATAATCTGAAGGCAAATATTCTCTGTTCTATTCCAACTTCACATTGCCTGGTTAGCTTTGTACGTGCTAATACGATGATTTTGCTATAGGTTCTTGAAGATAAGTATGAGACTACACTTCAGGATGAAGCAACAGCATTGAAACAACTACTAGGTAAATGAAACACCTATTGTTTAACCAGAAATGGGGATTTCGACCAAAGCGTATTTTAGAAGAACTCGGGCTACTGATAATCAAATAGAAATAAGAATAATTAATAAATAATAGCTAAAAATAAAGCAAAGTAATTCAATATATATGTCAATAGTATTTCGTGTCCTTACAAATGATCAGTCTTCCCCTTTTATAGCTATCTCTAGGTAATACATTTTGTTTCTATCATAATAGAGCCATTATTGATAATTAATGGCATTTAATGTAACGTTATAATTTAATGTAACGTTATAATTTAATGTAACGTTATAATTGGTAATCATATTTGATTCAATACAGATTCTCTAACGTTTTCCGTATTTAATGTCTATTAATTATACGTATCTATACCCTTTTTTGCTATAAGATTCATTCTCTTAATACGACCCTCGAACATCAAGAGGTTCGAGCATCTATCCTTTCTTCTTTTTCTTGAACCTCTGCTCATGCCTGTTGAAGCTCGTGTTTCTTTGATTATTCTTTGTCAATCATCATCCTTTGACCAATCCACGTGTCATGATGTGTCATCTTACAATCAATTCCATATATGAACTTAATTTTTCCCAATACAGATAGTCCCCCCACTTGCCATTTATTCATCAATTGAATATTTGGGAAGTGGATCTCATTAAAGCGGGAATATTTGCCGCCATTAATTCTTCTCTAGAACTGACGCTTCATTTGTCACTTTTATTTAATGTTCGTAACACGTGGCATTTCCTGTTTGGTTCTGCAACTTCTCAGCGTCTTTTAAGGCTTTTTTACGGCTTCACCAATTACGAAACGACAGTTCCCATCATGACGTTTCTATCATTGCACCTTTTCCTTTGACGGTTGCTTCTGAGTATAAATATAATTTTTTACCTTTGTCTTTTTCACAAAAGGTTTAGAGTATTCAATTATGGTTTTCGTCTTCCTCGTACTACTATGTCTTCTTCAAACCCAAACCCTCGGAGAGTCCCCATCGTTGATAACCTTCCTCTTGTTCCTGTTAGAAGTAGGAGAAGAGGAAGATTTTGTAGTTTAGGATCTTCATCTTCATGAGGTCCTTCTATTCATTCAACGAGTTCTACTCCACCTTCTATAACTAGAGGTTCTCTTTCTCAAAGATCTTCATCTAGAAATAAAGAACTCACTGAACCTTTTCGTGAACCTTTGGTAGATGAAATTATTCCCGCTGAACTGTCTTTTTATAATGATAGAGAATCCATTAGAAACCAAGTTTCTTCTATATCTTCATCAAATCGTGCTGATATTTACCCGACCCAGATCACTGAAGGTTTGATTTTTGTGGTTCGGCGATTGCCATTGGAGTCATGATTTCCCCATTATAATCCCCAATGCAAACCAAAGAATCACTTCTTATTTGACTGGGTTTTCTTTCGTATATACATACCCTTTCACGCTGAATTTTAAACCTGCGATTGAGCCTATTATCATCGAATTCTGTCACTTTTTTTATGTTTGCTTAGGACAAATTGGCCCCATCGTGTGGAGGGTTGTTGCTTGTTTGAGGCATTTGGCCAATATGGTTGGCATGCCTTTTACTTTCTTCCATTTAATCCATATTTATTCTCCAAAACTCTTTCGTCAAGGAATCTTTACTTTAGTAGCGAGAAGTAAAAGAGTTCTGGTCAGTCTAGAGGATGATAAAGAGCGTGGCTGGTATGCCAGGTTTGTTGCTTCCCCCACTGTTGGTTTAGTGGGTCAAGAGAAAGTTCCCTTTCCTGAGAAGTGGAATTTTGCACGTAAGTTTTTTTTTTCTTATAAATTTCTCATACCTTTTTCTCAATTTTGATGGTTGTCATTTTAATTTCCTTTTCTTTTTCAGCAACCATGGGAGTTGTTGATGAAATTCTCAATTTCCGTGGTTGGGTAGGAAAGCTATTAAGTGTTGCTCCGATGGATGGTAGATCCTAAAAAAACCTTTCTCATCGGTTTGGTTGGAAAGTGAAAACTCACAGTAAGTGCTTTTTGTTTTGCACCTTTTGCATTTCTATTTACTTCTTTCCTTAGAAATTACTTTGACCCTTTTTTTTTAAGGTTTTCCCATTTGAGGCATAAGTGTTGAAGCTGTCGTGGCTTCCAGAGTTTCTTTGAAAAGGGCCCAAGAGATAATTTTGGGTTCTTCATCGAAAAGGAAGGCTTCTGCCGACCAAGATTCTGAAGAAGAAGAACAAGAACAAGACGGGGGTTCTTTGATAAAAAAGCCACGAGCTAGAAGATACATTATTTCAGATGATTAAGCATCCCCCCCCGTTCTGTTTCTTTAACCGAGCCTGTTGAAGCCACCTTGGTGATCTCTGATGATGACACTCTCGCGGCTGTTTGTGATTCTGTTGATCAGCTTTTTGCTCACGGGTTTGATGATGAAAATTTGGGCCCAGTTTCTGAGGGAGTGCCCCTTGCCTCATTTTCCATGCCTACTCCTGTGGTATCTTCTTTACCAGTTGTGACTGCTGCTGTTGCTACTCTACCCCAAGCTATTTTGACTGCTTTCCCAGTTCCTCCTACAATTGTTCATCACACTGAAGCTAGTTCCTCAAGTGGAGGTGGAGCTACGAAGCATGTTATCATCGAGGTTCCTACTAATTGTAACCTTTTGAGAAAATCAGGTTGGACTGATGTGTGGTTGAAACCTCTGATTGGACTAGTTAAGAGATCCAAGCTTGAGAGCCACAACTCTTTGACTTTGATGAATGACATAGTGCATTCATCTTTAAAGTATCCCTTTTTATACTTTACTACACCCTTTTTCTATTAGGGTTCTTACCTCTCTTTTTCTTTTTCAGATCAATTTAATTGGCATAGAAATGATGAAGAGGATTTCTCACATGGAGCAGTTAATGCATAATTATCAAACTGAAGCATACAACTGGAGGGAACAGTATGAAAGCCTTCAAATTGATATGGAAGTATTAAAAGAGAACAAGTGCACCTTAGAGCAGCAATTGAGGGTTTTGACTTCAGAATTGGTAGTTGAAAAGGCTTCCTCGAATCAAGCTGATAAGGATAAAAATCTTCTTGAAACATCTTTTTCTGAACAACTCTCCAAGGCCAGTGAAGAAAACAGATCGTTGAAGGCTTTACTGAGTGAAAAAGAAGCTTATGTTGGTGAATTCGTATAAACGCTTACTCAGACCCAAGAAGATCTCCGTAAGTCTTCTGATAAGGTCAGTTTATTATAAAGTTCATTTGCTTCTTTGCAAGCTTCTTATGATTCTGCCTTGTTTGAGAATGAAAAACTTAATAACGAGATTGATCAATGGGAAAAAGATTACAAGATTCTTAAGGACAAGACTGCAATTGAAGTGAGTTGGGCATTTTTGAACACTCTCCATGATACCCTTGCGGAAGCTAGCCAAGAGGGTTTAACTTGGAGGCTGAATTAGCTAAGATAAAAGAAACTATTGAAAAGACTCAGCAAGGCCAAGATTTTCCCTCTCCTATGGCTGATACTCCCGAGCATATTGAAGATGATATGGGTATGGTTAATGCTCCAACTCCTTCAATCCAACTCGAACCTTCTGCTGCTGGTGACCCTACTCTATATCCTTCTTTAGCTCCTCAGTGACAAGTTTATGATATGTGACTCCTTTTTTTTCTTTTGATGGAATGTGGTATTAACCCTCAGTCCCATTTGGGGGTTTAGGTTTTGGAAACAACAAGTCCCCAGACCTTTTTGGGGCGTTTTGTATAAATGACTAATAGTTTATGACTAAGTTCATACTTAGTCTAAACTTTTCAATATTAAGAAGTTTTCCATTTTGACTTAGTTATTTTGAGCTTCTGTTTTGCTCATTATTGCCTTTATATTCAATGATTTATTTGAATAATTCATAATTTTATTTCATAAAATGCTTTCTCAACTTCACGAATGCTTAAATCAAATATGAATTTTATAAAAGATAGCCCTTTTATATTCGACACTTAATGAAGAAGACATCTCAACTTCATAATGGTGTAAGTGTACGATAAAAGAAATAGGAACACACATGTTTCTTGAAATAACTTTGATAAAGTTTTTATTTGAACTTTGTCAATACCATCTTACATGCATTTATATGACTTCTATAACTTTTTCGTAACTGTTTTCTGTACAACAGATTTCAAAAAAGAAAATAAACATGAGGTTTTTATTCATAACCTATTTCTATACATTGCCTTTAACCTAACTATGATAAGGTTTTCTTTGGCTTTATGTTATTGGCTCGTAATTTTGCTCTACACTTGACTCATTCAATGAGTAGACTTTTCGGGCTTTGACTTGAACTTTGATTATATCTCAATCTTCTTTGCCTTCTTTACATATGTCTATGTATTTATATAGTCCCCCAAGTGTTTGAGCTTTGAAGTATGAAGTCTCGAGCACTTGATTACTCCTCTCATTTGGTCCTTTTCCTGAAAAGAAAAAAACATACGGGACTCGGAGGTGCTATTATAGATGAAGACTGCTTAACCCATCCGAATTTCTATCAGAATAGTTGTAATCTTAGACCGGGAATTTATATTCTTCCACATGCCATGCAGGTCATGATTCATCATTTAGTACGGGTTAGCTTTTTTTTCTTATCATCTAAAATCGTTAGTAAAATTTTAACAATTCAAAAATAAAATTTTAAAATGAGGATACCTGACCGTGGGTAGTCCTTAGAAATAGTATCTCTTCAGGTGAACGACAATCCAATATAAAGGTAATATCTTGTCATCCATTGTTTCTAGCTCGTATGCTCATTTTCCTACGATACTGTGAACCTTGTAAGGTCCTTCCCAAGTTGGACTTAATTTTCCTGCATTAGCGGCTCTCGTGGATTGAAAAACTTTCTTGAGTACGAAGTCCTCAATCTTGAAGTATCTTAGGCGAGCTTTCCGATTATAATATCATTCCATGACTTGTTTTTGTGTTGCCATTCTTATTAAAGCAGATTCCCTTTTTTCCTTCAAGTAGATCAAGGTTTATTCGTATTTCTTCTTCATTGGATTCCTCAGTCGCTTGCGTATACCTCGTGCTTGGCTCCCCTATCTCAGCTGGAATTATAGCTTCAGCTCTGTATACCGATGAGAATGGTGTTTCATCCGTACTTGTTTTTGATGTCGTGCGGTATGCCCATAAAACACCAGGCAGCAACTCTGGCCAATTGCCTTTGGATTCTTCCAATTGTTGACAATGATTTTACTTGTTGATTCAGCTTGTCCATTACCCACCGGATGGTAGGGCGTTGAGGTAATCCTTTTGATCTGCCAACTTTGAAAAAATTCTGTGATTTGTGCGCCTATAAATTGTGGGCCATTATCACACACGATTTCCTTTGGTACACCGAATCGACATATAATATTTCGCCAAATGAAATCTCTGACTTCCTTTTCTTGTACCTGTTTAAAAGCACCTGCTTCCACCTATTTAGTAATGTAATCAGTGAGAACCAGCAGAAATTTTACCTTGCCTTTTGCTTGCGGTAGTGGACCCACAATGTCCATCCCCCATTTCATAAAAGGCCATGGTACAATAACCGGATGTAGTAATTATGCAGGTCTATGCATATTGTTATCGTAACTTTGGCACTTATCATATTTAGCCACAAAGGTTTCCCCTTCTTCTTCCATTTTGGGCCAATAATAGCCTGCTCTAATCATGGTTTTTACTAATGATCTCCCTCCTGCGTGATTTCCACAATGCCCCTCGTGTATTTCTCTCATTACATATTCCGTTTGAGAATGCCCGAGGCATCTTGCTAAGGGACCATCGAACATTTTTCGAAAAAGATTGCCTTGCTTTAAACAGTATCGATCAGCCTTTTACGAAGCACGTGAGCCTTTTTCTTGTCATCAGGGACGGTTCCATACTGCAAAAAAGTGATAATCTCGTTCCTCCAATCCCAGGTTAAGTTATTGAAATTTACCTCATTTTTGTCTGGATCGAGTACTGAATAAAACAAATGAATTACAGAAGCATTTTCGTTACTCGTTATATCCGCCGCAAATGCGAGATTGACTAGGCTATCTGCCTCGACTTTTTCCTCTCTTGGTATCTGTGCAACTTTCCAGGTTTGAAATTGCCTAACCAAATCACGTGCCTTCTCTAAGTATTGCTGCATTCGTGCTTCCCTGGCTGTATAAATCCTAGCATTTGATTAACTACGAGTTGTGAATCGCTTTTGATTACGATCTGATTAATGCCAAGTTCATGTGCCAGTTCTAAACCTGCAATCACAGCTTCATACTCTGCCTTATTGTTAGTTATAGGATGACATTTTATGGCTTGTCGAATGGTTTCACCCGCAGGTGGTATCAAAACAAGTCCTAAACCTGCACCCTTCACATTTGATGAGCCATCAGTAAATAAGGTCCAAGTTCCTGGATTAGACCCATTGAACACTTGTAGTTCTTTTTCAGCTTCTAGTAGTATCTTTTGGCTAAAATCAGCCAAAAAATCTCCTAACACCTGAGATTTTATTGCAGTACTGGGTTGATATGTGATGTCGTATTCACTCAAGTCTATGGCCCACTTGCCTAACCTATCTGATAACTCATGTTTGTGTAATATATTACGCAGTGGATAAATAGTTACTACAGAAATAGGGTGGCATTAGAAATAAGGCCTTAGCTTTCTAGATGCCATGATTAATGCTAGTGCAAGTTTTTCTAACTGAGGATACCGTGTCTCCGCATCTAACAATGATTTGCTAACATAATAAATTGGAGACTGTTTACCTTGGTCTTCACGAACTAAAATAGCACTCACCGCTACTTCTGAAACAACTAGATAGATAAGTAACCTTTCCCCATCCTTTGGTTTTGCGAGCAACGATGGATTTGATAGGTATGCCTTCAGGTTTTTGGGTGCTTGTTGACACTCCTCGGACCATTTGAACTGATCTTGCTTTATAAGAGCTGAAAAGAATTTAAAACATTTTTCTGATGACTTGGAAATAAATCTTCCCAAGGCTGCAATTCTTTCTGTTAGTCTCTTCACCTCTTTCTTACTTGTAAACATGTCAGGAATTTCTTCAATGGCTTTAATCTACGTGGGATTTACTTCAATACCATGGTTAGAAACAAAAAAACAACCCAAAAATTTACCTGATAAAACGGCAAATGCACATTTCTTGGGATTTAGCTTCATATTAAATTTTCATAAAATATGAAATGTATCAGACAAGTGTGATATATGATCCCCTGATTGTTGAGATTTGGCAAGCATATCATCTATGTAGACTTCCATATTTTTTCCTAAATGTTCTTGAATTATTTTGGTCACCAAACTTTGATACGTGGCACCAATGTTTTTGAGGCTAAAGGGAATTACTTTATAACAGTAAGTCCCCCTGTCTGTTATAAATGAAGTTTTTTTTTCTCATCTAGGGGATCCATTTTGATCTGATTATACACTGAATATGCATCTAAAAAGCTTAACAATTCATGTCCTACAGTAGCATCAATCAGTTGATCTATATGTGGCAACGGAAAAGAATCTTTAGGACAAGCTTTATTAAGGTCGGTGTAGTCTACAAAAACTCGCCATTTGCCATTCTTTTTTGGTACTACTACAGTATTGGCTAACCAATTAGGATACTTTACCTCGTGGATAGATCCAATTTTTAATAGCTTTTGAACCTCATCTTGAACCACCTGATTTTTGAAAGACCCCTACTTTCTCTTCTTTTGTTTGATAGGTGGATACGATGGATCTTAATTTAACTTGTGAGTCATTACTTCCGGGGGTATTCCTGTCATATATGAATGGGACTAGGCAAAGCAATCCACGTTAGTTTTCAAAAATTCAATCAACTTACATTTCATGTCGTGGCTTAAGTTGGCCCCAATGTAGACTTTCCTTTCAGGCCATTGTGTGAATAATTCTAAAGCCTCCAGTTCTTCAATCGTTTTGATATCTTCATTTCTTCTGGTTCTTGAATGGAATCGGGCCTTGAGTCCACATCTGTCCGCCCATGTTCCGTTGAGGCTTATGTCGTAATATCCTCAACTGGATTCTGTAATTACTACTCTTCTTCATTTTTTGTACTTAAATCTGCTACAGAGTTGATGCTCTTGGATGTTTGTTGATCCCCACGGATTTGACGTATTCCCCATGGTGATGGAAATTTAACAACTTGATGTAAGGTAGACGGAACAACATCCATCTCGTGGATCCACAGTCTCCCGAGAATCATATTGTAAGCCATTTCCATCTCTACCACCTGAAATTTTGTATCTTTGACAACCCCTTCTGCGAATGTTGTAAGTATTACCTCACCCTTTGTCACAACACTTTAATTGTCAAAGCCAGGCAAAGTATGTGCCTTAGATACTAGCTTATCTTCAGCTTGCATCTCATTTAATACTCTTAGTAAAATGATGTTCACGGAACTACCTGAATCAATCAAAACTAGTTTCACATTAGTATCATGTACAAGTAGAGAGATTACCAATGCATCTTTGTATGGAGTTAACATGCCATCCGCATCTGCATCATCAAATGTAATACTTTCTTTCTCCAAAACATTTTGGACCCGCTTCTCGTGTGTAGCTGTAACTTTAGAAATTTTATTGGCCACCGTGTATGTCACGCCGTTGATTTCTTCGCCTCCGCTTATAATATTAATGGTCTTTTTCGGAGAAGGAGGTTTAGGAGGCTCTTGTCTGTTCTTCATGTATGCTTGCTTACCTTTTTCACTAAATAGTTCAGTAAGATACCCCTACTTTAATAGATGGTCAACTTCTCCTTGTAGCAATCTACAATCTGCCGTTTTATTACCATGATTGTTGTCAAACTCGCAACAGTGGTCAGGATTACACCTATTTGGATTTGATCTCATTTCCTTTGGCCACCGCACCTTATCACCCATGCTTCTTAATACTGCTACTAACTCTAAAGTGCTGACATTAAAATTGTAACTGCCAAATCTTGCCTTCAAGCTTCTATCATCATCTCGCGTCTCTCGTGTGTTTCGATCGTTTCCAAACCTCGATGATGAACTCGACTCTCTATTTTTTGATCTATGATCATACCTTGAATTGTCCTGCTTTGATCGCAAGTCTTTTCCTAATGGGCCCATGTATGGTTCGTATCTATTTTTGTCAGACCTTTTTTAGGTTTCCGCACATCTCGAACTCACCTTCTCCTCTTTTTGAGATTAGGATATGGTATCCTCTTCTATCCTTAGCTTCGTGTTGTATCTGTTGTAAACATCATTCCAAGTTGTTGCTGGAAATTCATGCAGATTTTCCTTGAGTCGTTTCGTGGCTTCTAAGCTTTTCTCATTCAAATTACTTGCAAAAGCCATAGTTGCCCAGTTATCGGGTACGCGTGGTAATGTCATCCTTTCAGCTGGAACCTATCCACGAACTCTCTAAGCAGTTCGGAATCTCCTTGCTTTATTTTGAAAATGTCTTCCATTCTTTTTTTGACTTTTTGAGCTCCCGAATGCACTTTGATAAATGAATCTGCAAGCTCAGCAAAAGAATTTATAGAATTTTTGGGTAAGAGAGAGTACCAAGTCAATGCTCCCTTGGTGAGTGTTTCACCGAATTTCTTAACCAATACTGATTCAATTTCTTATTTGGTTAAATTGTTTCCTTTCATCCCAATTGTGAATGCAGTCACGTGGTCTTGTGGATTAGTTGTGCCATCATATTTTGGTATATCGGGCATCTTGAACTTCTTCGAAATCGGCACAGGAGCATCACCGGGCTTCCTTGGTTGTTGTGAATATTTATCCATGTCTATTTCTTTGATTACAGGTGGTACTCCAGGTATTTGCTCTATGCGATCGCTTTGCTCCTTGAGCTACTTCTGCAAGGTTAAAACTAAATTTTATAAATCAGAATTAACTATGATACCTAGTTCACCATCACGAGACCCGCTAGGAGTTCCACCAGTGCCTGAATTAATTAGCCCAGAACGTGGGTTTTCCAAAGTATTGTGATTCGGAGTTGGTGTTGGTGGTGCAACTAGCAACTGACTGGTAAAATCTCGGAGAACATTATTGACATGTTGAGCAATTAGTTTTTTCAGAGCATCATCGAGTGTTTGCTCATTCGCAACTCTATCATTTTAATTTGCCTCAGATTCGTTTTGGTTCACAACTCCGTTGTTTGTTTCAGAGCCATCTGGATTCCCCTCTCGAGACTGTCGTTGTGAATCACACAGCGAGGGAGGTGGGGACCTGTTATCCGCATCATTCACTTGATGTTGTGGATCTTGGAGTGGTAAATTGTGTTGGTTATTGTCGTTGACATTCGACATGGTACGTTTTTTCGATGAAAAGATAATTGATTAAAAAAGCAAACGATTATCAGATTCCCGGTAACAGAACCAATCTATTTAACTAAAAATCGGGATTTCGGCCAAAGCATATTTTAGAAGAACTCGGGCTACTGATAATCAAATAGAAATAAGAATAATTGATAAATAATAGCTGAATATAAAGCAAAGTAATTCAATATATTCCAACAGTATTGCGTGTCCTTACAAATGATCAGTCTTCCCCTTTTATAGCTATCTCTAGGTAATACGTTTTGTTTCTATCATAATAGAGCCATTATTGATAATTAATGGCATTTAATGTAACGTTATAATTGGTAATCATATTTGATTCAATACAGATTCTCTAACGTTTTTCGTATTTAATGCCTATTAATTATACGTATCTATACCCTTTCTTGCTATCAGATTCATTCTCTCAATACGACCCTCGAACATCAAGAGGTTCGAGCATCTATCCTTTCTTCTTTTTTTGAACCTCTGCTCGTGTCTGTTGAAACTTGTGCCACTTTGATTATTCTTTGCCAATCATCATCCTTTGACCAATCCACATGTCATGACATGTCATCTTACAATCAATTCCATATATGAACTTTATTTTTCCCAATACACCTATCCCTCCAAGCAAGAAGAGTACTCGAAGAAAATCCCGGAACTGGATCCTTTATCTCTATTAGGTTTAAAGCACAAATGACAGCAAAACACGATGAAGACAGTATCTACTTTTTAACACAACAAGAAGCAGGGAGAATATGAAGAACTAAAATTAAGAAGATGACTTAGAAAAACTAACATACAAAGAGTTCAATTAATTCTGTAGAAAGACAGGTTCTTAAAACATATCCTAAAAAGAAAACTGAAATAGATCATGACCCTACTTTTAAGTCATGGAACTGACCATGATAACTAACTCCTAATAAAATTGAAAATACAAACTACAGGAAAATAATATAAATATTGCAATCCTAAAGCAACTAATTAACAATCTCCTGCATATTTTGAGACGTACTTCTCCTCTATAATTTGCGTATAACCTGTTTGGTATTTGAACTTGGAGATCTCTATTCTGCAACTTTTATTTTATTGCTTGTTTGATAGATCTGTTCTTCGCTTTTCAGGGCTTGCAGATATGCATACAACCATATAAATACAACCACTAGTGATGTAATAATCATTATGTGGGGTCCAGCCTACATTTCAAGGAAGAAATTTTCTTCCTTCCTCACTTTTGTCAAAGTTGGTAATAGCAGCAGCCCACATTTTTGTTTTCCGTCAAAAATGGCACGCTGCAGAGATGAAGCTGTCAAATGAGGTAGGCTGTATTCTGCCTATAAAATGAGAGCCGAGCTCTCATTTTTATCATCACAATCTCAGAATAAAATATATCTAAGAGCTAGAAAGAAAGAGTGAGGTTTCATAGACAGGGTATAAGAAAATAGTCTGTGAACTTGGAGATCTCTATTCTGCAACTTTTATTTTATTGCTTGTTTGATAGATCTGTTCTTCGCTTTTCAGGGCTTGCAGATATGCATACAACCATATAAATACAACCACTAGTGATGTAATAATCATTATGTGGGGTCCAGCCCACATTTCAAGGAAGAAATTTTCTTCCTTCCTCACTTTTGTCAAAGTTGGTAATAGCAGCAGCCCACATTTTTGTTTTCCGTCAAAAATGGCACGCTGCAGAGATGAAGCTGTCAAATGAGGTAGGCTGTATTCTGCCTATAAAATGAGAGCCGAGCTCTCATTTTTATCATCACAATCTTAGAATAAAATATATCTAAGAGCTAGAAAGAAAGAGTGAGGTTTCATAGACAGGGTATAAGAAAATAGTCTGTGAAGAAAATAGAGAGTGAGTGATATTGTAGTGAGGTGAAATATCAAAAGAGGGTTATTTCTTTTGAGTGTTGTAGTGGTCTTTGTAGTATTTTACTCGGGTCTACAAAGTGTAAAATCCTTACTATAGTGATATCAGTTACTCCTCTCGGGGTCGTGGTTTTTTTCCCTCATTCAGAAGGGTTTTCCACGTAAAAATCTTGGTGTTATTGTTAATCTTTTATTCTTGTTAATTACCGTATCTCGGTGCTACATTATTATTCCGCTTTTATTACCGTGAATATTATTTTGGTAGGGGGTTTATTTCCCAACAACTGGTATCAGAGCACAGGTTCTGCTCGTTCACTGAAATATTATTCACTGTCAGTAGTACTATACTTGGTGAAAAATAAAAATGTCCGGAGTAAAGTACGAGGTAGCAAAATTCAACGGAGATAATGGTTTCTCAACATGGCAAAGAAGGATGAGGGATCTGCTCATCCAACAAGGATTACACAAGATACTAGATGTTGATGCCAAAAAGCCTGATACCATAAAAGATGAGGATTGGGCTGACTTGGATGAAAGAGCTGCTAGTGCAATCAGGTTGCACTTATCAGATGATGTGGTAAATAACATCATTGATGAAGACACTGCACGTGGAATTTGGACAAGGTTGGAAAGCCTATACATGTCCAAAACGCTGACAAATAAATTGTACCTGAAGAAGCAGTTATACGCCCTACACATGAGTGAAGGTACGAATTTTTTGTCACATTTAAATGTGTTTAACGGACTAATCACACAGCTTGCCAACCTCGGAGTGAAAATCGAGGAAGAAGATAAAGCCATCTTGCTATTGAACTCGTTGCCATCTTCGTACGATAATTTGGCAACAACCATCCTGCACGGTAAGACTACTATTGAGTTGAAAGATGTCACATCGGCTCTTCTACTCAATGAGAAGATGATAAAGAAGCCTGAAAATCAAGGACAGGCTCTCATCACAGAAGGTAGAGGCAGGAGTTATCAAAGGAGTTCGAACAACTATGGTAGATCCGGAGCTCGTGGGAAGTCAAAGAACCGATCTAAATCAAGAGCCAGAAATTTCTACAACTGTGATCAACCAGGTCACTTCAAAAGAGATTGCCCAAATCCAAGGAAGGGCAAAGGTGAAACCAGTGGCCAGAAGAATGACGACAACATAGCCGCCATGATGCAAAGTAATGATAATGTTGTCCTCTTTATAAATGAGGAAGAGGAATGCATGCACCTATCAGGTCCAGAGTCGGAATGGGTGGTTGACACAGCGGCATCTTACCATGCCACACCGGTAAGATATCTTTTTGCAGATATGTAGCAGGTGATTTCGGCACAGTGATAATGGGTAACACAATTTACTCAAAGATTGCGGGGATTGGTGACATTTGTATCAAGACAAATGTCGGATGCACATTGGTTCTAAAGGATGTGCGGCATGTACCTGATTTGCGGATGAACTTGATCTCGGGAATTGCTTTAGACTGAGATGGATACGAGAACTATTTTGCGAATCAAAAGTGGAGACTCACTAAGGTATCATTGGTTATTGAAAAGGGAGTTGCTCGTGGCACGTTGTACAGGACAAATGCAGAAATATGCCAAGGTGAATTGAATGCAGTACAAAATGAGATTTCTGCAGATTTGTGGCACAAAAGAATGGGTCATATGAGCGAGAAGGGATTGCAGATTCTTGCCAAGAAATCACTCTTTTCTTATGCCAAAGGTACAACGGTAAAACCTTGTGACTACTGTTTATTTGGTAAGCAGCATAGAGTCTCATTTCAGACATCGTCTGAAAGAAAATTGAATATACTTGATTTAGTATATTCTGATGTTTGCGGCCCAATGGAAATTGAATCAATTAGCGATAACAAATATTTTGTTACTTTTATTGATGATGCTTCACGAAATTATGGGTTTATATTTTGAAAACCAAAGATCAGGTGTTTCAAGTTTTCCAGAAGTTTCATGCTCTAGTAGAAAGGGAGATGAGTCGAAAGCTAAAGCATCTCCGAAGTGACAATGGAGGTGAGTACACTTCAAGGGAATTTGAAGAGTATTGTTCAAGTCATGGGATCAGACATGAAAGGACAGTTCCTGGAACCCCACAGCACAATGGCGTAGCCGAGAGGATGAACCGCACCATTGTGGAGAAGGTGAGAAGCATGCTCAGAATGGCTAAACTGCCTAAGTCATTCTGGGGTAAAGCAGTTCAGACAGCCTGTTACCTGATCAATAGGAGTCCATCAGTTTCGTTGGCATTTGAAATCCCAGAGACAGTTTGGACCAACAAGGAGGTGTCCTACTCGCATCTGAAGGTGTTCAGTTGTAGAGCTTTTGCATATGTACCAAAAGAGCAGAGAACAAAGCTAGATGATAAATCTGTTCCCTGCACATTTATCGGATATGGAGATGAAGAGTTCGGGTACAGACTGTGGGATCCTGTAAAAAAGAAGGTCATCAGAAGCAGAGATGTAGTCTTCCGAGAAAGTGAAGTTGGAACTGCTGCTGATATGTCAGAAAAGGCGAAGAATGGTATAATTCCTAACCTTGTTACTATTCCTTCTACTTCTAACAATCCCACAAGTGCAGAAAGTACGACCGACGAGGTTGCCGAGCAGGGGGAGCAACCTGGTGAGGTTATTGAGCAGGGGGAGCAACTTGATGAAGGTATCGAGGAAGTGGAGCACCCCACTCAGGAAGAAGAACAACCTCAACCTCTGAGGAGATCAGAGAGGCCAAGGGTAGAGTCATGCAGGTACCCTTCCACAAAGTATGTACTCATCAGTGATGAGGGGGATCCAGAAAGTCTTAAGGAGGTGCTGTTCCATCCAGAAAAGAACCAGTGGATGAAAGCTATGCAATAAGAGATGGAATCTCTACAGAAAAATGGCACATACAAGCTGGTTAAACTTCCAAAGGGTAAAAAACCACTCAAATACAAATGGGTCTTTAAACACAAGAAAGATGGAAATGACAAGCTGGTCAGATACAAAGCTCGATTGGTGGTTAAAGTCTTCGAACAAAGGAAAGGTATTGATTTTGACAAAATTTTCTCACCTGTTGTAAAAATGACTTCTATTCGAACAATTTTGAGCTTAGCAGCTAGCCTAGATCTTAAAGTGGAGCAGTTGGATGTGAAAACTGCATTTCTTCATGGAGATTTGGAAGAGGAGATTTATATGGAGCAGCCAGAAGGATTTGAAGTAGCTGGAAAGAAACACATGGTGTGCAAATTGAATAAGAGTCTTTATGGATTGAAGCAGGCACCAAGGCAGTGGTACATGAAGTTTGACTCATTCATGAAAAGTCAAACATACCTAAAGACCTATTCTGATCCATGTGTATACTTCAAAAGATTTTCTGAGAATAACTTTATTATATTGTTGTTGTATGTGGATGACATGTTAATTGTAGGAAAAGACAAGGGGTTGATAGCAAAGTTGAAAGGAGATCTGTCCAAGTCATTTGATATGAAGGACTTGGGCCCAGCACAACAAATTCTAGGGATGAAGATAGTTCGAGAGAGAACAAGTAGAAAGTTGTGGCTATCTCAGGAGAAGTACATTGAACGTGTACTAGAACGCTTCAACATGAAGAATGCTAAGCCAGTCAGCACACCTCTTGCTGGTCATCTAAAGTTGAGTAAGAAGATGTGTCCTACAACAGTGGAGGAGAAAGGGAACATGGCTAAAGTTCCTTATTCTTCAGTAGTCGGAAGCTTAATGTATGCAATGGTATGCACTAGACCTGATATTGCTCACGCAGTTGGTGTTGTCAGTAGGTTTCTTGAAAATCCTAGAAAGGAACATTGGGAAGCAGTCAAGTGGATACTCAGGTACCTGAGAGGTACCACGGGAGATTGTTTGTGCTTTGGAGGATCTGATCCAATCGTGAAAGGCTATACAGATGCTGATATGGCAGGTGACATTAACAACAGAAAATCCACTACTGGATATTTGTTTACATTTTTAGGGGGAGCTATATCAGGTCAGTCTAAGTTGCAGAAGTGTGTTGCACTTTCAACAACTGAAGCAGAGTACATTGCCGCTACAGAAACTGGCAAGGAGATGATATGGCTCAAACGGTTCCTTCAAGAGCTTGGATTGCATCAGAATGAGTATCTCGTCTATTGTGACAGTCAAAGTGCAATAGACCTTAGCAAGAACTCTATGTACCATTCAAGGACCAAACACATAGATGTGAGATATCATTGGATTCGTGAGCAGGTGGCGAACGAATCTTTATAGGTCAAAAAGATTCACACAAGCGAAAATCCTGCGGATATGCTGACCAAAGTGGTACCAAGAGACAAGTTTGAGCTATGCAAAGAACTTGCTAGAAACTGCGAAGTTACCTCCTTCGGGTGAATGAGACTGGAGGGGAAGATTTGTGGGGTCCAGCCCATATTTCAAGGAAGAAATTTTCTTCCTTCCTCACTTTTGTCAAAGTTGGTAATAGCAGCAGCCCACGTTTTTGTTTTCTGTCAAAAATGGCACGCTGCAGAGATGAAGCTGTCAAATGAGGTAGGCTGTATTCTGCCTATAAAATGAGAGCTTCGGCTCTCATTTTTATCATCACAATCTCAGAAGAAAATATATCTGAGAGCTAGAAAGAAAGAGTGAGGTTTCACAGACAGGGTATAAGAAAATAGTCTGTGAAGAAAATAGAGAGTGAGTGATATTGTAGTGAGGTGAAATATCAAAAGAGGGTTATTTCTTTTGAGTGTTGTAGTGGTCTTTGTAGTATTTTACTCGGGCCTACAAAGTGTAAAATCCTTACTATAGTGATATCAGTTACTCCTCTCGGGATCGTGGTTTTTTTCCATTATTCAGAAGAGTTTTTCACGTAAAAATCTTGGTGTTATTGTTACTCTTTTATTCTTGTTAATTACCGTATTTCGGTGCTATATTATTATTCCGCTTTTATTACCATGAATATTATTTTAGTAGGGGGTTTATTTCCCAACACATTAAACTGTATTTCAAAAGGTGAAGAAAAGGTGAATTCCCCTAAGGTCTTTGCTCATACTTTTGTGTTCTGCATAGTCAAGAGTGAGGCAGTAAGCTATTGTTCTTATCTTCTTATCTACTTGTTAGAATTGCCTTATCAATGTTTCATGGAAGAAAAATTTATAGGCTTATTACTTTTTCAATGTTACCCTGTAAACCCTTCTAACATAATGGCCGAGAATTATTAACTGTTTAATTGCTACTCCACTTAATAAGGATGTTGGCAAATGTATAATAATAACAACCATTAGTTTGGTAGTTTGTCACGCCCGAGATTGAAGTGGGACGTGATTGACACTCAACCTGTACTAACTCATTAAGTGAATCCTAAGCTGACTAGTTAAAGGTCTAAACTAAACATCAGTCTCAAGAAGTTTATGGGGCATGAGCCCCTACTGAAAATCTGAATACATAAGTCTATGAGGTATTCCCCTTGAATGATATGAAAGTCTAATGACAGATAAAGATCTAAAAAGGGCATACATCAACACCACGGAAATAAATTAACGGTGCACCAACAGAATCAACTAAATCCACTGCTCACCCTGAGTCTCGTCACCTAAAAATTCAATGCCTGCAACACAATGTGGTTGGCTCAAACGGGCTAAGTACCACGAAAGGGTACCCAAAAAGTCTTGTTGACTACCTCTTAAGCGGATGAAAAAACTAGCCTAGGCTATTTATAAATATAATAAAAAGCAGCAAGTAGAGCAAGCAATTTGCAGGACACATATTAAATAAACTATAAGCTAAAAATCTAAAATTGATTTTGACATACTTAATTTAAAGCTAATAAATAAAAGCTAAAACTGAAAACTAAATATGAAGTTGATATCTAAAATTGAATTATTTTAAAGAATTACTTTTGAAATAAGATTTACATGTAGTAGCCCTGGGAACATACACGAGGCCTACTAAAGCTGTTGGGGCCTCTGATTTTGCTCTCTCAAGATCATCCATAATGGGGTCATCGCCATGGCTCTGATACCACGTTATTGGGATAAAAAATAATAATCCCGTCCAAGAATAATATCCACGGCAAATAATAATAAAACAAGAGAGTAACAACAACACTGCCACACCCTAAAACTATGTGACCGGCACTCGGTATTCTACCCGACCCGAGTTAACCATCCTATAGATTAATACACATCTATATGCTTAATAGGAGGATGCGAAAGACTCTTAAATTTCAATCATTTTAAGATATACGCAAAACATGAATAATGTCTTTAAGTAAATATTTTCCTTTGAAGGCAAAGCTTCATAAAGATAAAAGAAAATTTCGTTCCTGCACACCATGTAAGTAACCATAGGATTACAACCCAAAATGAATACTATTGTTGTCTATGGAATCTCTATGACATGAACTGGAATAGTCACCCAAGGCATAGGATATTAATATAATCAAGTCCTCCACAAATACAAGCGTGGAGTCTCACCAAATAACGTCAACAGGAAATGTTGAGCTGCCCTATCCACGCGGTCCAAGTTGCTCAGGTCTAGTCCCTGAAAATAGAAAAAGGGAATGTGGCTGAAAGGCCTAAGCTCCACATGCCTAGTGCGAATCATGAACCATCCCCAAAAAGAAAATAGGACGATATTTAAGAAGACCTAAGATATGCAATAATAATTGATATCAAGAAAGAAGTATTCATATCAATTAACAATTTAAAAAGTACAATAAAAAAATATGGTATGTTTCAAAGTCTTCCTTTATCATTGATCTTTGCAAAATCATGTTAGATTTTTCATTTACCGGGAGCACTATAACATCACTGACACGAAAGAAGGTCAACTAGGTTATGCACCTAGTGGCAAGTATCATATACCCTACTTGCTCAGGTCATCTCATCATTGTGCCACACGAATCGACTCATACATGCTAATAAAGTAGCACAATAGTACCCCTAATGGAATAGACTCTGCTGTAGTCCCCAACCGTAAGTTAGGTTCTATGCCTACACCGGCAGGTGTAGTTTCATGACCTAATGAGGAAAAATGTCCAAGGTCAATCTCAGTGAATTTAAGTAACTCTTGAAACCTTTACATATATCAATAATGATATTTATAGCCAAATTAACTATTTGAGAATAGCTATATCCAAGATATTTTACAACTCATGTATTTTCATTTCAAAATACTACAAGTGCTATTCCTTATATATTTAGTTTTTTTCTTTAATTAAGATACAACATTTCAGGAAAATAATATTCATATCACTTAAATGTTTTATGATGCAAGAATGGTAAAATCCCAACTCACTCATCCCCACAAGCTAGGACTCGCATTTTGAAACTCAGTTTAATCGTGTTTCGATATGAGTTTGTAGAAAAGTTCTGAGTGTAGTAAGTTTCAACGTACCTCAAATTGGTTCTAACCTTATCACAAATGATCCAATAACAGCAATGAGTCACGATTTACATATACAAACTCACATAATTCAAGAATGAATCACAACGATACCTACTAAACCAACTAAGTGTCTAACACTTAAATCTAATCTTGTAAGTTTAACAAAAATCCTCATTTGATTATTTGAATGAAAATCCTTAAATTTTAACTCCAACTTATTCATTAAACTTGTTATGGAATCTAGTCATTCCACTATAAACTCAAAATAGCATCGTTCAAACAACACCCATCACTATTCATCATTCTTACCAACCAACTTTTCAATTTCAAGACTAGCTTCTAGGGTCTTATGAATAGATGTTTAAATACAAATCTAACTTCATAAATATACTCTACTACGCCCGTGGAATATGGTACATAAGATTGGAGTGAAGAAATTACCTCTTTGTCAAACCCTAAAAGTTTCAAGATTTGAGTTTCTTGAAATGTCCTTGAGATTATCTTCAAAAATCTATGAATCCCACGATGTTGGAGGGTTAAGAGATGTAATAAATGAATCAAATATCAAAGAAAGACATTTAATTCTTACCTTGAAGATGTATTAATGATAAATAGATGCTCTTTCTCTCTAATCCCCAAGACCAAGTCAAATATAATATAATCTCCCCCTTTACAAAATGCCTACAAAAATTTTAGCTGTGGATTCTAAATTTCGGGTACTGAGCTGCACGCCTTCACTGGATTCTAATTTATTCCATCACAGAAGCAACATTTTGGTCTTCAACTTTAATCATTCTATTTACCACTTGCTTTTGTCTTTCATAATTACTTTCATTATTTCCTTATCCTTATTATTTAATTAATTCCATTGTCCCTCACTTGTCTCTTTGTTGGCCAACCACTTTTCCTAGTTTTCTAAATCCTTTCTCTTTTCCATCTGAAGACTAGGATTTTAAGTCCTTGTTTTCATTATTAAATTCCAACTCTTCAAGTTGGTTACATACCGTTGAATTCTCAAAATTTCAGCACTTATGAATAGAAACTTGAAATGCTCCAAATGCATTTGATGACCTTGTAACATCCACTAATTCAATGATTAACTATTGATATTATCCCTAAACATTGCAATAACTTTGTTCCACTCGAATAATCATGTAGCTCAGATTTAATTACATTGCATTCTCAAGCTCAAAATTTGTAGGAGTTAACTAAAAGAATTTACGGGGCTTTACAGACACCAACTCTTTTAATGGGATAAAATACAACACTCGAGCGGAGTAATATAACCACTATAATATTACAACTTGGTAGTGTCAAAAGACTACTACAATTTTGAAAGAAATAATACTCTTTATTTAAAGACACCTCACTACAATATTACTATCACTCACTATTTATCTCACAGATAACAATCTGTGGATTACTCTCACTGCTTAACTTCTCTCATTTTTTTTGGTGTGTCTTCAATGAGGAATGAATAGCTCCTTTTATAGGCACAATTTTCACCTACCCAACCAATCTGATTGGTCCAAAATTTACAAAGTCCAGCCACCGAAACTTTTGCAAATTTTTCAGCCTCCTATTTTGTCTTCTCCAACTTTACCACATTTTTCTTTATTTAGTAGGTGAGGTATGGACCCCACAAATCTCTCCCCTAATTTTAATTTTTCTTATTCAGTCCAAGTCTTGTTCTTAATCTTTGAAAATCTTTAAACTTGAGAGGCTTTGTAAAAAATGTCTGCAACTTGATCATGAGACTTCACATATTTGAGCTCGACTTCCTTCTTGGCATTGCACTCTCTGATGAAGTGATATCTTGTATCGATATGCTTTCTTCAATCGTGATACACCGGATTCTTGGCAAGTGCCTGTGGGGATTTGTTATCAATACAAATCTCTATAGCTTCAATTTGTGGAAAATTGATCTCCTTCAATAATCTTCTTAGCCAAATAGCATGGTAGGTACATGATGTTGCTGTTAATTTTGGAAGTGCTATATATATATATATGTCACGACCCTAACCCCGAACCCGGTCGTGATGACGCCTCTCGTGAAGACAAGGCCAGCCAATTAAACCCAATTCACTTTTTAAAACAGTTAAACAATATAAAAGCAGTCTAAACATGATTTAATGATAATAAGTAGCAGCTATACAACCCGACACAACTTTAGTGCATGAATCACCGCGGCTAGCTCTAAATCATGGGTTGGGTAGTTCTTCTCGTGCTTTCTTAGTTGTCTAGAAGCATAATCCACAAACTTACCATGCTGCATCAGCACTGTCATGACCCAAACTGGAGGGCCATGACTAGCACCCGACCATACTTGCCAAGCACCAACGTACATTTTATCTAACCTTTTTTTTATTATCTTTTAGGGTTGACGAGATCAATATAAATGGTAGACCTGGATCATGGATAACCAGCAATAAAATATGACGGCATGAACATACATAGCAGGGGATGACCAGACAATTAAGAAACTACATATAGGGTATGAGCTACCACGCTACCATAAAATACTATCCAACAAAAACCAGCCGACAAGGCATACCAAACTATACATGAGTCGACACTTGTCTATGAGCCTCTAAATGAACATAAGTGCTGCAACATAGCCAGAACAGGGCCCCGACATACCCATAATGTCTATAAAAGAAATGCATACCAAGACCACGGCAAATCCGTAGAAGGGATATCGCTAATCACCGCTGAACTAGACAACCTACTGTGGTGGGGGAGTTGCACCTGCCTGTCTATCAGGAACTGCAGCACGACATGCAGCGTCCACAAACAAAAGGATGTCAGTACGAATAAAGTACTGAGTATGTAAGGCAGGGAACCATAAATACGAATAGTAATATAAGCAGGGATAAAGAATATACAACCTGGAAAATCTGAGTACCTTTGAGGGCTACTGACATGCAATGCATGATACATATGTATGTATACATAAACTTTTAAAACATACGCCTCTGTGGGCATCATCATCATCATATCGTACCCGACCATAATAGGCTCGGTAAAAACATACCCGGCCATCATAAGGCTCGGTAGAATCGTACGCGGCCACGTGGAGCTCGGTAAAACCCAATTGATCAGTGGTTGCACAATATGTGCCGTACCCGGCCGACTATAGCGCGGCTCGGTAGAGTAAAATAGATACATATATATAATGCATGCTCGACTCATGGAATCACATTCTAAACCTTTCGGAGTGACGTAAGGTCGGTATCCTCTGTACACGTTATTAGGACCAACTCTTCATTACGAACCTTATAAGAATCAGGAAGTACCAACAACATTGATAACATAAGAATAAGAGAAGCAACATTAACATCAATCGTTCCATAAGAGGGAAAGCAATGTAAGTACTGCTAGCTTCTAAGAGTAAAGTATCTTTGGAAGCTCGTTCATTACATTATGTACAATCGGAGTCATGCAAAAGAAGAAAAGGGATAGCCTCACATACCTTGTATATACTGCCCCAATCACAAGTTATGCAATTATCAAAACTCCTTAGTCTACAATAAGAGAAACGATACTATCGTTATCCTTTAAGAGTCATAACTATTAGGTATCGACCACAACCTATTTTACGTTGAAACGGACAGCACCTCCCCTATATATATGACTTCACACCATTCCAAACAGTCACCAAACAACCCAAACAACATCAATAATAAATATATTGAGCCTCCCAAAATAGTCCACGCACAACCTTATTACATCATACATACGACGACCACCGTAGTCGTGTCAAACGACCCGAAAATGTTACAAATCACTATCAGCCCACAACCCTACATATATATGGTGTTCCTCCACACCCTTCCACCTCTAAAACTCCACAAAATAGTAGTAAAACACGCAGCCCAATATTAACACAAAGCAGTCCACAACATAGTCTGCTACAAGTGAATAACTCGAACTCACGGCTTCCGATCACCGTCCCGTGAGTTCTTACATGTATAGAACGAATTACCATGAATTCACAGCAGAGAAAAATGTATGAAAGATGGCATTAACTTACCTTATTTGTTGGATAACTCAGCCCTTCCCTTGGTTCTTCAAACTCTAGGTTTTACCTTCAAATAGAACTTGAAAGAGAGGAAAAATCGATTAGGGTTTGTGTGGGATTTTTAGGGAGGAGTTGCAGGGGTTAACTTTGGTTTTGAGGGTCTGAAATATGGATGAAATAACTGAGTTCATAACCCCTTAAAATTCCTCTCTTGGCCGACTTAGGTCTTTTAATTTTGCCCTATCATTTTGGCAAGTAGGTGATGCACCTACTTGTCATCTACCAATCTCCGTAGGCTTGCGAAAATATGAATATCTCTATACTACGAGATCGTATTGACAAATGGTTTAATGAGTTGAAAACTAGACTCGTAGATATTTAATTTGGTGGGTAGATCACCCCGTAATTCCTTGTAAATTAGGAGAAAAGCTTAGAAACATTTAACCTAATGTTTAAGTAAAATTATGAACCTAAGTTGCGACAACGTTTGTCGACTTTTGTTTCACAACTCGTTTGACTTCAAGACTTATGATATGGATATTATATGATTCAAACACCTTAATACATGACCTTGAGTGTATTAAGAACCTCTAGGTTTACCTGAAAATACGAGTTACCACATCCTTGATTCGTTTAACTTCTAATACTTGTTAATCACCCTTATATACCCTTGTATCACTTAAGACCAATAGGATTAACTTCTTATCATCTCAAAGGTAATTCCTTCTTGAATTTATGTTAACTAATATATGGCATGAACTAACGCATGTGGATATGGGTTGTAACACCCTTCCCCCCTTAGGAACATTCGTCCTTGAATGTAAGGGTTCATGGGGAGTTTAAATCATCGTGGATTCCGGTCAAGTTTCTCCCATAAATAGAGGACAAACTTGCAAGCGGTTAACTCAACGTATGGTCTTACAAGAGTATGCAAAGCATTATAGACATGTTCATTATCTTCATATCACCATTTTGTATTAAGGAAGAGTATTCTCAAGTTATTGCTTACCTCATAAAGCCATTTCACCTTCCAATGTATCATGTGTTCCACCAGCATCCTTGTTATCTTTATTCTGGAATAGGTACGGGTATTTAGACTTCATCTCCTCTGCTGCTTCCCATGTTATTTCTTCCATATTCTTGTTCCTCCACAATACATTGATGGAAGCTACATCTTTTGTTCTCAGCTTGCGGACTTGTCGATCTAATATAGCCAATGGCACTTCTTTATATGATAGGTCCTCTGTAACCTGTACATCTTTGTCGAGCCAGGATGGATGGAATATCGGGATTGATGAATCTCATTCATAATCTTCTCTCGCAACCCTGCCACATTAGGCACACATAATCGGCCCTGGTATCTCAGTGCCCCATCTCTTCTGATCTCAAAAGCCATACTTTTACACTGCTGAATGCTCTCTCTTAATCGTACTAAGATAGGATCATCATATTGCCGTGCTTTTACCTCGGCTACCAAAGATGATTCTGATGTATTCTGTACAGTAACACCTCCGTCATCAGAGTCTAACAATCTGATTCTCATATTGGCTAGCTGATGAAGCTCTTTAGTCAACCCCCATCTACCTGCCTCAATATGTACTAAGCTTCCCATTGATTTACGGCTGAGAGCGTCTGCCACAACATTGGCTTTACCGGGATGATACAATATCTCGACGTCGTAGTCTTTCAATAATTCAAGCCACCTACGCTGCCTCAAATTCAACTCTTTCTGCTTGAAGATGTATTGTAAACTCTTGTGATCTGTGTAGATGTCAACATGGACACCGTATAAGTAGTGCTGCCATATCTTCAAAGCATATATTACTGCAGCCAATTCCAAATCATGGGTTGGATAATTCTTTTCATGCTTCTGCAATTGTCTTGATGCATAAGCAATCACCTTCCCACGCTGCATCAATACGCACCCCAAACGTATACCTGAGGCATCATAATATACCACATAACCTTCTGTTCCTTCAGGAAGAGTGAGCACTGGTGCGGATGTCAATCGATTTTTCAGCTCCGGAAAACTATGTTCACAAGTGTCAGACCACTGGAACTTGGTAGCTTTCTGTGTTAACTTAGTCAATGGTGATGATATAGAGGAAAACCCTTCCATAAACTGCATATAATATCCTGCTAGCCCTAGGAAGCTGCGGACTTCTGATGGTGTTGTAGGTCTCGGCCAATTCTTTACTGCATCGATCTTCTGAGTGTCGACACTAATACCCTCGTCAGATATCACATGGCCAAGGAATGCTACTGAGTTCAGCCAAAATTCACATTTGGAGAGCTTAGCATATAACTTACGATCTTGAAGCGTCTGTAATACTATCCACAAGTGGCCCGCATATTCCGCCTCCGAACGAGAATATACTAGAATATCATCAATGAATACAATCACGAACATATCAAGATAGGGCCTAAATATAGTATTCATGAGATCCATAAAAGCTGCTGGGGCATTTGTTAGCCCGAACGACATCACCAAGAACTCAAAGTGCCCGTATCTTGTCCGGAAGGCCGTCTTTGGAATATCCTTCTCCTTAACCCTCACCTGATGATACCCTGAACGTAAATCAATCTTGGAGAAATACTTGGCTCCTTGGAGTTGGTCAAACAGGTCATCAATTCTTGGTAGTGGATACTTGTTATTTATAGTAGACTTATTCAACTGTCAATAGTCGATACATATCTGTAACGACCCGTCTTTCTTCCGCACGAATAGGACTGGTGCACCCCAAGGTGAAGTGCTAGGTCTAATGAAGCCCTTATCCAGCAAGTCCTTCAACTGCACCTTCAACTCTCGCAACTCTACCGGGGCCATTCTGTAAGGAGGGATAGAGATCGGTTGAGTGTCAGGCAACACATCAATGCTAAACTCAATCTCCCTTTCAGGAGGAAGGCCTGGGAGTTCATCTGAGAAAACATCTGGGAATTCGTTGACCACGGGGATTGATTGTAAAGTAGGCGGTTTCGCCTCCACATCCCTAATGCGAACGAAATGATAAATGTAACCTTTTGAGATCATTTTCCTTGCCTTAAGATAGGAAATAAACCTACCTTTTGGTGTAGCAATATTCCCTTTCTATTCAATGATGGGTTCACCAGGAAATTGAAACCTAACCATCTTCATACGACAGTCAACATTTGCATAGCATGAGGCCAACCAGTCCATTCCCATTATCACATCAAAATCAACCATTTCTAACTCAAATAAATTTGCCGAGGTTTGACAACTACAAATCATCACAGTGCAACCTATATATACCCTTCTAGCAATCACAGAATCTCCTATCGGAGTAGATACCGCAAGGGGTTTACTTATCAATTCAGGTTCAATGCCAAACTTATTAGCCACAAAAGGTGTAACATATGATAATGTAGATCCCGGATCAATCAGCGCATATACATCATAAGAAAACACAGATAAAATACATGTAACAACATCTGGAGACGACTCGAGATCCTATTGACCTACTAGATCATAGGTTCGATTTTGACCACCCCTCAAACTCGGCACTGCACCTCTACCTCTACCACGACCTGTCAACTGCTGAAAACCCCGTGCTGGAGGTCGAACTGATGAGGAAGAAGCAGACACAAATCCAGTCGGCTGAGCCATACAATCACCTCCCCTATTAGGACAATCCCGTATCATATGGCCAGGTTGTCCGCAAGAATAACATGCATCAGAACCTCGACGGCACATTCCAAAGTGGGCCTTGCCGCAATGATCACAACGTGGTGTTGTGGGTCTCGTCTGACTAGTATCCCTGTGATGTTGCGAGCCTGATGCCTGCGAACTCTAACCTGGACCAGAATGGGTAAATCGATCATATTGAGGCCTCTGAAACTGTGGGGGAGCACTAGCTACAGGTGGCGCCGAACTCCTCGAAGACTGGGGCCTGACGCTGCCTCTGAAGTCATTAGAATACCTTGCAAATCTCGCCCTCTTATGCTGGCCCCTATCCTGCTCCCTATCTGCCCTCTGCTGGCGCTTACGATCCTCTAGGGTCTGGGCATAAGCCTGAATACGGGAAATATCCATGCCCTCCACCAAGGAGGCTGTCGTGCACTCATTTATCAGATGTGGTCCCAATCCGTTCATGAACAAATGCACCCTATCACTCATCTCGGCCACCATATGGGGAGCATACCTTGCTAAAGAATCGAACTGCATATTGTACTCTCGCACACTCATATTATTTTGTCTAAGGTTCAAGAACTTATCAACTCTAGCTCGTCGTATCTCAACTGGCAAGCAGTGATGAAGAAAGGCCTCAGAAAATTCCTTCCACACAGTTGGAGGAGCGTTCAGACCCCTGGATCTCTCCCAACTATCATACCAGAGAACCGCTAAATCTCGTAGCCGATAAGAAGCCAACTCTACTGCCTCTGTATCACTAACATGCATAACCCGCAGTGTATGATGAACCTGGTCAATAAATGTTTGCGGGTCCTCCTTGGGGTGTGATCCGGTAAACACTGGAGGGTCTAAATTAATAAAATCACGAACTCTCGTACTAACTGGTTTCTCAGCAGCACCTGTATTCTGCCTCTGAGCCTGAGCAGCTACCAAGCTAGTCAATAACTGCAAAGCACTTAGTATATCCTGGTCTGTAGTTCTAGACGGAAGAATTGGAGGTGTTGGGTGCCTCCTAATATCCTCTTGAGGAGACGGGGTAGATGAGGTATGAGACGACATCTCACTCTGAGCCTCACTTTGGCCTGCTCAGGCTTGGGGCACCTGACTGGTCCCCTCTCCCGCAGCTGTATCAAGCCGTCTACTAATTGTTTTCTTCCTAGTCGAAGGCATCGCTGAAAGAAAATAAGGTGAATATTAGAGACAAACACTTATGACTCAACTCTGCGCACGATCTAGATTCAGGAAGAAGGTAACAACCCTAGATGTCATGTAGCCTCCTGATTATAAATGTGGCGCGCTACACATCCATAATCAAGACTCTACTAGACATGGCTCATAGACAATCCTTAGGACAGACTTGCTCTGATACCAAGTTTGTCACGACCCAAACTAGAGGGCCATGACTAGCACCCGACCATACTTGTCGAGCACCAACGTACATTTTATCTAACCTTTATTTATTATCTTTTAGGATTGACGAGATCAATATAAATGGTAGACCTGGATCATGGACAACCAGCAATAAAATATGACGGCATGAATATATATAGCAGGGGATGACCAGACAATCAAGAAACTACATATAAGGTATGAGCTACCACGCTACCATGAAAGACTATACAACAAAAACCAGCCGACAAGGCATACCAAACTATACATGAGTCGACACTTGTCTATGAGCCTCTAAGTGAACATAAGTGCTGCAACATAGCCAGAACAGGGCCCCGAAATACCCATAATGTCTATAACAGAAATGCATACCAAGACCACGTCAAGTCCGGAGAAGGGATCTCGCCAATCACCGCTGAACTGGACAGCCTACTATGGTGGGGGAGCTGCACCTGCCTATATATCAGGACCTGCAACACGACATGCAACGTCCACAAACAAAAGGACATCAGTACGAATAAAGTACTGAGTATGTAAGGCAGGGAACCATAAATATGAACAGTAATGTAAGTAGGGATAGAGAATATACAACCTGGAAAATCTGAGTACCTCTGAGGGCTACTGACATGCAATGCATGATACATATGTATGTATACATAAACTTTTAAAACATACGCCTCTGTGGCCATCATCATCATCATATCGTACCAGACCATAATAGGCTCGGTAAAAACATACCCGACCATTATAAGGCTCGATAGAATCGTACCCGGCCACGTGGAGCTCGGTAAAACCCAACTGATTAGTGGTTGCACAATAGGTGCCATACCCGGCCGACTATAGCGCAGCTCGGTAGAGTAAAATAGATACATATATATAATGCATGCTCGACTCATGGAATCACATTCTAAACCTTTCGGAGTGACGTAAGGTCGATATCCTCTATACATGTTATTAGGACCAACTCTTCATTACGAACCTTATAAGAATCAGGAAGTACCAACAACATTGATAACATAAGAATAAGAGAAGCAACATTAACATCAATCGTTCCATAAGAGGGAAAGCAATGTAAGTACTGCTAGCTTCTAAGAGTAGAGTATCTTTGGAAGCTCGCTCATTACATTATGTACAATCGGAGTCGTGAAAAAGAAGAAAAGGGATAGTCTCACATACCTTGTATATACTGTCCCAATCACAAGCTATGCAATTGTCACAACTCCTTAGTCTACAATAAGAGAAACGATACTATCGTTATCATTTAAGCGTCATAACTATTATGTATCGACCACAACCTATTTTACGTTGAAACGAACAACACCTCCCCTATATATATGACTTCACATCATTCCAAATAATCACCAAACAACCCAAACAACATCAATAATAAACATATTGAGCCTCCCAAAATAGTCCACGCACAACCTTATTACATCATACATACGACGACCATCGTAGTCGTGTCAAATGACCCGGAAATGTTACAAATCACTATCATCCCACAACCCTACATATATATGGTGTTCCTCTACACCCTTCCACCTCCAAAACTCCACAAAATAGTAGTAAAACTCGCAGCCCAATAGCAACACAAAACAGTCCACAACACAGTCCGCTACAAGTGAATAACTCGAACTCACGGCTTCCGATCACCGTCCCGTGAGTTCTTACATGTATAGAACGAATTACCACGAATTCACAGCAGAGAAAAATGTATGAAAGATGGTAGTAACTTACCTTACTTGTTGGATAACTCAGCCCTTCCCTTGGTTCTTCAAACTCTAGGTTTTACCTTCAAATAGAACTTGAAAGAGAGGGAAAATCGATTAGGGTTTGTGTGGGATTTTTGGGGAGGAGTTGCAGGGGTTAACTTTGGTTTTGAGGGTCTAAAATATGGATGAAATAACTGAGTTCATAACCCCTTAAAAGTTCTCTCTTGGCCGACTTAGGTCTTTTAATTTTGTCCCATCATTTTGGCAAGTAGGTGATGCACCTACTTGTCATCTACCAATCTGCGCAGGCTTGCGAAAATATGGATATCTCTATACTCCGAGATCGTATTGACAAATGGTTTAATGAATTGGAATCTAGACTCGTAGATTTTTAATTTGGTGGATAGATCACCCCGTAATTCCTTGTAAATTAGGAGAAAAGCTTAGAAACATTTAACCTAATGTTTAAGTAAAATTATGAACTAAGTTGCGACAACGTTTGTCAACTTTTGTTTCATAACTCGTTTGACTTCAAGACTTATGATACGGATATTATATGATTCAAACACCTTAATACATGACCTTGAGTGTATTAAGAACCTCTAGGTTTACCTGAAAATACGAGTTACCACATCCTTGATTCGTTTAACTTCTAATACTTGTTAATCACCCTTATACACCCTTGTATCACTTAAGACCAATAGGATTAACTTCTTATCATCTCAAAGGTAATTCCTTCTTGAATTTATGTTAACTAATATATGGCATGAACTAACGCGTGTGGATATGGGTTGTAACACCCTTCCCCCCTTAGGAACATTCGTCCTCGAATGTAAGGGTTCATGGGGAGTTTAAATCATCGTGGATTCCGGCCAAGTTTCTCCCATAAATAGATAAAGACTGAAGGCAAGAAATCACATAAAACATATCAAGATGTTGTATAGAAGTAGTCCAAAACCAGTAAGAAAGCAGTGAAGCTGTAAAAATCTCTTAAAATATCTTAGCTCAGTTTAAACTTCTTTGAAAATGGCTTTTTCAATAGTTACGCAAATGAATGCAAAATAGTTAGTGCAGAGAAGCATAGACATTTGCCCCTCGGGCACAAATACCATAGTTTAACAGGTAAAATGACAAGTAAATATGAAAAATAGACAAATAAAGGTTCGCCCCTCGGGCATAATATCAACAAATCCGCCCCTCGGGCAATGTCTCAAAATAATACCAGCCCCTCGGGCAATCACATAGAACGGTACCGGCCCCTGGGCAATCACAGAGAACAATACCAGCCCCTCGGGCTATCTCTCACATCACAATAGGTAGCCGCGCTCACTGGTGGTGTACAGACTTCGGGAGGGGCCCCTTACGACCCAAACGCAATATTAAGCCATCTCTTGGCATCAAATTTAGGCCCCCGGCCTCATATCAATCAAGTCACCTCATGGCGTACATATCTCAGGCCCTCGGCCTTAAAAACAATATCAACAAGCCACCTCGTGGCGTACATATCTCAGGCCCTTGGCCATAATCAGTATCAGTGTTTCCTCACAACTAGGCCCTCGGCCTTACTCAGTCAAAAATACTTACAAGTCCCTCGGGCATTAGTAAAACAGTATTTCTCAGCCTAAAACATCATTTAGAATATCATTTAAGTCTCAAAACGGAGTAAAAATGGTTGAGTGGTAAAACAGTGAAAAATAATATGACTGAGTTCAATTAATAGGTCAAAGAAGTGAGGAAATAGTAATAAAAATCCCCGAAGGGTTCAAATAGTTGGCATGAAGCCCAAATATGGCAATCAACCCAAATTATGATGATAACAAATAAGTTTCAGTCAAATACGCGGTAAAATCATCAATCGGGATGGACCTAGTCATAATCCCCAATAGTACACGACCCCACGCTCATCATCAAGCACGTGCCTCACCTCAATATAGCATTACGATGTGCAATCCGGGGTTTCAAACCCTCAGAACATCATTTACAATCATTACTCACCTCGAACCGGCTAAATCTCTAACTCACGACGCCTTTGCCCCTCGAATCGGCCTCCACGCACGTCGAATATATCCAAATTCAGAACGAATACGTCACAATATGCTAAGGGAACAAAGCCCAAGCGAAAACAATGGAATTACCACAAAATTCCAAAAAATGGTCAAACCCGACTTCCGAGTCCACATATCGGAATTTGACAAAATTCACAAAACTAGAATCCTTATACTCTCACGAGTCTAACCATACGAAAATTATCCAATTCTGATACTATTTGGTCCTTCAAATCATCATTTTACATTTTTGGAAAATTTCACAATTTTCTTCCCAAATTCCATCCCAAATCACGACTTAAATGATAAATTCAATGATAGATTAATGTACTCTAGCCAAATCTGAGTTAGAATCACTTACCCCGATGAATTTCTTGAAAACCTTCGAAAAATCGCCAAAATTCAAGCTCTCTACGTCAAAATATCAAATAAAATCCAAAACCTCGTATTTATAGAGTACCCAATAGATTTTAACCTCCACGGACCGCACAAAATCGACCGTGGTCCGCGCAAAACCAGTGCGGTCCGCACAAAAACGACTGCGGCCACACAGGTTTTCCTCTACAGTGACAAGCTTTAGTATTTTGGCCATAACTTTCTCTACAGATGTCCAAATGCCTATTATAATATATTTCTGGAAACTAGACACGAAGGGCTATACCTTTCATTTTTGAATCATCTCAAAATTCCTTGTAGATCAAAAGATATGAGCTTCCAAATTAGGACCAGTGAAATGCTCCCCACCACGGCCGCACTGCATTTTGTGCGGTCCGCATAGCACATACTGCGGCCGCACTGCATTTTGTGCGGTCCGCATAGCACATACCGCGGCCGCACTTCTTTTTGTGTGGACCGCGTGGGTGGGTTTCGAGGCCTGCAACCCTTCTAGACCTGCTACAGCTATGATTTTCGGCCTAAAACATCCCGAAACCTACCCGGAACTCCCGGAACTTCAAACCAATTGTACTAACACATCCCATGACATTGTTCAAACTTGTTCAAAACTTCGGTATGATCACAACAACATCAAATCACCAATTTAACATAGGATTCAAGCCTAAGAACTCTTAAATTATGCTTTAGATTAAAAAGCCTATCAAATCTCGTGAGAATGACCTGAAATTTTGCACACATATCCCAAATGACACAACGAAGCAACTGCAACTCTCGGAATTCCATTTCGACCCCTATATCAAAATCTCGCCTATTAACCGGAAAATGCCGAAATCTCAACTTTCGCCAATTTAAGCCTAAACCTTCCACAGACTTCCAAAATGCATTTCGATCATGCTCCTAAGTCCCAAATCACCTAACGGAGCTAACCAAACTATAAAAATTCCAATCTGAGATCAAATACACACAAGTCAAATCTTGGTCAAACCTTTCAAATTTTAAGCTTTCAACTGAGACTGTTCTTCCAAATTCATTATGATTAACCTGAAACCCAACACCAACGATTTACATAAGTCATAATACACCACACGGGACAAGTCATGCCCGAGAACTGGCGAGCGAAGTGCAAAAGCTCAAAACGACTGGTCAGGCCATTACATCTTCCCCCACTTAAACATGCGTTCATCCTCGAACGTGCTTAGAGTTGTTCCAAAAGCCAATCAATCGCTGAATAACCTTACCGTGCATATACCTGGGGGTGATCCCATGTCACCCTATCTCATATAGGTCCGATAACACATTATAACTGAAATTTCACAACCCAATCTATCCCATAAACCATAGAACCATATTTCCACTTCTAAAATCCTCAATACGATCAGAATCTCACATCTATATTCAGAATAAGCCCAAAACAGCTGTAATAACCCATACCTGCAACTTCAGGTGCAATTACATGATAAACCACGTAACTCAAACGCTCGTAGCGATAACTTCTATTCACAGCAGCTGCCCATAACAATTGAATACTGGTAGAAAACCTCCTATCAACTAAAGTCTCATTCTAACACTTTCATATACTGCCAACGATAAATGAAATACGCAATAAACCATAACCATCTCTCAAATCAACCATTCATGAAGCCACTTCTCCTTTGGCAAATACCATAGCAAATCTCCGAGCCGAACCTCGATATTATCCTTCCAATATGCTAAAATCGAATCCGCTCGTATTCATTAATGTTCCCCACGATCTCCTCTAATCCAACACTCCACTCTGGTGACATGACACAGCAATATAGGCCTAAGCCATAACTTGCATAATACGCGCACCAATAAGCAACGGTCCGAATATACTCAAATCATGAAAATGACTCAAATGAAAAAGTTGTACCTCAAGCTCACCATTACCACCACAACACAAGGTTAAGAACCCGTCTCACATCGTAGGAATAGAACACACAAATCTAACCCGCAAGGTCGACCTCCACATAACTTCGCTGCGATGCGCGATCCCATCCAACACTGCTCTACATGAACCACCTCAAGTCACTATGCTCGAAATCGACAACCACACACAATTTGATGTCTGGAACCAAAGCCAGTCATCATACCCATGGTAGAGCAAATAACCTACACCACACAAACCCGAAATGACATAACCTATAAACCAGTCACCGAGTAACACCCAATTTCTCTTCCCGCTCGGCTTCCACTATGAAACCCTAATAGAACCACACCCTAGGTGCCTATAACCGACAAATCACAACACCTCTCTCAGCAATACAATTCGGAGCCACCCAAGCCGACTCAAGTTAGAACGTGCATCCATATTGTCCTGCCAATGAACTCCTCATCAAGGAAATCCTGAGGTTGTTCCTTTAACCCCTCTAACTCTGTCGGTGCCATACGATACGGTACCCAGTATCAAATCAATACCAAAATCAACCATCCTACCCGGCGACATGCCCGACCACAAGAAACACATCAGAAAAGTCCATCACCACCGGAACCAAATCAATAGTAGGAGCCTCTGCACTGACATTTATCAAGAAAGCCCACATAAGAAAAACAATCCTTCCCAGCCGTCCGCTGGGTCTTCAAAATATAAAACCACTTCAATAGGACATAATCTGTCGAACCTCGCCACTCAATCCGTGGCATCTTCGGCATAGCCAACAGTGTCGCCTTAGTGCAATAGTCCAAAATGACACAACATGGAGACAACTAGTCCAAACCCAATATCACATCCAAAATCTAACATACCAAGCAACAAAAGATCCGCTCGGGTTACCAAACCCCCAATTTTCCCTAAACGGTGCCGATACACACGACTCACAATTACAATATAGCCTAAATGTGAGAACTTCCCTAACTCTAAGTCCATATGGCAAATGACTCAACACACCTGATCCCAATTCCGCCGTCCAAATGCATACCGCACCTCGAATACCCAATCATTCCATGAAAGATACTCTAAAATTCCCCTGTGTTACCAAGAAAACCCGAATATCAGCAGTCGATCTAACAAGAGAGCGCCGCAATTCTACCAAAGTACCATCAACTTAATCACATTGCCTTTTCTGAAATATATACCCTCGTCAAATCACTCCCATTTAGCAATACCATTTCCTTAATCACCTGGAGATCATCCCCCTAATCATCTGAAGTTCATTTCTCTAATCATCTGAAACTGCATGTGCTGCCTAAGAATTTTATGACTTTCTGTTCAAAACTTAACTGTAACCTTACACAGGCAAATCTCAATCCTCCACAACATACGCATATACCATACCATCCTAGGATAACATGAGAACTCCATCTCCCTTCTGAGCCACAAACATCTATGTACTCAACTAGTCAAGAACTTTTCATTGATCCCATCTAGAAAAAAATCACTATGCATCCCATGCTCCTCATGCCCATAGAAAATATACATCTCCAATCGAAGTAGAAACCATCAAGAACTCTCCGAGTTCCCCTTGTACAAGCCAGACCTGGTAGGACTGAATTCTTCTAACTCAACCAAGCTACGCAAGCCATCAAAACCTAAGAGCATTGCCGCGAAATATCTATAGGAACTCGTTACCTCGTACACACCCAAGGAACTAATTATATCCTTACCATGCCGATCCGGCCTACTACCGAGCTATCCCATCTATTCGAGTTTCCTTCTGATTTATATTCATCTTGATATCCCCTCTTGCTGTAGCACCACAATTCCTCAACCCAGACTTACCACACGAGACCCAATCATAAAACTACAATGTCTAAGGCTCACAAGCCGCTAAGTACTCTCTCAAATATTCCTAAAAGCACCACATTCAAAATACTTTACTTTGAGAAAACTTCTTGCGAATCTAAATCTGTTACCTTTACCTTCCTGATACTGATGAATCCCATAGTTAATATAGAAAGTAACACAAGTCTTGACATCTTCCAAATGAAAACTCAGTTCTTAACCATATATACGACTTTAAAATACCCCATTGTTACATGTAAAATCTTGAACACATTGGAACCATTCTCGAGAGTCATTCACTCTATTCAAACTGCAATTAGCCTGATCAAGCGAATCAAACAACTCATGCCTCATTGGCACTCTGACACTGCAGAATGTGACATCATTCCATTACAACCAAGCAACTTCCCGCTCTATATACCGAGCATCCTTTACCAGCAACAACTCAAGACATTCCGTGATTCTCACACGCCAATGAAGCATCTTATAACCTTTGTTAAAAAGTTTCCTTTACTCAAGCCATCCTCGATCTCAATTTCCACAAGCCATAACTGATTCACCAGCACACCTCAAACTGGAATCAGCATAGCAGATAACCGTGCAATCAACTAATCGACAGCAGACTCCCCCACTTGGCTCGAAGCCATAGATCATCACACACCCAATAACTCATAACACATATACTCTCTTGCCGCCATAATACCATAGTGAGATTAAACTCAAATCCCTTTGTAAGCTTGTGAAAACACAGACAATCTAGTACTTTAAATCTACAGCAAATCTCGCATTCATCCTTGCAACAATCAAGCCCACTCTCTTAAGAGACTCAAAATTCAAATTTCAACACTTATATTTCACTTGTAAATGAGACCTTCTAAAAGACACATAAGGATCACACAACCTTGGAACACTTCGCAAGAGATAACCCACTTGCCTTGTCTTTAACTAACATTTCTGTATACCTTCCACCATCACAAACATTACTCAATCACTTAGCCTTTCTGAGTCTGAACTCATACCGCAACATGAAATTTACTTCACTCCCAACTAGGACACATGAAAAGACTCTTCGCACACCCATAACTCAGGGCTATACCTCAAATCAAAAATGAACATCAAGCACCTAATAGTTCTATCCTCCAGCTGACCCTTCTCGTCGCTTCCAAATCATATGGATACATCTTGAAATACTAATATACTCATCACATAGTTATGCAGTCGTCACTTCCACTAATAGGGACACTACCGAACATATCAGTTCGAAGACACTTGCTCACACAATCACACCTCGATGCTCAAGCTATAGGAAAAGATCCGGCCTCAAGTCATCCAGTCTGGCCCAACATCAACTCACAGAGATCACGTCTCACCCCTCGATCGGGGAATCACAAACCATCAATGCACATCTGATACTGAGCGCTCATGCGCGTACATGAACGCGTGGAAGGAATTCAAAGAGTTACATTGCAAGCTGAACCAAAGGACGCACGATAAGAATTCAAGAATGTGAAGTTTTCCTAAAGGTTCTACAGCCACTCAAGGATAAATACAGACGTCTCTGTACCGATCCGCGAGACTCTACTAAACCTGCTCATGACTCGTGAGACCTATGTAACCTAGGCTCTGATAACAACTTGTCACGACCCTAACCCCAAACCCGGTCGTGATGGCGCCTCTCGCGAAGACAAGGCCAGCCAATTAAACCCAATTCACTTTTTAAAACAGTTAAACAATATAAAAGTAGTCTAAACATGATTTAATGATAATAAGTAGTGGCTATATAACCTGACACAGCCCTAACCGGGGTGTCATAAGTCACGAGCATCTACTAGGGTATAAATACAACTGAAAGCATGAAGTGTACAAATACAGTCTAATGAAATGAAGAGAGAGAAAAGCAGTGCTGCGAACGTCGGTAGCTACCTTGCTAAACTCTGATGACTTTGCCTACGATCAACCAAAACATACCTGAATCTGGACACAAGGTGTAGGGAGTAATGTGAGTACTCCGACTTAGTGAGTAATAATAATAAATAAAGACTGAAGGAAAGAAATCACATAAAACATATCAAGATGCTGTATAGAAGCAGTCCAAAACCAGTAAGAAAACAGTGAAGCTGTAAAAATCTCTTAAAATATCTTAGCTCAGTTTAAACTTCTTTGAAAATGGCTTTTTCAATGGTTACGCAAATGAATGCAAAATAGTTAGTGCAGAGAACCACAGAAATTTGCCCCTCGGGCACAAATACCATAGTTTAACAGGTAAAATGACAAGTAAATATGAAAGATAGACAAATAAAGGTTCGCCCCTCGGGCATAATATCAACAACTCCGCCCCTCGGGCAATGTCTCAGAACAATACCAGCCCTTCGGGCTATCTCTCACATCACAATGGGTACCCGCGCTCACTGGGGTTGTACAGACTCCGGGAGGGGCCCCTTACGGCCCAAGCGTAATATCAAGCCATCTCATGGCATCAAATCTAGGCCCTCGGCCTCATATTAATCAATCCACCTCGTGGCGTACATATCTCAGGCCCTCGGCCTTATAAACAATATCAACAAGCCACCTCGTGGCGTACATATCTCAGGCCCTTGGCCTCAATCAGTATCAGTGTTTCCTCACAACTAGGCCCTCGGCCTTACTTAGTCAAAAATACTCACAAGCCCCCCGGGCATTAGTAAAACAGTATTTCTCGGTCCAAAACATCATTTAGAATATCATTTAAGTCTAAAAACAGAGTAGAAATGGTTGAGTGGTAAAATAGTAGAAACTAACATAACTGAGTTCAATTAATAAGTCAAAGCAGTGAGGAAATAGTATTAAAAATCCCCGAAGGGTTCAAATAGTTGGCAATCAGCCCAAATATGGCAATCAGCCCAAATCATAATGATAACGAATAAGTTTCAGTCAAATACGCGGTAAAATCATCAATCGGGACGGACCTAGTCACAATCCTCAATAGTGCACGACCCCACGCTCATCATCAAGCGTGTGCCTCACCTCAATATAGCACTACGATATGCAATCCGGGGTTTCAAACCCTCAGAACATCATTTACAATCATTACTCACCTCGAACCGGCTAAATCTCTAACTCGCGACGCTTTTGCCCCTCGAATCGGCCTCCACGCGCGTCGAATATATCCAAAATCAGAACGAATATGTCACAATATGCTAAGGGAACAAAGCCCAAGCGAAAACAATGGAATTACCACAACCAGAAATTGGTCAAACCCGACCCCCTGACCCACATCTCAAATTTGACAAAATTTACAAAACTAGAATCCTTATACTCTCATGAGTCTAACCATACAAAAATTATCCAATTCTGATACCATTTGGTCCTTCAAATCATCATTTTATATTTTTGAAAGATTTTACAATTTTCTTCCCAAATTCCATACCAAATCACGAATTAAATGATGAATTCAATGATAGATTCATGTACTCTAGCCAAATCTGAGTTAGAATCAATTACCCCAATGAATTTCTTGAAAAACATTCGAAAATTCGCCAAATTTCGAGCTCTCTAGGTCAAAATATCAAATAAAACCCAAAACCTCGTATTTATAGAGTACCCCATAGATTTTCACCTCCGCGGACCGCACAAAATCGACTGCGGTCCGCACAAAAACGACCGTGGCCGCATAGGCTTTCCTCTACAATGATACACTTTAGCATTTAGGCCATAACTTTTGTTACAGATGTTCAAATTACAATATCATTACCTTTCTGGAAACTAGATACGAGGGGCTACAACTTTCGTTTTTGAATCATTTCAAAATTCCTTTTAGATCAAAAGATATGAGCTTCCGAAGTAGGATAATTGAAATGCTCCCCACCGCGACTACACTGCATTTTGTGCGTTCCGCAGAGCACATACCGCGGCCGCACTTTTTTTTGTGCGGACCGCGCGGGTGGGTTCCGAGGCCTGCAACCCTTTTGGACCTGCTACAACTATGATTTTCGGCCTAAAACATCCCGAAACCTACCCGGAACTCCCGGAACTTCAAACCAATTGTACCAACACATCCCATGACATTGTTCAAACTTGTTCAAAATTTCGGTATGCTCACAACAACATCAAATCACCAATTTAACATAGGATTCAAGCCTAAGAACTCTTAAATTATACTTTTGATCAAAAAGTCTATCAAATCTCGTGCGAATTATCTGAAATTTTGCACACACATCCCAAATGACACAACGAAGCTACTGCAACTCTCGGAATTCCATTTCGATCCCTATATCAAAATCTCGCCTATCAATCGGAAAACGCCGAAATCTCAATTATCGCAAATTCAAGCCTAAACCTTCCACGGACTTCCAAAATGAATTCTGAACGCGCTCATAAGTCCCAAATCACCAAACAGAGCTAACCAAACCATAAAAATTCCAATCTGAGATCAAATAAATACAAGTCAAATCTTGGTCAAACCTTTCAAATTTTAAGTTTTCAACTGAGACTGTTCTTCCAAATTCATTCTGATTAACCTGAAACCCAACACCAACGATTTACATAAGTCATAATACACCACACGGGGCAAGTCATGCCCGAAAACTGGCGAGCGAAGTGCAAAAGCTCAAAACGACCGGTCGGGCCGTTACAAATACAAAACCAGTTGTACTTTTTCTATCATCAATATCTCCCACATAATCACTATCACAAAATCCCACAAGGTTGAAATCATTAGAAGAAGAATAAAATAACCCAAAGTCAATCGTACCTTTTAGGTAACGAACAATTCTTCTAGTGACTTTCAACTGAGTGGAGGTAGGATCTTCCATAAAACGACTTACTACTCCAACTACAAAGAGTATATCTGGCCTGGTACAAGTCAAGTACCTCAAACTTCCCACAAGATTTTTAAAAAATGTGGGATCCACTTTTTCTCCTTCATCAAACTTGGACAATTTTGTCCCACTTTTCATTGGTGTGTTCACGGGGTTGCAATCGAGCATGTTGAACTTCTTCAATATCTCTTTTGTATGGCTTTCCTGAGAGATAAAAATTACATCCTCCATCTGGTTTACTTCTAGGCCCAGGTAATATGACATGAGCCCTACGTCTGTCATCTCAAACTCACGGGACATATCTTTCTTGAAAGCTTCAAACAAACTTAGGTTATTACCCGTGAAAATAAGATCATCAACATAAAGACAAACAATTAAGATATCTCCATTAGTATGAACTTTAAGGTAAAAAGCATATTCATGGAGACAACGAGTAAATCCGTTGTCTTGAAAATATTTGTCGATGCAGCTATTCCATGCTCGTGGGGCTTGATTTAATCCATATAAAGCTTTATTCAACCGCAATACTTAATCTTCATGTTTTTTGACCATGAAACCCAATGGTTGTTCAACATAGATTTCTTCTTCAAGCTAGCCATTCAAGAAGGTTGACTTGACATCTAGTTGATGAATCTTTAACTTTATTTGCACCGCCAAAGAGATCAGCAAATGAATCATCTCCTTTCGGGAAACAGGTTCATAGCCTTCTTCATAGTCAATGCCTTGTCTTTGCTTGTAGCCTTTAGCCACAAGTCGTGTCTTGTATCTCTTCACATCTCTATCAGCATTCTTCTTTGTCTTGTATACCTATTTCACTCCAATTGCTCGATGACCCTTGGGAAGAGTTGTTAACTCCCAAGTGTTGTTCTTATCTATTGACTCAATCTCCTCCTCCATGGCTTGTCTCCACCTTTTGCTTGTAACAGCTTCATCAAAGTTAATTGGTTCACTATCAGCAAAGAGACAACATAAAAAATCAAAATTAGTAAATTCTTCTGTGTCCTCATAGATCTATTGGATACTCCTTTTCCTTTGCGTCTGTTGATTTGAATTTTCTTGAGAAGATGGAGATGCATCATTGGTTGGAAAAGGAGGTGGAGTTGTATCCTGCACAAGTTCCATGGTCTCTGGTTCTTCTTCATCACCAAAGTATTGAAGAAAATCATATGAAGTTTCTTCCTGAGCTTCCCAGTTCCATGCCAATTCTTCATCAAATTCAACATCGCACCTTACCACCACCTTGCCACTGCTAGGGTTATATAACTTGTAGCCTTTTGAACTCGTATCATAGCCAACAAACACATGCTTAACACTTCGATCGTCAAACTTCGCTCTCCCTTGATGTGGCACATGAGCATAGGCTATGCTTCCAAAGATTCTCAAGTGCTTGACACTTGGCTTTCTTTCACTTGCTTCTTGAGGGGTTTGATCTCTAACATTCCTTGTTGGAGACCTGTTGTTCAAATAAACTGCACAAGAAACAGCTTCGGCCCAAAATTCATTGGGCATATTTTTAGCTTTCAACATACATCTAACCATATTAAGAATCGTTCGATTCTTTCTCTCTACAACTTCATTTTGTTAGGGTGAATAAGGTACCGTTAGAGGGCGACAAATTCCATGAGATTGACAGAAATCATTAAATTCTTTTGAAGTGAATTCGCCTCCTCTATCGGACCTTAAAGCTTTAATTTCATAGCCACTTTCTTTCTCCACAAGTACTTTGAAAATTTTAAAAGCTGCAAAAGCTTCAGATTCTTGGTTCAAGAAATAAACCCAAGTCTTTATACTAAAGTCATCAATGAAAAGCAGGAAGTATTTACTTTTACCAAAGGAAGCTAGATTGATTGGTCCACACACATCAGTGTAAACAAGCTGGAGCGGCTTGGTTGATCTTGACATGACCTCCTTTGGAAAACTCCTCCTTGCATTTTTTTCCTAGAAGACAAGCTTCACACAATTTATTAGGATAGTTGATTGATGGTATCCCATGTACCATGTTTTTTTCTCCCATTGATTTGAATGCTTCAAAATTCAAGTGCCCAAATTGCATGGGCCAACATCATGATTCATCTTGTACATTAGCCTTCAAACACTTTGCATCAATTGTTTTAAGATCTAGAGAAAATAATCTATTCTTTGCCATATGCACTTTAGCAATTAGAATTCCACTTGAATCTCTAAGCCAAAGATGTATATTTTTCATGTGGATATAATATTCCTTTTCAAGAAGTTGGCCCAAACTCAAAATATTACTTTTTAATTTTGGCACATAATAAACATATTGAATTAGCTTGTAACTACCATCTTTACAGGAGATCAGAATCGTATTTATCCCTTTGATTTGAATCTTTGAGGTATCTCCAAAGGACATATTACCTCTCACTATTTTATTGATCTCTACAAACTTCTCTTTGCATCCACACATATGATTTCTTGCTCCATTGTCCAAATAACACGAGCTGCAATCATCTTTGTCTTCTTCTTTGAGTGCCATCAACAATGTTGACTAATCTTCTTCTTTCTTGTCGTCAACAAGGTTAGCTTTTTCTTTAACATTGCTACGATATTCCCAAGAGTAATGGCTAAATTTATGACAATTATAACACTCAATTTTTGATTTGTCATACCTTTGTCCATTATTTTCTTGGTAGTAGCCACGTTCTCTTCCTCCTTTATGTCCACGATCACGACCTCTGAATGTTTGGTGGATTTTAAATTCATTGTTGAAGTTGTTACCATTACTTCTTCCTCTTCCATGACCGCCACAGCCTCGTTCTTGTTCATTTCCTCGATAGCTTGTTTCACCTCCATAATCCTTGAAGGATGCCTGAGTTTTAAGAAGTTGCTCCAATGGCACTTCTTGTCTCCTTTTGATCTATTCTTCGTGGGCCTGTAAAGAACCCTCCAATTGCTCCACCGTCATAGAGTCTAAATCTTTTGACTTTTCAATAGCACACACCACAAAATCAAATTTAGGTGTTAAAGTGCGAAGGATCTTTTCTACCACACGGACATCTTCTATGTCCTCTCCGTATCTTCTTAGTTGATTTACAACAGCCTTCACTTTTGAAAAATAATCCGAGATGCATTCGAATTCTTTCATTTTAAAAACTTCAAAATCAGCCCTTAGAGTTTGAAGTTTTACCTTTTTCACTTTGTCAACTTCTTGAAGAGAATTTTGTAAAATCTCCCAAGCTTGCTTTGAGGTGGTAGCATATGTCACCTTCTCAAATATGGCATCATCCAAACATTGGTGGATGAGCTTGAGGGTTTGTTGATCCTTCTTCCTTGTTTTTGCCAAGACCTCTTTTTCATTTTGAGGCAGAGCTTCCTCATTATCGGGTTTTGCATACCCTCTATCTATGATTTCTCACATATCCTGAGAGCCAAGAATGACTTTTATACGTAGACATCATTTCTCATAATTATCTTTTGTAAGACGGGGGTACTGAAAAGACAGCGGACCATTATTCGCCATGGCTCTGATACCACGTTATTGGGATAAAAAATAATAATCCCGTTCAGGAATAATATCCACGATAAATAATAATAACACAAGAGAGTAACAACGACACCAACTCTTTTAATGGGGTAAAATACAATACCCGAGCGGAGTAATATAACCACTATAATATTACAACTTGGTAGTGTCAAGAGACTACTATAATTTTGAAAGAAATAACACTCTTTATTTAAAGACACCTTACTACAATATTACTACCACTCACTATTTATCTCACATACAACAATCTGTTGATTACTCTCACTGCTTTGCTTTCTGCTTAGCATCTCTCGTTTTTTTTTTGTGTCTTCAATGAAGAACGAATAGCTCCTTTTATAGGCCCAATTTTCACATACCCAACCAATCTGATTGGTTCAAAATTTACAAAGTCCAGCCGCCCAAACTTTTACAAATTTTTCAGCCTCCTATTTTGTCTTCTCCAACTTTACCACATTTTTCTTTATTTAGTAGGTGAGGTATGAATCCCACAAACCCATCTGAGTTTGTTATCACCTGCGCATGGGATAATCAAACCCTAGCCACCGTGACACTCATGCTCGGGAAGGTTGACTACTTCTACCTTTCTGGAATTGATCACATTAATATGTACCTATCTATAAGTATGGATAACACAAGTCATTTCACATAAGCAGACAATTTCACATAAGCGAGTAATTGCAATATCTCATACAATTTAGTCATTTCTATCATAAGATTAACAAATGTATATAATTTATTCTGAAAGTGATGCAAACAATATTATGCATATTAATTTAGTCCTTGACTTGAGGAAGAAACCTCAACTCACCTGAATCAAGTATCAAGAATTTCTGTCACCGAACTCATGTACTAATCAATCCCTTCAAAAATCTATAATAATTAACCTATTACCCCAACAACAATCTCAACCTATTTTTTTTTAAAAAGTGTAATGGTTTCCTGACGACTTAAACTTGTAAGACTTTTAAAAGCCGATACATGAACTTGCACTTTTCCCATTTGAGCACTCCAACTTAATGCAATAAATACTAATAAACACATTTGACCATTGACTATACCTATATAGAAGCGGCACAGCTGACATGACTAAATTGTATGCAAATCATGCTACAAAGGCGCGTGGATAGTATTATTTTTATCAACAACAAAGAAAAAAGACTTTTCCCTTTTCCCTTCTCTTTTTCCCTCCTCTTCCCTACCAAACTCCCACCTCCCCTTTCCGCCTCCCCCTTCTATTCTACCATAGCCACTTCTAGCAAAACATAGAACACAACCCAAACAAAGAAAAAAGCCCAGAACCTTAGCATGCCCCGAACGCACTCGCGTAACTCCTTCCAAGATATCAACACCAAACTCCAATAATCATGGGAAGTAAAGATGATGTCAAGACCAACAATGTTACCAATTAGAGGAAACCCAGATTTCTTTGTCTTCATGGGTTTCGAACCAGTGGCCAAATTCTTAAGAAATAAGTCTTTGACAAATGGGCAACTCAAGTTGTAGAAAAATTGGATCTTGTTTTTGTTGATGCACCTTTTCCTTGTCAAGTCAAATCTGAAGTTGAGTATATTTTTTATCCTCCTTATTACGAATGGTTCCAATTCAACAAGGTCGTTTATTTTATTTTCTTTCTTGCTCTTTATCATTGCAGGCTTAAGAATTCTTGTACTTTACTTTCAATGAAAATGAAAACTTTTTTACTTAATTGTGATTGATTTTTATATAGGAATTTACGGAGTATCAAATTTTTGATAAATGTCTTTCATATATCAGAATTCGATTGAACTTCACTCTCCATTTCGGAGCTTATGTTTACAGTCTCCATATCGGAGCTTTTGTTTACAGTTCATGCCTAGGAGGTGAAAAATAAAAGAAGGGAAAGAGAAGAAAAAATAGAAATTTAATAAATTAATTTTGGAAAAGGACAGGGCCCACAAATTGGGACCTTGAACATACAGGTGTCAACAAAATGTGAATGAATGGATGATGTGGCTATATAAAATATTAAATTAAATTCATGTCAGCAGCAATTGAACAACACGCACCATCACAAGTGTTTATTAGTAGTCATTTGTTAAGTAAAGGTGTTCAAATTGGAAACTCAAGAGTTCATATATCGGCTTTACAAACTGAGGCAAGTTTAAGTGGTTAAGAGGCCATTTCGCCTTCCCAAAATTAAGTTTTACTTGGTCATAAATAGCTTCACATCGATTCTACCCCTGAATTGCACCATCCTTATGATTAGGGTGTACATATGTCGGGTTAGTTCGAATTTTTAATTTTCAAATCAAACCAATTGTCTCGGATTTTTAAATTTATAAACCAAACCAAACCAACAAAAGTTGGGTTTTTCAATCATGATTTTCTCGAGTTTTTTGGTTTTCTCGGGTTTTTCGGGTTTTTTCCGACAAAATCTTCATAGCATAAAATTTATAATTAATGCTCTAATATTTATTAGGTCCTCGTAGGATAGAACTATATAAGATATTATCCAATAAAATAATACAAAATAATAGGATATGAGTCATGATTATACTAAAATACTCAACAAATTGTATAAGATAAATATTGCTAATAAATAAGCCATAATAAAAATAAACATAATCTAAAAGTACTAAGTCATGTTAAAATTTGCTAATAAATAAGCCATAATAAAAATAAACATAATCTAAAAGTACTAAGTCATGTTAAAATAAGTACGACTAATACGCACTAAGTGTTAATTACATGACTAAATAATATTAAAAGTGAGTTATGCATTTTCACTATCTAAATCAATGCAAAACTAAAAAACAATATCCAATACTATTGTCATTTCTAGTATTGAATTGATTTTTTTTTGTTAGCATTAATATTAATGTGATTTTGCTTTGGGCTTTATTTGAGTTAGTAACTTTTATGGGCTATAAAACATATTTGATCCTTCAAAAGTTCTAAGTCCAAACTTGAAATAATACATTAAAAGAGAGAACTATTAAAGAGTTTAAATTATATTTATAAATTACATTGCAATAATTATTTTTATGTATAAAATATTTTTAAAATTTGTATACACGTAATGTCGGGTTGGTTTGGTTTCGGTTTGACTTTTTCTTAATTAAAACAAAACCAAACCAATTATAGTCGGGGTTTTTTTTCTAACACCAAACCAAATCAAACCAAACTATAGTCGGGTTTTTTTTCTCGGTTTGACTCGTAATATCGGTTTGATATGGTTTGTCGGTTTCTTTTGTACACCCCTACTTATGATATAAGCATTGTTATATGCTATAATGTTTTCAACTTTAATAGTAGAGAGCAAAGAAATTACCTTGAACGTAGTTCTCAAAAATCCTTGATCTTGGGTCTTGAAGAACTTTCTCAATCCTTGATGGAAACCTAGGAATTTGGAATGTGAAATTTCTAAGTATTAGATGATGATAATATAGTGTTTTTAACTTGAATCTTGGAGAAAAATCATACCTTGGATGTATTGGTAAAGGCCTAGGCCGCTTTCCTCAAAAAAGCTCTTCAAAATGCTGTAGAGTAAAGTGAGTTTCTTTCTCCCCAAAATACCTTTTATATTTGACGAATTTATGGTTGGGGAAGGGGATGTTCGTCGCACGGCTGGAGCGCCAGGCAAAATCTAGGACTTTCCCATATGCTTCGTGGCGTACAACTGTAGCATAGCAACACTAGAATTTTTTTCTTCTTTGCAATGCTACGACTGTGCGGCACACAAGGCCTGGTTCAACTCACGTGGTGTTTTGTCTGTTTTGAGTATTTTCAGGCCATCCAGATCACCTATACCAAGTCTCGGATTACTTCAAACCTCTGTTACCATTATTTAGTCACTCTGCTAACCTTAAATTTAGATGAGCCTTAAATTAGCTAATACACGTACGGGACATTACATAGATTAATGTTAATCCTAGGTACAAAAGAAGGAATCTAAAAGGATTATATAAGATGTTTAACAAGTGAAATAAAGTAATTAACACTACATCCATGCAATATGTCCCCTTATAAGTCCCATTTTTCTTTTGTATGTTACATCATGTTTGATCAATGTTTTAGAAAAAAAATCAGAACTCGTATAGACTCGTGCTAGTTTGAGACATTCTCTCGAGACGATTACGAGAGAAAGTGTATAATCATAATAATAATTCATCGAATGATCCATAGGTATATGATAAATCTTTTTTGGATCCCTAGAAAAACACGCCGCCGCTATAGTCTCTGCCACAGCCTCTGCCTTTTGGGTGAACACTCTGTATGCACTGGGTAAGCCTCCCATTATGTAATAGTCTGCAAACTATACAAGGGATGTAAACTGTACTAGGCAAGCCCCGTGCGCACTAGGGTATATGATAAATCTTAGTTAATATAATTTTGAATTTGCTGACTTCAATGTTGTTATAAATCTATATTGTTATATTTAGATTAAAGTTTAATGATTACATTCGCAACTTATTAGTTATTACTATATGTAACATAATTTTCAAACTATACTCGTATATATATATATATATATATATATATATATATATATATATATATATATATATATATATATTTCACCATTTTGACAGTGAAATCATTCAATGTTTAGCTGTAAATTTTGAAATTCAATTTAACAAACTTGAGCCTTGCTTGTAAATTGTTGTAACGATCCGGCCGATCGTTTCGAGAATTGTAGTCATGTTCTCCCATTTTCTGCTCCTTTTGTATTCTACAGTTGTTATATGACTTACTAGGTTAGTTGGTTCGGGTCCGGAGAGATTTCAAAGTGAATTGAGACACTTAGTCTCTTAATTGAAAGCTTAAGTTAGAAAAGTTGACCGTTTGTTGACTCATGTGTAAACGACCTCGGATTAGAATTTTGACAGTTTCGTTAGCTCTGTTAGGTAATTTTGGGCTTAGGAGAGCGTCCGGATTGTGATTTGGAGGTCCGTAGTAGAACTAGGCTTGAAATGACGAAAGTTGGAATTTTGGAAAGTTTGACCGGGAGTGAACTTTTTTATATCGGGGTCGAATTGGATTTCCGGAAGTTGAAGAAGGTACTTGGTGTCATTTATGACTTGTGTACAAAATTTGAGGTCAATCGGACGTGATTTGATAAGTTTCGGCGTAGTTTGTAGAATTTGAAAATTTCAAAGTTCAGTAGGCTTGAATCCGTGTGTAATTTGTGTTTTGATGTTGTTTGAGGTGATTTGAGGATTCTACAAAGTTCGTATGATGTTTTAATACGTGTTGGTATGTATGGTTGAGGTCCTGGGGGGCTCGGGTTGATTTCGGGTGATTAACGGATCAAGTTTTGAAGTTGTAAGCTTGCCGAAGGTTTTCCATTGCTGGTGTAATTGCACCTTCGGAGTGGGAACCACATGGCGAGCCCGCAGAAGCGGGAAGTAAACCGCAAAATCGGCCAAGGAAGTGAGGCAGCAGAAGGTCGCATGTGCGATGGTTTTCCCGCATATACGTGACCGCAGATGTGGCGGAAAGACATCAGAAGCGGATTTGGCCTTGTAGCTTGACTCCGCAGAAGCGCAGATTTGGCTCGCAGAAGCGAGTTCGCAGGAGAGGAAATTGTGATGCAAGTTCAGAGTTAGCCACAGAAGCGGGCTCTGAGGCACACCTGCGAGACCGCATAAGTGGCTAAGTTGCCACAGATGCGGAAAGCCTGGGCAGAAACCATAAATACGAGGGTTCTGAGATTTTTCACCATTTTTATCATTTTGAGCTCGGATTTTGGAGGTTTTGAGAGGATTTTCATGAGGGATTTTTGAGGTAAGCTCCTTGTGTTTATTTTTCTTCAATAATTATGTATCCCCTCTAATTTTCCACCTAGTTTGTGTGTTTTTGAGTAAAATTTGGGGGTTTGAGGCTAGGGTTTTGGAGAGTAAATTTTGGGGCTTTGAATTACCATTTGGTGTGAGATTTGGGTAAATTTGGTATGGTTAGACTCTTGAGTGAATGGGTTTTCAGATTTTGTGACTTTTGTCGGATTTCGAGATGTGGGCCCGGGGGACGGTTTTGAGTCGATTTTGGATTTTGGTTATAATTTCGTATTTTTCTTGTGGAATTGATTCATTTACCCCGTATTGATTATAATATACTGCTTGTGGCTAGATTCTGGACTTTTGGAGGCTGACTTGCGAGACAAAGGCATATTGTAGTAGAGTCTTGGCTCGGATTGAGGTAAGTAACAGTTTTAAATCTGGTCCTAAGAGTATAAAACCCCGAATTATGTGCTATGTGATTGGTTTGGAGGTGACATAGATGCTAGGTAATAGGCGTGTGTGCGTGCACCGTAAGAATTAGGACTTGGTCCATTCTGTGGAGCTGTAAGTTGAATAACTTGTTGTTAGCTATATGCTCTCCCTATATTATAGAAATTTGACTGTAAATCATGTTAGAAATCATGCTTAGGCGATATGATGACACTGTTGGGAACGCAGAGGTCGTGTACTTGCTTAATTATCTATTATTTGTTGTCTTGTACTCAGTCACGGTTTTAAATTATCTATGAGAACCTGATTCTCTATAAGTTCTCACTGTAAGCAACAGACTGTAAAACCAACCAGTATAGGGAATCAGATTCTCTAATTGTTCTCTCAGTAACTCGATACTAAGTAAAGAATACAGAAGATATTTTCGTGGAAAATCCCAACTCAAGGGGACAAAAACCACGACCTACACTTGTAGGCTTTCAACTTCACTAACTTGTAAACCTCTATTACAAGCCACTTTGTAATGAATCTATTACAAAGGATTCAACTCAACTAACTTGTGGTACTCTCATCACAAGCCACTTTGTGACTCTCTAGTTACAAAGACTTTAACTAACTTGTGATACTCTCACCACAAGACACTTTGTAATAACTCTATTACAAAGAATTTAATCACTCTAACTTGTAATAACACTATTACAAGCCACTTTATAACTCTCTAGTTATAAAGACTTTAACTTATGACTAAACCTAGTCACAACATAAACTGGAGAGTTTATGGATTTCGGGTTTCCTAAAAACAACTTCTAAAAAGCAAGATAGGAGTTACAATGAAGAAAAAATAACAAACACTCAACAAACCTAAGGACTTAAGATATCTTCAATCTTGGATCCGGTCCTTGAGGTTGAAGCAGCTTTGTTCTTGAGAGAGGTTGTTCTTGTACTTGAGAGAGGATTTTTGTTTCTGATTTTTACAAGTCTTGGAGAGTAATGTCTTATGCCTTGCACCAGGTTTATATTACAAAATACATCACCTTAGTGATGTCAAATCTTGGTTAGTACATGCCTCTTTTCAATAGGAAGTGACTGTTGCACTGTCTGCAGAGCTGTTGCGTGTACAGTTGCAGGCAGTCACTTTTTACAGTTGCTTTCCAGCTGTACAGTTGACTTATACTTATGTTAGGGGAACACCAAGGTATCAGGTCCCTAATCTGGTTCCTGTGAATCTAAAGACATACTGGCAGATTATCTTGAGTCAATTAATCTTGAATGATTGTACCAAGCATGCTTCAGGTCCTTTATCGGGTTCTCTCATGAAGTAAGTTGGTTTACCTTCCTTGATTGTATTTTTACATGTGTGACATCACTTACAATGATGTAAGCAAGGTAGGTAAAATGCCTTCCATAGAAAGTTGACTGCTGCACTGTTCCTGTGCAGTAGCGTGTACAGACAACAACTTTTCTACTGGAGAGTTGACTTCATACAGTCTCCTCGGGAACTGGTAGGAACCCGTTTCCTCAGTTGTTCCTTCCACTCTGAAGAGTTGAGTTATATCCCACGCTGGATCCCAACCTGAAACTTTGTGATCTCAAGGTCTTGTAGATGTGTAACAGGTTCCTTATCTGGTTCTGGATGGTAAGTTTGTTAGATCATCAAAACATAAAGTACTTATGCCTATGCCCAAGGTACTTGTAAACTATCAATTTTCCCCTTTTTGATAACGACAAACTTAGAATTGATATTCCCCTTGAGAACTAGATCTCCACATTGTTCCCCCTATGAATCAGCCATATTCCCTCATGAGAACTGAACCTAAGGAGCTGATTACAACTGGTTCCTCTAGACTGTTTGGCAAATCATCAAAACTCAAAGTACCATAACTTATCAATTTCCCCTTTTTGATGAATAACAAACCCAAAATTATTCTCTCTGAGAATCAGATTCCTTATCTGCACTAATCATATCTGGCCCGTACCCAATTGTAAGCACGTGATTTTTGACCCTCCCCGAGAATTTTCACATTTTTAGCGTGAATATGTGAAATTGGGTCTAATATAGCCAATTTAACTATTTTTACTTTATTTCGTTGCAAAAAGAAAAAATCACAAAAAATACATATATAAATTTTAGTTTATGCATTTCTCATAAACGTGGAAAAAATACAAAAATTGTACTTTATTTTGGTACTTTATATAAATTCAAAAATTACAAAAAATATAATTCTATTAATGTTTTGTAGTCGTTTTAATTTTGGAAAAATACAAAAAATATTACTTTATATTTTGTCTTTATTAAAAAACGAAAATTACAAAAATAGTTTTATTAATATTTTATAGTCATTTTAACTTCGAAAAATACAAAAAAATATTACTTCATATTTTATCTTAATATTTAAAAAAAGGAAAATTACAAAAAAATAGTTTTATTAATATTTTGTAGCTATTTTAAATCTTGAAAAATATTAAGAAAATAATAATATAGTTTTGTTTTAAATAATTAGTCTTATTTTAGTAGTTATTTTACTTATATAGGACTAGTTAAGCAACGTCGTGTTCCTATTTCTCGGGTCCGGGCAAAAGAATAATATTCGGGTTCAAACTACCCGGTTTTAGGCCTAATTTTCGGACCTAGCCCATAATAAACCGAGTCCAGGACACATGGGGAACCCCACCAAGCGTGGGGGACATAAGTCTCGAACCCCACCACGCGTGGGCTCATTTCCCTGGGCAAAGCCATGTTAAATACACGGACAAACATTTGGAGAAGGGGACTTTGGAATTTTTTGGAGAAAGGTACTGTTCACGCTTCTTCTTCTTAAAGAAGAAGAAGCAGAAACCCTAGCGAAAAGGAACCACCCTCCTCCTCCCAGCTCGACCATCATCACTACCCAGCCCGACGAGTAGCAGCAGCGTCGTCACTGTCCAAACACCACCTCCATCAACAAACCTCCAGCTCCAGTCCGTCACCTTCCACCGCGACCAAACGACCATCGTCCAAACACCACCACCAGTTCCAGCCATCCCGCCCAGCAGTGAACGAAACCACCATTGTTACCCACCCAGCGACGCCCAGCTCCACCATCGCCTCCTTCCTCCATTAAATCCGGCGAGCCTTGCTGCTTCGTCACCTTCCCCAGCACCACGACCAACAGCAACAACCAGCTCCCTCCATCGTCTCACACAGCCCACGACCATCACTTCTCCTCCTAGCTCCATCGTTGCACCCCCCCCCCCCCCCCCCGTCGTCAAACACCACCAGTCGACAACCCATCAGCCCAGTTATCGTTGTTCTTTCATCATCGTCGTGCAGTCCGTTGAGGTCGCCTTTGGTTCGTCGAGGTCCGGCACGTCGAGGCAGTCCGTTGAGGTCGATGTAGAGGTTTGGTCCATGGCTCTTTCCGTTTTTGTTTGTTCAGGTTAGTAAACCTCAAGTGTTAGATAAGGAAATGTTACGTTAAATGTTCGAAGACGCAATATATAAATTCGTATGATAATTCTCTGCTTATGTTTTCACCGTATGCATTTTGTTCATTTTGCGTTATGTTATTATTGTTTACTTGATGTCATTTGATTTAGTTGTATTAGTTGTTCTATGACACAAGTTTGACGTTAATCTGTTCGTCCTTTCCTTTGCTTAGGTCATTCGGACAAAATTATTATTAGTACATGCTCTTACTACGCCCGAAACATTCGTTCACTAAACTCATTTTATTAATTTCTTTTTTGACAAGTTATGAGATTTTGGTTGTAAAAAGTCGTAAGGTTTAGTATTGTTAAAGGCGTAAAAATGGCATCCTTTTAAAAAAATAAAAAAGGGTAAATAAAAACAAACAAATAAATAAACAAAAAAAACGAGACTAGCTTCGCCAAAAATAAAAATGTACAGATTGCGGAGCCCTCACAAAATATATGTATTAAACACTTAGACTCCGGGACGGGCCGTTTAGCAAAATTCACGGCCCTACCCAATATAATAATGCGCTAGTTGCTTTAGGCGCGCCTTTAATAATGTTATCTCCCTAAACTCGGGTGCACATTTATGTGACCCAAATCCAAATCTCAACGGAATCGAAATGTGTCTCTAATCACGGGTATATTGATTATGGCGTGGCCCGAGATGCATTTCCATGACGTTGCAAATTCTTTTAAAAATAATGAATGAGACGAGCCTCGACAAACAAAAATGTAGAAGCTGCGGGGCCCTCTAAATATATATATATTAAAAATACTTAGAATTCGGGACATGTCGTTTAGCAAATTTTGCGGTCTTCTCCAAAATAACAATACGTTAGTTGCTTTAGGTGCGTCTTAATAGCGTATTTTTCTTAATTCGGGTGCACATTTATGTGACCCAAATCCAAATCTCAACCGAGTCGAGATATGTCAATAACCACGGGTGCATTGATGTAACGTGGTTTGAGATATATTTTCACGACGTTGCAATTCTCGTAAAAAATAATAATAAAAGCGGTCAAGAGTTTAAAACTCGCACATAGGTTTTAACATGTATAAAATCAGATAATCAAGCCAAATATAACAGTTGAGCGACCGTGCTAGAACCACGGAACTCGGAAATGCCTAACACCTTCTCCCGGGTTAACAGAATTCCTTATCCGGATTTTTGGTACGCAGACCATAATATAGAGTCATTCTTTTCCTCGATTCGGGATTAAAATTGGTGACTTGGGACACCCTAAATCTCCCAAGTGGCGACTCTGAAATAAATAAACCAATCCCGTTTCGATTGTCCTTTAATTGGAAAAAACTCCCCTCTGCACCCCCTCGGGTGCGGAAAAAGGAGGTGTGACAGCTCTGGTGACTCTGCTGGGGATTAGTGGACCCAGAACCACTGGTTCAGGGTTAAGAATTCGAGCTTAGAATAATTGTTATTATTTGGCTTTATTTATTATCTGATTTTTACATGTTTGAGCCTAATGTGCTAAATGCTGCTTTTACCGCTTTGATATTATTTGAACTGTATATAAATTGTGCCGAAACCTTTCTCTTCTTACCTCCGGGGATGTGCTTACTGGTTGAGACTCCCTATTCTGTTAGTGTCATACCTTAAATAAAAGAGGCTCGGAAAGTTTCTAAGCCGGCTGGCCTTTTGGTTCCCGGAAAGGAGCTCCTTCCTCAGCTCGAGTTGTCCGCTCGGGTACACTGTCTAGAACACCGACCCAGGTTTTTGAACCTAGTATAACAAAGCCACATGCCGGATCCCTAGTAGGAACGTTTATTTGCATCATGTGCATTTGACTTAGGGGACTCAACATAGGGGTTGGGTCCGTCTAGGACAAGCAACCTGAAAATAATAGACCATCTTATGGCATCCTATGTGCTACATGTTGTATTTATTCAAGGGTGAATGGGTCATTTGGCGGATCAATGATATTTGCGGACAAATGACACTCCTTATCATGCTGATCACGTCAAATAAGAAAGTTGCACGATTTTTTAGATAAGCATGTTATTATGTTAATTAAGCACATGGGGAACATTGTGGAATTCAAGAAGCCTTGGAATTCCCTATGTCCCCCATGCTTCACATGTTGGGAAAAGCGCACGGGGAACATTTGCGAAATTCAAGATGTCTTGGAAATCCTTATGTTTCCCATGCCACATTTTTGAAAATAATAATAAATATAAAAAATATACATATAAAAACAAAGCATGAAAATTCAAAAGATTTTGTATGTCTTCATCATTTTCCACGGATTAAAAAAAACGTGAAAAAAAATGAGAAAATAACAGTGTAGAGATATAACTATTTATTTTTATAAATAAAAAAAAACGAATGTCCGAGTAGTATCGAAACTCTGCCGAAATTTTGAAAAATGAAAAAAAATGTCTTATTAGTTTGTTATATTAAAGGCAAATGAAAAATAGAAAAAAATCATCATTGTTCTGTCAAAAAATATAGAAAAGAAAATAGTTTGTTTTGCCATGAAAATGAAAATGAAAAAGAGTCTGGTGTTTAAAATGTTTTATTTTATTTTATTTGTCTATGAAAATGCCAAAAATAAAATAAAAAGAGTCAGGCGTTGAACGTGATTTTATTATTTGTTCCAAAATAAATCTGTATATAATCCAAAAAAAATCAAAAATATTTTGATTCTTCTTTAAAAATTCAAGCATTTCTTTTATTAAAGGAAAAAATTCCAAAAAAAAAAAACATTTTCTTTAGAATAAGAAAAACAAATGAAAAAGAAGGAATGTTTTATGTTTTACGTTAGTTAGTTTGTTTGTTATGAATGAAAAATAATAGTTTGTTTGTTAAAAAAAATGTGTTTAGTATTGTTTATCTTTTATTGCCCGAACTACGCGGGTTTGATTCTCACCGGATGTGAGATACGTAGGCAACCCTCATCGGGTTCAACCCCATCTTTTGCTAAAAAGCCAAAAACAATTAATTAATAATAATAATAAAAAACAAATAATATGTCAAATATTGATTTTTGTCGTAAATAAGTCGGGTGATGTTGTTTTGCCATAAATAGCCGAATGTTCCCGAAAGGGACGCCGGAAGGCTGACTTTGCGTAAACAGCCACCTTCGGGTCATTTTTTAAGATTTGGTCCAGTTGACCCACACAGCCTTAAAAATCTTCGTCCTCGAGACGTTGACAGGCCGTGTTTGCAATATTGAGTTTCCTATTTTTGAAAAAACAATAAAAGAGTCATAACTAAGTCAGGAGATGCTGTTTGTCATAAATAGCCGAATGTTCCCGAAAGGGACGCCGGAAGGCTGACTTTGCGTAAACAGTCACCTTTTGGGTCATGTCTAGGAGTTTGGTCCAGTTGACCCACACAGCCTTAAAAAGCTTCGTCCCCGAGACGTCGAAAGGCCGTGTTTGCAACATAAGGTTTTTATCGTAATTTGAAAAAAAAAACAAAGAGTAAACGGTCAGGTGAATGCCGTTTGGATGTTTAGTCAAAAAAATGAAAAAATAAAATAAACTGAGCCAGCTTCGGCCGCGTCTTAAACCGTTCTTGCCGAAATAGCCTTAGAGTATCTTTCAGTTGTCGAAAGGCTATTTTCGTAAAAGAACGGACAAGTTTGTAAAGTGTCATAAATAATCCTCCCCGGCCTCAAAATTCATGTAAAATTTGGAAGGGGCCACATTTGCAAAAATAACCGTTTGGTTGCATTTGTCGAACAGAGAAAGGGAGCTAGCCTTTTGTTTTTGAGTTTGTAAAGCTTTTGATTAAAATATGTGGGTTGTTTGATTTTTGAGTTTGTAGGTCATATTCAAACCTTTGAAACCCAGTTTGTTCTAATATGAAAAATGTTTAGTATTGTTTATCTTTCAGCGGTCCGAACTACGCAAGGTCTGATTCATGCGGGGTCATGATACGTAGGCAATCTCCATAAGATTCGACCAAACAAAAACGAAAAAAAGAGAATGAAAAAAGAAGAAGGAAAAAACGAAACGAAAAAATGAAAAAGAGAAAAAAAAAGAAAAAGGAAAAACAAAGGTAAAAAAAATATATAAATAAATAAATATATATATATGTTGATAATAATAAGGACCGACTGAGTCCATTCTAACATATTTGGTGTTGAATTGTGAAGAAAGTTGAGGTGGTCGGTTTGTGCCTCAAAGAAAAATGACAACTAACGTCGAAGCTGTTACAAGTGCTCCAGAGACTCAGAGTCGGAGGGTTCCTCGTCATGAGTCACAATTTGCGACACAACAAGAGCAGTACCACTCTCCTGAGTACCACTCGTACTCGTTTGATCTTGCTGCAAAAACTGAGAAGCCTGCCCGAAAGATGGTACAGGAAGAAATGACCCGAAGGGTGAAAAGCTTAGAACAATGGTTGGAAAACATGCAAGGGTTGGCAGGCCAAAGAGTGTTGCCTTCAAAGATCTATGTATGTTCCCCGATGTCCACTTGCCGCCTGGTTTCAAGACTCCAAAATTTGAAAAGTACGATGGACATGGAGATCCCATAGCCCACCTGAAAAGGTATCGCAATCAACTGAGAGGTGCGGGAAGAAATGAAGAATTGTTGATGGCTTATTTTGTGGAAAGCCTTACGGGAGTAGCCTCCGAATGGTTTATGGATCAAGACACGTCCCGCTGATATGTCTGGGATGACATGGCACGGGCCTTTGTCAGACAGTTCCAATACAACATCGACATTCCCCCAGACCGCATTTCCCTTTCAAACCTGAAGAAGAAACCAAGTGAAAGTTTCAGGGAGTATGCCATAAAATGGAGAGAGCAAGCAGCTCGAGTTAAGCCACCCATGGATGACCACGAGCTAATTACTGTCTTCCTTCAAGCGCAAGAGCCAGATTACTTTCAAAACATGGTGTCCGCAGTTGGCAAAACCTTCTCGGAAGCAATCAAAATTGGAGAAATGGTAGAGAATGGTCTTAAGACAGGCAAAATTATAAGTCAAGCTGTTCTTAAAGCCGCAACTCAGGCTGTCCTGGTTGAGTCAGATAATCTTAGCGACACAAATGAGGAGATTGAAGAAATCATGATGACATCAGGGTCTAGAAGAGGTCCCAGGAGAACATCTCGAAGGTATGAGCAGCCTCCTCAAATTTTCTATGGCTCCCCTGAGCAGTATTATCCACCTCAGGACGCTCAATACTCTGTCTCTCCACCTCAGTATGTTGTCCAGCCACCAAAACACCCCAGGAGGCGAGCACGAGCATCACAAAATCTCCAGAAGTCTCCACAAAATTTTCAGGTGCCCTATAATCCACAGCCAAGCCAGTGGTATAAAGGGGAACAAAGGTTGAAAGATAATTTTACACCAATAGGAGAGTCCTATGAAAGCTTATTTGAGAAATTAAAGAATCATGACATGATTGCACTTATTCCTCCAAATCGTGTGGACCCACGTGCAAGAAGCTTTGACCCTTCTAAAAGGTGTGAATACCATTCCAATGTCCAGGGGCACAATGTTGAAAGCTGTCGGGATTTGAAAAGAGAAATAGAAAGAATGATCCAAGAAGGGCGGATTGTGATCAATAATAGTGACATGGAGCACTCGAACCCTATCGAGAACTTGTTGACAGAGGGTGACGATGTTGAAGCGGGTAATGGTCTTGGCAGTATTGATGCAGAGCTCAGTGGCTAAGATGCCAATTTTTTGGGAAGACGCTTCGTTCCTTGGTCAGCAAGAGAGAAGCTTGTGGTGGCTTATTTTGTGGTCATTTCTGTTGTTCGGATTATTAAGGTTGTAATTGGGATTTTGTCCTGTGTCAAACCTTCTTATCTTTCCATTTTGTCATAGCAGTTTGTTTAAATTTTGTCCAGTTTGTGTTAGGATTTTATTCTGGTTGTTTTGTTTGTTTTATTATTCAAACCATTTCGCCGGTAGTCTAATACAAAGTCGGTCTTTTGTTAGTTCCAGTCGTCTTTTGTTTAGTCCTTTTATCATTTCATTCAATGTCGATTCTAGGGACATGACATGCGCACTCACTTTGGGCCTTGTCTTTAAAGTTAATCATAAAACCCTGGAAAGGCGATCAGACCATTTAAAGAAAATAAGGACGATTTGAGATTATTCAGAGCTCGAGTCATGTGGAACTGGGGCAAGTTAAGCACAAAGAAAACCGTTAAAAGCAAGATTCGCCAAATTTGCATGAGGGTCGGTCATGATAATGAGAGTGTCGCCCAACGGTGCTTAGAAATGACAAAGGAAAAATAAAATGTTTAACATAATTGTCAAGTCCAGCACTATCACAAGAGACTACAAATTTAAAGTGTGTTGTTTGCACTTGGCATGTTTTGAAGACTGAAATGACGAAGGCATTTTGTTCTGCTACTTAAACACTTTATCCTTCGTTACCCCTTTTGAGCCTTATTTATTTTTCTTTCATACCCCTCGTTCGGAATCAGTAACAAAGAAAAAAAGAGAGAAAGAAAGAAAACAACAACGAAAAAAAGAGAAAAAAAAGAAAAGAAAAGAAAATTGATAACAAAGAAAAAAAAGAAAATCAAATGAAAAAGAGGAATTGGGAACTACGTTTGACCTGATTCCTCAAAGAGGATACGTAGGCGCTTCACGGCTCGGTCATAGTTTTGAAAAATGAAAAAAAAAACAATTAAGATATCCCCAAGCAAGAAACTAGGGCAGAGGTTGCGGTCGTTGTAAACAAATCTAATTCCGAAGGTTGTAACTAATAACCCAAAACTAATGCATTTTTTGAGCGTTTAATACCCTTTTTTTAGCCCTATCCAAAAACCCACATTACGGTCCAAAGAAAGACCTTCTGATCAGTTTTCAAAAAATGCCAAGTCAGACAAATGAAGAGTCTTACCGGCGAACATAACATTCTGTTCCACAGCAGAAAGGACTCTAATCTCCAATAGAAAGAGTCATACCAGCAACACTCCAAATCCCCAGCTGGAGAGAGATATAAAACGAGAGAGTCTTATTGGTGAAAACCTTCACAGGCACCATAAGGCGATGAAAGATGAGAGAAGAACCCAAAAATGAGAGAGACTTGATAGTGAAAACCCTTCGGGCACTACAAGTCGAATAAGATTGAGAATCAGAGGGGGAATCGCCAATTGAAGATCTTAAAAGATGATTGACGGCAGAGGATAGGCCACATACGCATGTCATGGCCATTAGAGTCGGTATCTGCATTTGATAAATTTTTATTTATAGTTTCTTTTGTAAAAGAGTCATTCGTTTCCTTTGTCTTTTATTTTGTTTCTTTTATCTTTCTCCTTTTATAGAAAAATTCCCCAATAGAGTCTGTCGGGCCAGAACAAGTATGAAATGACTTCAAATATGCCATCAGCTTTTCAAGATGAGATCTGACTAGTACATCCAAATGGTATAGTCAGCAAGGAACAACCGCGAGGCCAGTGTCAATAAAGATATCCCCCAGCAAAAGGGAATTGACAAAAGGATTGACGAGCGTCAAGAGGGATATCCTTGCCAAAACCAAGGTTATAAACCTCAAAGACAAGGCCCGTGAACAAAGCAAGGAGAGCAGTGAGCATGATTTGGCGAAATCCATACTAGACTAAAAGGTCGGGGAAATGCCAGTTTCCAAGCTATGCCACAAAAGAAGAGGGATATCCCCCAGCAGGAAGGGATTATCCCCAGCACATAATATCATCCCCAACAAGTTGTTGAACGCAGAGCAAGGAAGGAGAAAGGGAAAGCCATCCCAGTAGGAGTATCACAACCAACCACCATATTTTAAACTAACAAATTTTGTTTGATTTGAAACAGGTAAAGGAAATGGCATTGATGCAGAAACGCATGCCTCAAGGGATATTATCAAACTGGGGCAGAAAATTTTCCTTCCATTTAGAAAATTTTCTGGAAGTCAGGTACCCCCAGCTGATAACATTTTACCCCCAACAGGTAAGTAAATAATTCCCCAACAGCGTTATCCCTAGCAGTTGCGAGGAGTCCAACACAAGGTTGGAAAGTCGGTATCCTCAGTAGTTCCTTTCGGGGAAAGGCAAAACGACTCTCAAGGGAGGTAGTCTTCGAAGGAAGAAGCTATGAAAAAAAAAAAGAATAAAAAAAAAAGAAGAATAAAAAGATAATAATGAAAAAAAATGAAAAAGGGTAAAAAGTCATCCCCATCAAAATAGTTCCCAACAGTTTCGAGGGAAGACAACACATGTAAGTAAATAATTCAAAAAAAAAAGAAGGAAATGGTTCACACATAGGAGACGCACTTCCTAAATGAATATGTCATTAATAGGAGACGCACTTCCTAGTTTGAAATCGTTAGAGTTCTACCCATAGGAGATGCATTTCCTCCTAAGATTGTTTTAGTTTCACCCCATAGGAGATGCATTTCCTCCTAAGATTGTTTGAGTTTTACCCATAGGAGATGCATTTCCTCCTAAGATTGTTTTAGTTTCACCCCATAGGAGATGCATTTCCTCCTAAGGTTGTTTTAGTTTTACCCATAGGAGACGCATTTCCTCCTCGGTTTGTTTTAGTTTCACCCATAGGAGATGCATTTCCTCCTAAGTTTAAGTTTTACCCATAGGAGACGCATTTCCTCCTAAGTTTAAGTTTCACCCATAGGAGATGCATTTCCTCCTAAGTTTGTTTTTACCCATAGGAGACGCATTTCCTCCTAAGTTTATGTTTTACCCATAGGAGATGCATTTCCTCTTAAGTGGTTGTTAAAGATATAAAAAAAACAAGACCTAGTCTGATGAACTTTCTCCTAGGATCCAAATCTTAGTCTGATGAATCTTTCTCCTAAGATAACCAAAAAAACAAAAAAAATGACCTAGTCTGATGAACTTTCTCCTAGGATCCAAATCTTAGTCTGATGAATCTTTCTCCTAAGATAACCAAAAAAAAACAAAAAATGACCTAGTCTGATGAACCTTCTCCTAGGATCAAAATCTTAGTCTGACGAATTTTTCTCCTAAGATAGAGACCTAGTCTGACGAACCTTCTCCTAGGATCAAAATCTTAGTCTGATGAATCTTTCTCCTAAGATAACCAAAAAACAAAAATGACCTAGTCTGATGAACCTTCTCCTAGGATCAAAATCTTAGTCCGATGAATTTTTCTCCTAAGATAGAGACCTAGTCTGACGAACCTTCTCCTAGGATCAAAATCTTAGTCTGATGAATCTTTCTCCTAAGATACCAAAAACAAAAATGACCTAGTCTGATGAGGATCAAAATCTTAGTCTGATGAATCTTTCTCCTAAGATAACCAAAAAACAAAAATGACCTAGTCTGATGAACCTTCTCCTAGGATCAAAATCTTAGTCCGATGAATTTTTCTCCTAAGATAGAGACCTAGTCTGACGAACCTTCTCCTAGGATCAAAATCTTAGTCTGATGAATCTTTCTCCTAAGATACCAAAAAAACAACAAGACCTAGTCTGACGAACCTTCTCCTAGGATCCAAATCTTAGTCTGATGAATTTTTCTCCTAAGATAGAGACCTAGTCTGACGAACCTTCTCCTAGGATCCAAATCCTAGTCTGATGAATCTTTCTCCTAAGATACCAAAAAACAAGACCTAGTCTGATGAACCTTCTCCTAGGATCAAAATCTTAGTCTGATGAATCTTTCTCCTAAGATAACCAAGATAACAAAAAGAAAAGGCCTAGTCTGATGAACCTTCTCCTAGGATCAAAATCTTAGTCTGACGAATTTTTCTCCTAAGATAGAGACCTAGTCTGACGAACCTTCTCCTAGGATCAAAATCTTAGTCTGATGAATCTTTCTCCTAAGATAACCAAGATAACAAAAAGAAAAGACCTAGTCTGATGAACCTTCTCCTAGGATCAAAATCTTAGTCTGATGAATCTTTCTCCTAAGATAACCAAAAAGAAAAATTACCTAGTCTGATGAACCTTCTCCTAGGATCAAAATCTTAGTCTGACGAATTTTTCTCCTAAGAAAAGACCTAGTCTGATGAACCTTCTCCTAGGATCAAAATCTTAGTCTGACGAATTTTTCTCCTAAGATAGAGACCTAGTCTGATGAACCTTCTCCTAGGATCAAAATCTTAGTCCGATGAATCTTTCTCCGAAGATGCTAAAAAAGAAAACATTTTGAAAAAGAGTCATTTTCCTAAACCCAGGCGCCCACCTGAATAACGAGAGGAATACATTTCAGTATTTGCATTTCATGTACCAGGCGCCCACCTGTATAACGAGAGGAATACATTTCAGTATTTGCATTTCATGTGCCAGGCGCCCACCTGTATAACGAGAGGAATACATTTCAGTATTTGCATTCCATGACCCAGGCGCCCACCTGTATAACGAGAGGAATACATTTTGCATTTCATGTTCCAGGCACCCACCTGTATAATGAGAGGAATACATTTCAGTCTTTACTTTCAAGTGTTGAAATTGGGAGCCCCGCCCATAATAACAGAGGCATGCATTCAGTTTTTACTTTCAAGTGTTGAAGTTGGGAGCCCGCCCATAATAACAGAGGCATACATTTCAGTCTTTACTTTTCAAGTGTTGAAATTGGGAGCCCGCCCATAATAACAGAGGAATACATTCAGTCTTTCAAGTGTTGAAATTGGGAGCCCGCCCATAGAACAGAGGCATACATTCCAGTCTTTAAATTTCTTGTCAGGCGCCCACCTACATAACGAGTGGAATACTTTTCAGTCTTTAAATTTCTTTTCAGGCGCCCACCTGTATAACAAGAGGAATACCTTTTAACCTTATACTGCAGATTTTGGAAATCAGTAACCCCACCAGAAGGTAGAAGGTTACAACAGGAATCCCCAGCTCCGGGAAGCAGAAGGCTACAAAAAAAATCCCCAGCATTCAACCAAGTTATAAATAGCAGAAGCTCGCCTCAAGAATGCGAGTCAACATCTGAGATGGTCGACAAAAGCTGGACACAACATAAAAGAAAAAAAAAGAACAAGAAAGGAGAAAAACAAAAAAGGAGGAAAATACGGAAGTGGAGAACAGATGTGATCTGTTCAAGAACTAGCGCCTACAACTAGCAAGTATCAAGATTCAGATCCAAAGTCTGTATGAAGCACCATTCAAGACTCAAGACCAAGTTTCAGAAGACTTAAGAGATAGGAATCCTTGTAACTAGTAGCTGATAGGCTTAGTTAGTCTTTTTCAGTTTTCATTTTTGTTGTAGTGACAGGACCGCGGACCGGAACCTCAACGGAACGACACCTCGATCGGCTCTTCACCTCGGTACACTTCACTATCTCTCTCATCCCGAACTACACGTGGCCTGATTCCTGTATAACTAAGGATATGTAGGCAGCTCAGATACCAGGGCTCGGTCACATTCCCTCCCTTTCCTTAAGTGTAGTCCGTCCAAGTAATGGTCGGGTCAAAAACACGTCTAGTCGTTCTTTGTCGGAAAACTCTTCGTGTTTCCAATCAAAGAGGGGCAGCTGTAAGCACGTGATTTTTGACCCTCCCCGAGAATTTTCACATTTTTAGCGTGAATATGTGAAATTGGGTCTAATATAGCCATTTTAACTATTTTTACTTTATTTCGTTGCAAAAAGAAAAAATCACAAAAAATACATATATAAATTTTAGTTTATGCATTTCTCATAAACGTGGAAAAATATAAAAATTGTACTTTATTTTGGTACTTTATATAAATTCGAAAATTACAAAAAATATAATTCTATTAATGTTTTGTAGTCGTTTTAATTTTGGAAAAATACAAAAAATATTACTTTATATTTTGTCTTTATTAAAAAACGAAAATTACAAAAATAGTTTTATTAATATTTTATAGTCATTTTAACTTCGAAAAATACAAAAAAAATATTACTTCATATTTTATCTTAATATTTAAAAAAACGAAAATTACAAAAAAATAGTTTTATTAATATTTTGTAGCTATTTTAAATATTGAAAAATATTAAGAAAATAATAATATAGTTTTGTTTTAAATAATTAGTCTTATTTTAGTAGCTATTTTGCTTATATAGGACTAGTTAAGCAACGTCGTGTTCCTATTTCTCGGGTCCGGGCAAAAGAATAATATTCGGGTTCAAACTACCCGGTTTTAGGCCTAATTTTCGGACCTAGCCCATAATAAACCGAGTCCAGGACACATGGGGAACCCCACCACGCGTGGGGGACATAAGTCTCGAACCCCACCACGCGTGGGCTCATTTCCCTGGGCAAAGCCATGTCAAATACACGGACAAACATTTGGAGAAGGGGACTTTGGAATTTTTTGGAGAAAGGTACTGTTCACGCTTCTTCTTCTTAAAGAAGAAGAAGCAGAAACCCTAGCGAAAAGGAACCACCCTCCTCCTCCCAGCTCGACCATCATCACTACCCAGCCTGACGAGTAGCAGCAGCGTCGTCACTGTCCAAACACCACCTCCATCAACAAACCTCCAGCTCCAGTCCGTCACCTTCCACCGCGACCAAACGACCATCGTCCAAACACCACCACCAGTTCCAGCCATCCCGCCCAGCAGTGAACGAAACCACCATTGTTACCCTCCCAGCGACGCCCAGCTCCACCATCGCCTCCTTCCTCCATTAAATCCGGCGAGCCCTGCTGCTTCGTCACCTTCCCCAGCACCACGACCAACAGCAACAACCAGCTCCCTCCATCGTCTCACACAGCCCACGACCATCACTTCTCCTCCTAGCTCCATCGTTGCACCCCCCCTCGTCGTCAAACACCACCAGTCGACAACCCATCAGCCCAGTTATCGTTGTTCTTTCATCATCGTCGTGCAGTCCGTTGAGGTCGCCTTTGGTTCGTCGAGGTCCGGTACGTCGAGGCAGTCCGTTGAGGTCGATGTAGAGGTTTGGTCCATGGCTCTTTCCGTTTTTGTTTGTTCAGGTTAGTAAACCTCAAGTGTTAGATAAGGAAATGTTACGTTAAATGTTCGAAGACACAATATATAAATTCGTATGATAATTCTCTGCTTATGTTTTCACCGTATGCATTTTGTTCATTTTGCGTTATGTTATTATTGTTTACTTGATGTCATTTGATTTAGTTGTATTAGTTGTTCTATGACACAAGTTTGACGTTAATCTGTTCGTCCTTTCCTTTGCTTAGGTCATTCGGACAAAATTATTATTAGTACATGCTCTTACTACGCCCGAAACACTCGTTCACTAAACTCATTTTATTAATTTCTTTTTTGACAAGTTATGAGATTTTGGTTGTAAAAAGTCGTAAGGTTTAGTATTGTTAAAGGCGTAAAAATGGCATCCTTTTAAAAAATAAAAAAGGGTAAATAAAAACAAACAAATAAATAAACAAAAAAAAACGAGACTAGCTTCGCCAAAAATAAAAATGTACAGATTGCGGAGCCCTCACAAAATATATGTATTAAACACTTAGATTCCGGGACGGGCCGTTTAGCAAAATTCACGGCCCTACCCAATATAATAATGCGCTAGTTGCTTTAGGCGCGCCTTTAATAATGTTATCTCCCTAAACTCGGGTGCACATTTATGTGACCCAAATCCAAATCTCAACGGAATCGAAATGTGTCTCTAATCACGGGTATATTGATTATGGCGTGGCCCGAGATGCATTTCCATGACGTTGCAAATTCTTTTAAAAATAATGAATGAGACGAGCCTCGACAAACAAAAATGTAGAAGCTGCGGGGCCCTCTAAATATATATATATTAAAAATACTTAGAATTCGGGACATGTCGTTTAGCAAATTTTGCGGTCTTCTCCAAAATAACAATACGTTAGTTGCTTTAGGTGCGTCTTAATAGCGTAATTTTTCTTAATTCGGGTGCACATTTATGTGACCCAAATCCAAATCTCAACCGAGTCGAGATATGTCAATAACCACGGGTGCATTGATGTAACGTGGTTTGAGATATATTTTCACGACGTTGCAATTCTCGTAAAAAATAATAATAAAAGCGGTCAAGAGTTTAAAACTCGCACATAGGTTTTAACATGTATAAAATCAGATAATCAAGCCAAATATAACAGTTGAGCGACCGTGCTAGAACCACGGAACTCGGGAATGCCTAACACCTTCTCCCGGGTTAACAGAATTCCTTATCCGGATTTTTGGTACGCAGACCATAATATAGAGTCATTCTTTTCCTCGATTCGGGATTAAAATTGGTGACTTGGGACACCCTAAATCTCCCAAGTGGCGACTCTGAATAAATAAACCAATCCCGTTTCGATTGTCCTTTAATTGGAAAAAACTCCCTTCTGCACCCCCTCGGGTGCGGAAAAAGGAGGTGTGACACCAATACGTTGAGAATGTTTGTCATCATCAAAACATGGCATAGTGTAACTTAGAGAAATTTCCCCCTTTGATGATGACAAAGCCAAAATTAATATTCCTCTTGAGAACCAGATTCCTCACATGTTTCCCTGTGGATCAGACCTAGAATCAACATATTATCAGCACGTTCCCCCTGCAAATCAGAGCCATCTTTCATGCACAACACAACACCTATATAACTTCTCCCATTTGGCATCATCAAAAAGAATAACAGAAGAAGCACAACCAAAAAGAAGTTCAGCAACATTAACTCAGACCACTTGGGCAACACAGCATAAACAATAACAAGAACAACAAGTGAATGTCAGTGCACAAAATAGAGTGATTGCCCATAGTGTGTAATTATAATAAAAGCACACTAGTTTCAACAATACATATTATGACAATTTAAATAACTGAAGTACCAATGTTATCAAATATAGGGATCAAAAGAGGATAAGAATTCAAAGAAATTTGGAAGGACTGAAAGACATGGATCACTGGGCAAGAGGAAAAGTAAGGGGCTAAGGCCTTGATGAGCTTGTCCATTCGTTCATTTACTCTCCTTTGATCAATGATCATCTACTCTCTCAGTTCCTCCACCTGTTTCCTCAATCTTTCATTCTCACCCTACAACTTACCATTCTATTCTGCCAAGGGTTCTCGAGGACCAGGTTCTCAACCTATTTGAGTATGTTGAGCCATCAATCAAATCACTAAGAATCTCTCCAAGCGTCGTCTTATCAAGAACAGACTCAGTCCCATGCACATATAGCATCATAGTATCACATAAGACATAGAAGTTTTTTCACTTCTTCAGAAACATTGGGACTTGTAGGAACAAAGAGGTGATTCCAATTTTTGGAGCTCAACAATATCGAGAAGTTACTCCATTTTTTTAGTAATATCATATTCAACACTCTGCCTTACAACACTGTTTGAAACTTCAACGTCTTCTCCCTGCAAACCTAATGGCTCAACCTTTTGCTTCTGTAAGGAACTAGGTTCCTCGCTTACACTACCCTTTCTATCCCAGAGCAGCCATGTCTCCCTCTTCTTCTTCTCAATCTGTTTACCCTTATCATCTGCTGCATCTTTCTCAGCCAACACCTTTTTTAAAAAAATTCTTTCTCATAGGAAAAGATTTCATTCCATTCTTTCTTCCACAATCACATAAGCAGGTCACACCACTTCATCATCAATCAGCCTACTTTTCATCAATCCTTTTTACTAGATCGGAAGTTCATTTATACACAGAACTCAAAGAGAAAAAGATCATTATTAAAATTGACTTCATGAGAAGGACTTGAGGGATCAGGTGCCTCATTCAGTCCTCACATTTACCAATTTCTCTATCCTTCAAGGCTTCCACAAATCCAGCAACAACTTCAGCCTCACGCCCTAGAATATTAGATCTACCATGTTCCCTTTCAGTTAAACTTCCATCAAAATCTATCAAAGAATTCTTAGGGTTTTGATTCTAATAGAGTTAGGTTTTTCGAAAGTGAGAGAGTTGGGTTCACTTCTGGCATATTTAGAAAGAAGGATTGTTTTGAGACAAGGTTGATTTTGGTTTTGAAGAAAAGAATCAGTTTTATTTGGGTGTAAGATAGAGGAGTGCCTTTTTGGGGCAGCAGGTCAGTTCAGAAAAGGTTTAACAATTTGGATTTCAAAAGGTAGGAGGAGAGGTAGGAGAAAGGCAGAAATAAATTAATGACATGACACTTCAGCAGCTTAAAAAGGCATATAAGTATTGGAGAGACTACTAACCTGAGTCACAGGAACCAGGTTCCTTGACGGTTTTTGAAAATTTTGAGCAAAGACTCCTAGAAGTGTAATGTCACTCTTACTTGTTTTGTCCTAAAACTGCCATATGTGCATACCTGTAACAATATAGATTTGAGTTAGATGTCACCGAAAAACACTTTTTAGCATTGTACCTTTCCTTCTTAACATAGCCAATAATCGAGGGACCAGGTCCTCGGTTGAGCTTGATCAACCCCAACTCCAGACGATGTCTTTCAAAAAGTTCCCTGCTCAGCGCCTTGGGGAAGATGTCCGCTACCTGATCCTTCGTCTTCCAGGACTTCATACAAATCAGAACCTTTTCAACACTGTCCCTGAGAAGATGGTGTTTTATATCAATGTGTTTTGTCCTCTTGTGTTGTATCGGGTCCAATCTGTAAATACACCAAAGTCTTCAAGATGTTGCTTGATCTATAGTGAATGAGCACAACAAGAAGCAGCAACCACGTATTCAGTTTCAGTAGTAGGAAGAGCCACATAATTTGTCTCTTTGTATCCCATTAGATCAAGTATGACCTCAGAAAATGTGTCGGTCCAGATGTGTTGTTTCTATCCACCAGATATTCAACATAATCAGTATCAGCATATCCAACCAAGTCAAAGTTATCAACCGAGGGATAGTAGAGAACCAGGTCATGCATCCCTTTGAGATATCTTAGGATTCTCTTGGAAGCTTTCAGATGAGATTCATTTAGATAGGATTGAAACCTGGCACACAGCCCCTCCTCCCCAAAAAAATAATATTTGATCTGCTACAGAAGTGAGCATATGATACCTCTATACATGGTTTGATTTATAGGGGAACCAGGTTCATTCAGTCTAGATAAGTAGTTGTGGCGATGGGAGTGTCAATGATTTTTTGATGTCTTCATGTCAAATCTCTTCAGTAGCTTCTTGCTTCACTTGTAAATCTAAGTAGAAATTCAGTTATCTCATCGTACTTATTTCAAACTCACTTCCCATGAGTTATCACTACAACATTTTAGGCCTTTAACCACGCCTGAAAAGTGTGGCCTAAACAATCAGTAAATGCCACACTTTTCGGTCTACTGCAACGTTTTTCGAGGGATGGCTTAAAGGAGCGTGACCTTTGACCTATAGCATCGCTTTGGAAATGTTGTTTTAGAAGCCACACTTGAAGAGCGTGGCTTAAAGACAAACAAAGGCCACACTCATCAGGTTACGCTTTTCGGGTACCATGCAACACATTAAAAGCGTGGCTTTAGTTACTCTTTAGACTACGTCTTTCAAGTGTAGCTTTTGCTGTTATATAGGCCATAAAATTTTCAATCCCTATTGCCACATTTTTGAAGTGTGGTAACTTTTTTCTAAGCTATAAAAAATATGTTTATTTGTACAAGCCATGCTTTTGTGGTTAATAAATTATTATTGTACATATCCTATAATCAAATTTTAAGTTTGAAAATATCAAGCGCTCAATTAACAAGAAGATAACAAAAGAATAATTCAAAAGGGAGTAAATCTTGTGTACTAAATTAATGTATAAAGCAAATTGTTTCAAGGGCCATGCTAGTATTTCAACTTTACAAATCCAAACGTACTACTATAGTATCGTGAATACAAAAAATTTAATTGTCCATAGTCATCATTAAATTCTCATAGATGAAATTGTCTTTGGCCACCATTTCCAATTGCTCGCCAGAACTTTCCTACATATGCAAAATAAAATTATTAAACAGATAGAAACAAAAGTGTGTAAGTGCAGACTTAGCGCAACATAGCAGAGTTCCCTCAAAAACTTAAATACCAAACAGTATCCTAAGAACAAATATCTGCTAAAAATATAAGGGGTCGTTTGGTACGTGGACAAAATAGTACCGGGATTATAATCCCGGTACTAATTTATACCACATAAAAGATGGAATAATATAATCCCATAATTTAGGGTATAAACTATAAAGTGGGATAAAATGGGATAAGATTTGAGATTATGTTTATACCTTGTTTGGTTAGAGGTACAAATATATCACGGGGTAAATTTATACCTCCAACCAAACAAGATATAAATTTAATCCCAACTCTTATCCCACCTAATACCTCGTATCAAACGACCACTAAGGGTTAAGCCTAACCCAAACTAGCAGGGATAGGCTATACTACTAAATATTCATCAGCATTCCCGCCAGTTATATTTTTGCTTTATAATCAGCATTCCTTTGTATTTTTGCATTGTCAAATATTTAATCATCTATATTCAATTCAACTTACTTTTTATTTCCCAGCTCAACCTGATTAGTTTTATTTTATTGTTAAATAACTTTGATCACTTATCTTAAAATAAAAATTTAGTCATTCTTACATTACTGATTGGCTTACATCTTCATAATTATACTTAGATCATTTTCCAATCTCAATGTTAGCTGATAATAATATTACTACATGTTATTTGACATGTTTTCCCTAGCTACCAATCTTTTCAGAATTTTAGACTATACTCTAGGCACTTGTCCATATAATTCTAAACAAATGGTGTCTAACCCTTTACTCAAATAGAAAGAAGAGTCAAATTTGCTCCTACACTATGTTGTGCGGACTCTCCAAAATGATGTCGCTCACGTGTCAGATCCTCTAAAAATGCACTACTTTTGGCGGATCTGACACGCACCCGATAATATTTTCGAAGAGTTCGAGCAACATAGCTCCTACACTATCCAAAATTGACCTAAAACAGGTGGAGCGTGCCACGATAACCAAAACAATCAAAAACTACCTTTTCAAGAATCAGATCATGATTGATCTCGAGGAATATAGAAGATGTTGGCCTCACAACCCATACACTATTCGCTATCAACTAACCTTCCCACAAGATTATCAAATTTCACATGTGAGTTAGTATGAAGGATGAACTCACTACTTTCAAATAATAATGGCAGCGCATTCATAAGATGCCAAAATTGTTCAATATGTATGAGATATACATATACAAAAGACCCAAAACAAATTATAATAATAGAGAAAAATCTATAAATGTTACAAGATCAAAATGTAATCTTATGTTAGAATGATTCAAGTAACAAAATATATGGACAATAAGAAGTCGCCAGAACATAGAAAAGGAAAAGCTTTTAGATTTATTAGTTGAGATTACCTCTACGAAAGTGCATGAACGATCGGAGCCTTGAACCTTGAGTCGCCCTGTATCCCTTGGGGAGTTAAAACTGCTAGAAGTCTGAAGATTTCCACTATTTAACAGGAAAACAACTGCAACAACTGATTAAGTTCAAAGATCATCTCAAAGTGGACAATTATCCATCTATACATTTATCTAGCCTCTTGATAATTTTACACCAAGATCATTAACAAGATTCACTGACCAAGCAAAGAAATCCCCATAAATGAGTATGTACTTAAAAAGGGAATGTGAAAGACTAGCAACATGGTTGAAATTCTCCTAGACATAATGGTAAAACAATAATGAAATAGAAAAAAAGGGTCCATTGATAAACTAACCAGTTTAAATTGGCATTTTTTCTAAACAATAAGAAAGCTGGTACAAATTTTTGCAAGAGTACGTGAAGAATCAACTATTTCTTCCAGAGAAATTTTTTTGTTACTTCATTTTTCTCCTATGTGTGTGTTTTCCCTCTCTTTTAATGAGCTTTTTGTAAATAATTAATTTTGAAGAAATTCAATATTATAACTTGATACAATAGACGATAAAGCTTCTAATGTGGGTGGCAAATTGGTTTAAACAAATATACTGGGACATACTTATTATTATATTCTAACCCAACAGATTCTTTAAACCGAGTTAAACAAGCATAGGACCTAACCAAATCTTCAAATATTTTAGCATATATACTCCCCAAAACACACAAAGAACACTGTAATAACAACTCAGAGCATGCTTTCAACATATCCATAAAATATCATATTCATTTCAAGCCCAAAATTCAATTGAATCATGCACACTATTGGCTTTAACCAAAGCTATATAAACCTCAATACCGGGAAACTAAGCAGCAAGAGCTATAAAAAATTTCTATCAAAAGAACAGATCAGGCGGTAAGAAGTTGCTAATCTTAATTTTTCTTCTTTTTTTAAACATCAAGGATATTAACAACTAAGCAACAATCCTCCACATACATACGTACATCTACATCGTGACCTTTGTCCCTTTCAACTGATAAATAGTTGATTGATAATAATCCATTGGAAATGAATCATTTTTTGGTATTGAACAACAACACACTGGAAGTGGATATTAACAGTTACACTTTACCTCAATAGACGAGTGTATCATATGAATAATCCTCAATCAAAAATAAATTACTTCCACCACCTAAAGAATATGCACAAAAATGCAGACGTCGTCAACCTTCGAATACGCATAAAAATAATATGTACTCATCATCTAACAAAAATGTCATATTCGCAGGTTTCTAAAGCGAAAAATGAAAGATAAAAAATATGATCTTGTAAGTGTTAGTCGTATGGAAAAAAAGAGTGAATACCTTTCAAGAATAACAACATTCATCACGAATTAATAGAGCTTAATTTCAAAATTAGCAGTCGTCTTACCCAAGTTTTTGGATGCGGTTGTAAGCCCTAAACAATGAAATCCCCAATTATTTCAACCTGCTCTAAAGAGCAAATACTGTATGAAAGAAGAAGAGCATTCACCTTTCAAGAATAATAACCTCCCATCACAAAATAATAGAGCTTAATTTCAAAATTAGCAGTCATCTTATCCAAGTTTTGAGAAATGATAGTAAACCCTAAACAATGAGATTCCCAATTGAATCGGATGGCACATAACCGAGACAAAATTTAGCATCTCCGTGAGTGATTTCCACAGAACCCGATAGATTTAATTGAACTCACTCTAATTTGCTTCAATCAATCTGCTAAAAGATACGAGAAGAGCCCTCAACTTTGATTATGAAATTTTAAGGAAAAAAAAGGAGATTTTCGTGTAAAAATGAGAGACATGTTTTAGCGAATATTTTAGGGCATAGTTTTTCAGTAAAAATTTTAGGGGGAAATTATAGCGGAAATTTTTAAAAATATTTAGGGCACGCTTATATAGAGTTGCTTCTACAAATATTAACAATCACGCTCCCAAAGTGTTGCATTACATATGAATAATTGTTGCTATTTATTTTATAATTTGGCAATACTTAAAAAACATAGTCTATACTACCAAAAGGAACGCTTTATAAGTGTTGCCTAAAATGCGTAGCCAAAAGGTCTTAGAAAAGACCACCCCTAGAAAACGTTGCCACATACATATTTGGCCACGCTTTTTAGGTGTTGTCTAAAATTGGTGTGGTCTTAGACCAAATTTGTTGTAGTGTATGCACATTCTTCACATTGGGAGTCAACTGTTGCTCCAAGGATGATTCCATCAACATAGATCTACACAATGAGTAGGTTCCTTCCTGATTTCTTTAGAAAAAGAGTTGTCAATTTTTCCTCTTGTAAAGCCATTTTCTAAAAAGAATTTTGACAACCTTTCACACCAAGCACGGGGAGCCTGGCTCGTATAATAGTTCTATCAGCAGGTCGTGGAACCAGGTTCCACATACTGTTACTCTCAAGTTGACGAAGCTCTTCTTGCATAGCTGTAATCCAGTCAACATCTTTCAATGCTTTCTTGATATTCTTAGGCTCTATTTGAGAGAGAAAGGTTGAGAAGGCAAGTGAGTTTCTTGTCTTTGATCTGGTTTGAATTTCTCAGCAACTGGAGTTCCATGTACAGCATCCACAACTCTATTTTCTGCTTCAGATATTGTGATTGAGGGACCAGGTTCCTCTATGTTGGCTGAAGTCTCATATTCAGTTCTGAGGAACAAGGCCCATGTAAATCTGGAGTAATCATCTATACTGACGAGAATATGTACCTCTTTCCTACTCTACATGCAATCCTCATAGGTCCATATAGATCCATATGGAGGAGATCAAGTGGCCTTGCGATACTAACTTCCTTTTTGGGCTTGAAAGAGAATCTGACTTGCATTCCTTTTATACATGCATCACACACCCTGTGATCCTTGAAGCCTGATTTGAGTAGACCATGAACCAGGTCCTTTTTGACTAATTTGTTCAGCAACGTGAAACTTGCATGACCCAACCTTCGGTGCCATTGCTCAGCATTATCATTAACAGCACTCAGACAGCCAAGATCCCCTTGTCATAAATTTGGGAAATACCCAGCAAAATCTCGTAGAGGACTAGGTACTCTACTGTTCAATGGACTCATACTGTTCCCGATCCTTCCAACTCCCAGAATGTATCCCTTCTTGCCATTTTCAAAGGATACACTCCTTCCTTGCAGGGCCTTCAATGGAAGGAAATCATTTGTTCTTCAGTTATGAGCTTCGAGCTGTCGCTATCCATGTGCCACTATTGACTGCTCCCTTTCACTGTTCCCTGCACACTTAAGTCAATGATTAGATTTAGGAACCCAAGCCAGCTTGGGTCCCTTATAATGATAGAACGAGCGGATCAAACTTCTTTTTTCCCATGCAGGCAGCACATATTTTCTTTTCAGGCAACCAGGTTCCTCATCTGTATGCCTTTTTTTAACAAAAACTTTATTTTTCTGCAAAGACTGATTTTTAACTTTACAAGAGTCCTTTTAATGACCTGTTTGACCACAGTGAGTGCACAACCTATTATCAGCCACAGTTACATACTTCCTATGGGGATTATAGGAGGTTTTAGCCTTTTGGAACCCGATGTCTTGCCTGTTTCCACCATTACTCATGTACATAGACGTTATTACATCAGAGGACCAGGTCCATTTAAGTGACTTATCAAGATTATTTTTAACCCTTTTTAAATCCTCCTGAAGTTGTCTATTCTTTTTAAGCTCAGCAACAAGACTTATTTTAACTTTCTTAAGCTCACTCTCAAGCTCAAGTTGAGCCTCTCTAACCACTTCCTCTCTCTTAGTATTATCCATCCATTTTTTTGTTTGCTTTTTCAACAAGTTATGTTCTCTAGTTACTTCTTCCACTTGTTCCCTTAAGTCTTCAATGGAAACTACCATATCATCCCTTCTTGCTCAGTAGTTGCAATTTTCTCTACTAGAGTATTCTTTTCTTTGCTAAGGTTCTCTATGGTTTCCTTCAAGTCAACAACCACTACCATCAATTCATCTCTAGATTGTTCAGCATCTTCTATCTCTATGATTAGGGCATCATTATCATTAACAAAACTATTATATGTATCAATTAGAACATTTGCTAATGATATCAATTTCTTCGAAGAGTAGGACTTCAGATTTCTCTGAACATCCTAAAATTTACCTCATCATTATCATCCTTTTCATCCTAATTGGACTGAGCCATCAATGCAAACAGTGAATCATCTTCATTTTGCATTGCCATCATGGAGTTGATTCCTGCATCTAGTTCCTCTTCTAATTCAATGGAGGGGTCTCCCCATGCAGCAAGAGCTTGCTTCACAACATTGTCAGCTACACTTGTTCGGTTGAATCGTTTGTCAGGAACCGAGTTCCTTTTTGCTACTTTGTCAGAGTTGTGTTTGTAATGCTCTTGTTTCAGAAATGGGCAGTCTTTGATGAAGTGTCCATGCTTTCCACACTTATGATATCAATCATTCCCTTTAAAATTCCTGCTGGAACTTCCTTTCTTTGGGATCCTATCATTTTTGCGAACCATCTTCGGAAATCTTTGTGGTCTATTGGTTGATTGACTTTCCTCGAAGTTTGGTGGAGCAACCATGTAGATCCTTTCTAGGTGTTAAACTCTTAGAAAGAACCTGTGCTGATACCAATTGTTAGAAATTAAGCGTCCACTTAACTCTATAGAGAACCAGGTTCTCTATGAGTTTTCACTGAAAACACTAGTGAACCAAACTGTATAGCGATTTGGTCCTATATGAGTTCCCACAGTTCTGACTACTAAACCAGTATGTAAATGAGACACATGATAAGTTCCCACTGTATAGAGAACCAAATTCTCTATAAGTTCCCACTGTAAGCAACAGACAATAAAACCAACCAGTATAGGGAATCAGGTTCTCTAATTGTTCTCGCAGTAGCTCGGTAGTAAGTAAAGAACACAGAGGATTTTTACGTGGAAAAATCCCAACTCAAGGGGACAAAAACTACGACCTACACTTGTAGGCTTTTAACTTCACTAACTTGTAAACCCATGTTACAAGCCACTTTGTAATGACTCTATTACAAAGGATTCAACTCAACTAACTTGTGGTACTCTCACCACAAGCCACTAGAGAAACTTTGACTAACTTGTGATACTCTCACCACAAACCACTTTGTAATAACTCTATTACAAAGACTTTAATCACTCTAACTTGTAATAACACTATTACATGCCACTTTATAACTCTCTAGTTATAAAGACTTTAACTTATGACTAAACCTAGTCACAATATGAACTAGAGAGTTTACGGATTTTGGGTTTCCTAAAAATAGCTTCTAAAAAGTAAGATAGGAGTTACAATGAAGAACAAATAACAAAGACTCAACAAACCTAAGGACTTAATATATCTTCAATCTTGGATCCGGTCCTTGAGGTTGAAGCAGCTTTGTTCTTGAGAGAGGTTGTTCTTGCACTTGATAGAGGATTTTCGTTTTTGATTTTACAAGTCTTGGAGAGTAATGTCTTGTGCCTTGCACCAGGTTTATATTACAAAAGACATCACCTTAGTGATGTCAAATCTTGGTTAGTACATGCCTCTTCTCAATGGAAAGTGACTGTTGCATTGTCTGCAAAGCTGTTGCGTGTATAGTTGCAGGCAGTCACTTTCTGCAGTTGCTTTCCAGCTGTACAGTTGACTTATACTTCTGTTAGGGGAACACTAAGGTATCAGGTCCCTAATCTGGTTCTTGTGAATCTAAAGGCATACTGCCTAGATTATCTTGAGTCAATTAATCTTGAATGATTGTACCAGGCATGTTTCAGGTCCTTTATCTGGTTCTCTCATAAAGTAAGTTGTTTTACATTCCTTAATTGTATTTATACGTGTATGACATCACTTACAATGATGTAAGGAAGGTAGGTAAAAAGCCTTCCAGAGACAGTTGACTGTTGCACTGCTCCTGTGTAGGCAACAACGTTTCTACTAGAGAGTTGACTTCATACAGTCTCCTCGGGAACTGGTAGGAACCCGTTTCCTCAGTTGTTCCTTCCACTCTGAAAAGTTGAGTTATATCCCATGCTGGATCCCATCCTAGAACTTTGTGATCTCGAGGTCTTGTAGATGTGTAACAGGTTCCTTATCTGGTTCTAGATGGTAAGTTTGTTAGATCATCAAAACATAAAGTAAAGTACCTATGCCCAAGGTACTTGTAACCTATCAGAAAGCATGTCTACTTTCTTGCTGAGATTACTGAAAATGAACTATCACTGTGTTCATCACTATCTTTTAGTTCCTTATTTATTATTGTTACTTACTAAGTTGGTTGTACTCACATTATACCCTGCACTTAGTATGCAGATCCAGGTATTTTCGGACAAGGTGGGCATTGATCTCATGCGTTGTTGATCGTTGGAGATTTACGAGGCAACTGCCCGCCGTTCGCAGACCTTATTTCTCCTTCCTTATCTTTTCTTCATTTGTATTTTGATACAGACTCTTGTTGACACTTCTTTCTAGACTGGTTGTATAGATGCTCATGAGCTTAGTGACACCCTGATTTTGGGAGTTATTTTTCGCACTTGTGTTTGGGTTGTTACCTTAATTTTTTATGAAAACTCTGGTTATTCAAAATATTTTAACTTATTTTCTATTAAATGTTGGAAGTATTTTGAAAATGTCGGCTTGCCTAGTACTACGATAGGTGTCATCATGACGGGTTAGTATTTGGGTCGTGACAATTGTATCTGGAATTGAATGTTGGTTTGAAGGGAGGATGAAGTCTAGTTATAGCTCCAAATCAAGATGATTAGAGTTTACAGTTCCTAAGTCGAGGGCATGACAAAACATTCTTAATAAGAAAATTATCATATAATTAAGAAAGTGCTTGAATGTTTTTAAATGTAAATGTTTATATTGTTGTTTGAAAATCCTTAATTTGCTTGAATGCTATGAATCTATCATTAGTTCATGATACTAATTTTCATAAAGAAAAAGTTTGCCTTGCCTAATAATTCAACTAACTCAGAAATTGATTTGATTGTTGTTCTACCATAGCTTGCAATATTTAGTAACAACTCAAATTAGATATATGTGATCACATATACTTTGAGAGAAGTAGCGAACCTCCCTAGGTATGAGAACTACAACAACTATGACTAGCTATCTCACACATGTATGTACTCCACAGATTCAGTTTTATATATTTGGGAGAAGTAGCCAACGTTCCCAAGTATAGAGCCAACAGTGTTAGGGAATGAGTTTCATACTTGCAGGTGCCAATTTTTGTTTAGATGTATGTTTAACACCCCATATTTTAGACAGAGTTCCACATTGGCGAAACACAAGAGGGATGCTGGATATATAAGTTAACAAGGTTTAGACCCTAGTAACGCATTTTAAATTCGTGAGGGCCTAGGTCCTGAGAGGACAATATCACTAGCGGGCTTTGCTGTTAAAGATGGCATTAGAGCCATTCCTGTTCTAGCCTTGCCAATGGTGGGTAAGAATTCAACTGAGTTTAGTCAAATCCCGGTTAGGCGGGGCAAACCTCAGTGCCGAGTCTAGGCGAATTCCATGCGGTGGGGGAAAACCTCAACGAGGATGCTGAGTTCATAAGAGGGGGTGTATGTAACACCTTAGACTTTAGATAGAGTCCCACATCAATAAAACACAATAGGGATGTTGGGCATATAAGTTAACAAGCCTTAGACCCTAGTGAATGTTTTAAATGCATGCGGGCCTAGGCCTAGAGCGGATAATATCACTAGCAGATTGGACTGTTACATTATGTGTTTGAGAGAAATTGTCAACCTTCCCGAGTGTAAGATCCGCAAGGCCGGGGATTGGGCCAGCCATCCTCACACTTGCAGGCACTATTGATTGTTTGATAAAGTTTTCAAAATAAAGAAACTAAACGATATTCTGTTATTAGAATTTAACTCTGATTTTATGTTACATTTCAATTGAATTTAGTGTTAATTTATTAATTGATGTTTATTGCATATTTATTATAACTGTTTAGTCCAGAAAAGTCTTATTTAAGAGATGATAAATAAGACTTACTGGATACTCTTGTAGATACTTAGCTCATTAGAGTGTGGCAGATGTTGAGTGCAGAGGTGACAAATTGAAACCTGTGATCGGAGGAAGACTAAAGCCCTTAGAAGCTCATGACTTTATTCAGTGGGTTATGGGTCACGGTTTAGCCATGTTAGACTCATATACTGTTTGACCAAAAAAGTGTTAAACCTTTTAGTTAAACCAATTAATGATGAATTAAAGGGCGAATCTTAGTTGAACTTAATAAATTCTAGACCAAATATAACAAGATATTTGCGAGATGAACAATGTTCAAGAGCATTAAATAACGGATTCAATAATCAATGATTGGCAATGAATATGATAACGTGAATATGTAATAAATGTAGATAATGGCAACAAGTGTAGTAAGAAAGGATCTACCACCTAATTATTGTATGATTGGGATGTTCCTTTCTTCTGTCAGCGACGTGGAAAGGTGAGAAGTGAAGATGAGTATGGAATCCTTAGATCTTGTGAACAAAGATTGAATAATGTGTGCTTAAATAATGTAATCAGTGAACAAGAAAACTTTTGTATATTCTCTTTAATCAACCTTTACAACGTGCTCTTATCAAAAAGTGAAGATTCTTTTAGCTCTCTATCTCTTACTATTTATAAGGGATATTCCCAAGAAACCTTAAAAAGTACAATATAAGGAATATCCAAGGGAATATTCCTGGTGTCATTTTCTAAGCCAGTCCTACCGTTACAATTGTAACGCTAGTTACTCGTCCTCGGCAATTATCCTTACGAGAGTGACCCCTTCGTTATAATATCGTGATCGACCCCATCCTTGGCACGACTTACTTCAGTTACCGAGTTGTTGAATTTTGACCAATATAGTTAGTCCCTCCGCTTGTTGGGGTCGTGATCCTGCATGCCCTCGAGAAGCAGACTTGACCATCGTTTGTTAAGGAGAAATTTGGTCGTATAGATTAGGTCGAAGCAACCAAGGTTAAAGAGAGGAGGCGTAACCAGCAAGGTTGCAATTAGTATGACTGGCGTAGGGTGACATCATAACCACGCGCGTTATCATTAAGCATCTTCCTGAGGCAGCGCCTGTGCTTCTGTCATTTTGGTTTTGGTGCCATTGTTGATTTGCTGCTTCGATTTTGGTGCCAACCAACCTTATAAATAGATGGAGGCTTAATTTTTTGGAAGTTTCCACCATCCTTTACTTTGCATGAGCACTGTTCTTCTTTGATCTTCTTTCCCAATTTCTGCACTGAAATTCTGCTACTTCGATTTCATTTCTTCCTTCTTACCCAACCGTTATCTTCTTATTTGGGCTTAGTAGCATATGTTTTACTATCAAAATATGTCATAATCCTCTTACATTCATGACGACGTTTCCAATGCCACTCTCTTATTGGTGGCTCCTCCTTCCAGTGATGAGGAATTCGTGGCTAAAGAGGATGATAGCTTTCCTACCGCGGAGGAGGTAGTTCCTAGAAATTATTTGGCTAGAAATGATTTCCCAAAAGAGCCTTGTCCTACTCCCGCTCATGTGTTCTCCGAGACTGGACCGTCTCATATAGATGACCTTCTGTCCAAGTACCACATCCCTCCCCATGTCGAGATAAGTCCAGCCGGTGGTGACATCGTGCAAGTCCATCGACTCGGGTATTGCGCCTTCTATGTCTACCCATTCTTGATAGGTTATACTCTTCTTCTCCTTTCTCTAGCAGAGGAATTTTGCCAGTTTTACAACGTTTGACCGCGCAACTCTCTCCTTACTTGTAAAAAGCTTTCTGGATGCTGACAAAGTACGCAAAGTTGGCTGGTTGTGAGGTTAATATTCGCCACTTGCTGCACTTATTTACGCCTAGTTTTTATAGAGGTACCATGATACACCTACAGCATCGTGGGACTAGAGGGTTGGTGGTTGGAATGGATGATAGATGAAATCGGAAGTTCTAGCACAAATATTTCTTTATCAAGACCGAGCACTTGGTGGCGGACCCGACTGGGTTTTCTGAGTAGTGAAATCATAATCGTAAGTGTCTCTATTGTGCACTTGTTGTCTTCTATCGTCCTTTTGTTTTTAGCTCACTTGTGGTTTCTTTGTTCTTCAACTGAAAGGTGTGCACCCTCTTTTATCTTCGATATTAAAGATTGGGTGACTCGTGTGCTACCTCACATGGTAGTGATTCACGACTAGGTGGCTTTTAACAAGCATTTTGGACCTAAGGTCCCATCTAGTAAGTATTATTTTGCTTCAGCCTTCCATTGTTTACTGTTTGTTCGTTGACGCGATCTCCTTTTGGTGCTAGGTCTACGAGTGTCCAAGAAGAAGGCTCCAGTGCCAGTGTTTTGCCAGGCTATCGCATCGGCTGGGATGTAGTTTGATTTGGCCGAATCCGTTCGTGGAGGTCATGTTCAAACTCCGTCGATGAGGAATTCCGCCCCTCAGATTGTTATGCGGGATGAGATCTCTTCATGGCCTGTCTATTATCTTATAGATGAGTCATCCAATGGAGAGGAGTCGCCATTGAGGAAAAGGTAAAAGATGGATCTCGGGAAGGCCGTCATTACTGATATTAAACCGTAGAAACTCATTGTTCTAAAAGTGGCATCTGTACGTACACTAGACGTAGGGGCCATGTTTACGATGGATACTGTTGTGGAGGGGAGGCCCTCTAGGGCCGAGGGGGTGCATCATGACGAGGAGCTTGTAAGGAGCACAGAAGGTGGCGCGTCATCGGTGGCAGAGAGGGAGAGGGCGGTACCTGGAAGGGACAACTGCTCTGGCTCAGACATTGATCCTGAAGAGGTACGGGCATTCTTAGAGAGGAATACTCGTATAGAGGTGAGGACGGAAGGTCCTAACCGGCACGTAATCATTTTCGTGGGTTATGACCTTTTGGCTAACTCTGAACGGGCAGTGTCTTCCTTTGCTCCCTTGTGCAAGGCTTCCGAGAACACGACGCTACAGGCGATGAGCAATGCGGATCTATCGTTGATTATTTCTGGCATGCCTTTGCGAGTAAGTTATTTTTAATGTTAGGATTTGTTTTGCAAGCGTAATCTGCTCATTCTAACTTTTTTCTTTTGCATGTCAGACTCTCATCATGGGGATTGAGCATGACTAGCGGGAGGAGCGGAGGATGGCCATTTTTAAGAAGGTGACCTCTAAGTACAAAGAGTATCGTACCAAGCACCGAACGTTGGCCGACGTCTTTAACCAAGATAGCAAGTTTCAGTTATTCTGTGATAGGCTTAAATAGAAGGAGGAGGAGTTTATGAGGAAAATTGAGGAGCTATAGGAGTGGGACGATGAGCTAATGAAAGCCATCGGTCGGTGCAGTGAGCTTGAGGAGACTCTTACGGCCAAAGAAGATGAGCTCGAGGTGAGCAAGGGGGTGATGCCTGAGAATGCCGACCTTCAAGCGCAGGTGGCCTCCTTAACTACTAAGTTTGGGTGGAGGGAAGCAGAGGTTGTCGATCTAAGGAGCGAGTTGAGCATTAAGGTCGAGGAATTAACTCGTGCCGAGAAAGGCAGAATGGTCTCCATGTCTGAAGAAATGGCCTTAGATGTTGCCCTTCGTGTTTGCAGGTCCGAGCGGGATAATGAGGTGGAGACATCAGCGCTCAAGGTAGCAAGGTTAGAAGAGCGTATTTAGGATCTGGAGGCGGAATTGTCCGAATTGAACTAGCAGGTTGTTGCTTTAAAGGATGAGGAAGTGCAACGGCCGACCCCATTTTGCCGTTGTAGTTGTATGAGATGTGGGTTCACACCGAGGCTCAGCTTGATGTGTACAAGTCCCTGAAGGCCGACGGGAAAGTTTCCGAAGAAGAACTCGAGTGTGTCCGTGATAAAGCATATGCAGTCCGTGAAGCTTGTGGTTCCACCCCTGGTATACCTGGTAGGGATGATGTCGATGATGATGCGGATAGGCTCGCCTCCAATTCTTGGTATGACGATGAGTACGTCAATAGGGATGACGCGGCATAAAGCCATCATACTTAGTTGTTTTTTGTTTTGATTTGCTATTTTTGTGAGGGCGTTCTTGAATCCCTTTGTAAAATGTACTTTGACCAGTTGAAATGAAAGGATTGCCTTTTTGCTATATATTTCTGGATTGTCATTATCTTTTTGTTTGCTATGCAGTGAATTTCCTGACATTTTCGGCCGCTTGCATGTAGTGTTTTGGCGTAGTCGATTGTAGATAGTAAAGTAATTCGAGCGAGGTTAAATGTAAAGTAATTCGAGCGATGTCAAATGTAAGGTAATTCGAGTGAGGTCAAATGTAAAGTAATTCAAGCGAGGTCGAATGCAAAGTAATTTGAGCAAGGTCGAATGTAAAGTAATTCGAGCAAGGTCAAATGTAAAGTATAGAACGACTTTGGTAGAGATGTGCAAAGATGCTGCTTTATTTCATTCATTGGATAGTATTACATGTTTCTGTTTGTTCCATACACATATTAGAGAAGTTCTAATGTACCTAGTCTTTTTATCGTTCGGCCTGTAAAAGAAGTCAACAGGAAGAGCGATAAAGCATACTTGAACGTCAAGATGTCCCCTTCATCACTGCATTAAAAACCTCCCCGATAATACCCAATTGGGACAAAACCCGGGTGAGGTAAAAAGAGTACGACTTGGGGGGCGTCCATTTTTCAGAAGTTGAAGTATTTGAGGTGGGAGACATTCCAATTGTTTTGTAGTAGTTTTCCTTCCATTGTTTCTAGTTGGAATGCTCCTTTGTTCGTTGCTGTCATGATTTTGTATGGCCCATCCCAAATTGTTCCTAGTTTGCCTTCTCTCGAGTCTTTGCTCGCTTGTGTTTTGGCCTTGAGAACATAGTCTCCGACTTTGAGTGGTCGTATTTTGGCTTTTCTATTGTAGTACCTTTCTACTTGTTGTTTTTGGGCTACCATTCTTACGTAAGCCATGTCTCTTCGCTCTTCTGCCTCGTCGAGGTCTTGTTTTCTGTTCTCGACATTGTTTTGTCTGCTTTCATTAGAGTATCATGGTGTCAGTCCCATAGACTAGTGAATATGGCATTTCACCTGTGGTTGCTTTTGGCATAGTGTGGTAGGCCTATAGTACCTCTGGTAGCAATTCTTGCCATAATCCTTTGGCATCCTCGAGCTTTTTCTTCAAGATATTCAATATTATTTTGTTGGAGGATTCAACTTGACCTTTACCCGCGGGGTGATATGGCATTGAGAGTATTCGCTTGATGTGCCATTTTTTGAAGAACTCGGCGGTCTTCTTTCCGCTGAATTAGGGCTTGTTGTCACAGCTGGTTTCTTTGGGGATGCCGAAATGGCATATGATGTTTCACCATATAAATGTGATGACTTCCTATTCGCGTATTTGGGTGAACGCATCTGCTTCTACCCATTTGGAATAGTAGTCCGTTAAAACCAAAGGAAACGTACATTACCTCGCCTTGCTGGGAGGGATCTGACGATGTCCATTCCTCATTTGATGAACGACCATGGAGTGACAGAGTGGAGGTATTCACCCGCTTGATGTATTATAGGAGCATACTATTGGCACTGTTCGCACTTCTTGACGTAATCGGCGGCTTCCTTCTTCATTTTGGACAAATAATAACCTACTTGAATGAGGCATCTGACGAGGGCTCGGTTGCCTGTATGGGCACCGTAGTGGCCTTCATGTACTTTCTCGAGCACGCGTCTTGTTTGATTTGGCCTCAGGCATTTCGCCAAGGGGCCTCCAAACGTTCTCTTGTATAGGTCATGATTTATGATGTTGTACCTGGCCGCCTGCTTTCGAAGCTTTTTGACTTCCTTTTTGTCTACTGGGAGTACTCATTCCTGCAAATATGTTATAATACGATAGCGCCAGTCCCAAGTCAAATTTAGAGAGTGTACCTCAAGTTGGTTTATTGACGAGTGGAGGTGGGTAACCACATTTTCTTTTGTAATATTTTTGGTGGCCGCTGCTAACTTGGCGAGGCCATCTGCCTCGATATTTATGCTTGAGGTATCTGGTCGAGTCAACATTCATCGAATTCTGGCAGCAGTTTATGAATTTTTGCCTAGTATTTTTGTAGCCTCTACTCTTTGATTTGATAAGTCCCTATGACTTGGTTGATGACGAGTTGTGAGTCGCATCTGAGGACAACTTGTCGTGCTCCATATTTGATAGCTAGCCTAAGTCCTACAATTACGACGTCATACTCGGCCACATTATTAGTCATATCAGGGCATCATATGGATTGGCGGATAATTTTGCCTGTTAGGACCTCGAGTACAAGTCCCAGTCCAGATCCTGACGCGTTGTATACACCATCGATGTATAATACCCATAAGTCGGGTAGCCCGAGAGGGTACAAGAAGCTTCCTGCTTGACCTTGGCATTATCTTGGCACTGAAATTGGTGACGAAGTTGGCGAGTACCTGCGATTTTATCGCTATTCGCATATGATATGTTATATCGTGCTCGCTCAATTCTATGGCCCATTTGGCCAATCTTCCCGACAATTTGGGTTTATGTAGGATGCTCCGTAGGGGGAAAGTTTTCACCACCGATATAGGATGGCATTGAAAATAGGGTTTAAGCTTTCGTGAAGCTATAACCAATGCCAAGGCCATTTTTTCGAGGTGAGGGTACCTCGTTTCGGTGTTAACTAGGGTTTTGCTAATGTAATAAATTGGAGATTGCGTACCTTTTTTTTCGCGGACCAGCACCACACTTATTACAACCTTTGATATGGCCAAGTATATTAGGAGGCGCTCACCAGGTTCTGCTTTGGTGAGTAGTGGGGGCAAGGACAAGTACGCCTTTAGTTCCCTTAAGTCATCGATACATTCTGAATTCCGCTAGAGCCCATTGTTTTTTTAGCATGTTGAAGAATTTATGGCACTTGTCGGATGATCGTGAGATGAACCTCGACAGGGCGGCTATGCGGCCAGTCAGTTTTTGCACCTGTTTCTTGATAGTTAATACTTCAAGTATCCCTTCAATGGATTTGATTTGTTCGGGGATTACCTTGATGCCTTGATCCCTTCAAATACGGTGAAGGCATATTTTAGGGGTTCAATTTCATGTTGTACTACCTTAATATACTGAAGGTCTCTTTCAGGTGGTCGATGTGGTCTTATTTCTTTTTTAATTTGATCAACACGTCATCGATGTAAACTTCCATTGTTTTGCTGAGTTGATCCTGGAACATCTTGGTGACCAACCTTTGATATGTTGCCTCCGCGTCCTTCAATCCGAATGGAATGACTCTGTAACAGTACATTCCCTGATGGGTGATGAAAGTTGTCTTTTCCTGGTCCTCCTCCCCATGAGGATTTGGTTGTAACCTGAGTAGGCGTCCAAGAAGCTTAATAATTCGTGCCCCGACGTTGCATCGATGAGCTAATCGATATGAGGCAGGAGAAAGGACTCTTTAGGATAGGCCTTATTTAGGTCTGTGAAATCTACGCACATCTGCCATTTTGCATTTTTCTTTTTCACCATTGTGAGCACGTAATTTTTGCCTCACGAAAACTACTCCAAAATAAAAAAAAATAATAAAACAAATTTCTCTTAGTGTGCAAGTTTTAATTTTGTGTGACATTTATTAATTATTTGTGTTTTGTCCGTAAATGTTTGCTTTGTTATAATTAAACGAAACTAAAATAAAAATACATGTTTCATGCATATCTAGGTTTTAATTATGCATTTAATAATTGATTAAAAATAAAATCACAAAAATATGCATTTGCTCTAGTTTTAATGTTTCACTATGTGATTAATGTTTTGTCTATGTGTTAATAGTTGTTAAAGGGTAATTAATATTTTTGTAAGGGTAATTTTTGTTTTTATAATTTTTAGGAATTTAATAATTAGGAATTTAATTAGAAAATGAAAAGAGTGGGGAATAATAGGCAAAACGGACTGGACCATTTAATTGAAAAGGCAGGCCCAAACAAATCACTTCCCCACAACCCAGTCCAAACAACCCCAGGTCCGGTCCAATTCAAAACCAATACCAAACGACGACGTTTGGTCATATTTCATCAAGGGCCGTTGGATCAAATCCATCCAACGGCTAAGATCTCATACCCTTACCCGTAACCCTTACCCGACCCATTGCCCCAATTCAGCCCGACCTTAATGTTAAACCAAACGACATCGTTTGGTTAAATGAACTGATCCTGACCGTGGATCAGGTTTGATCTGACGGTCATTATCAATCCACCCCATCCCTATATAAATCCAAATCCCTACCCCGGCCCCCTAACTAAACACCCCCTCCTCTCCTGTTCATCGTCATCTCTGAAGCACACCCCTAACCCTAGCCGCCCTCATTACCCATTGCCTAAAACCCGGCGGTAACAACGCCGCCGGTCACCTCCTTAACACCCTCGACATCTCACAACCCCCTCTTTACGGATCTGGTATTAGTTTCCTTCAAATCAGATCACATAGTCTCGAATCTTCGATTGAAGGTTGGTTTGAAAAACCAACTTTCTCCGATGGCCTCCAAGTTAACACCACAGTCTCCCCTGTCCATTCTCATCACAGATCTGTTAGTGGCATGGTTCGAATCCTCCTGGAACTGCTCGAATCTTCATTTGAAGATTCGAGTGAAACCTAACCCTACCCAGATCTGTTCCAAACTAACACCAAATGACCCCTAGGCCTCCCTCACCCTTGAGTCATCTTTGGTTCCCTTCGAATCTGCCCAGAATTGCTCGAACCCTAAATCCAAAAGATGGAACCCTAAAAATTTCCAGTCAGGAGATCTGTTCAATTCAAGTAAGGGATTGAGGTCTAAGAGACTTTAATCGAGGTATTCTCAACTGAGAATACTTCGAATAAAGTCTGTTCAGCCTCAAAAAGTTCTGAATCCAAAGTTGAATTTTGTCTGTGTGAAATTGAAGATTCAGAGGTATATTCTATTTTTCTTTTGTTTCCTACGTATATATTGTTGCCTAGTTTAGTTGTCTATGAAATTTTTCATATTAGTTTAATTAATTCTGTGATTCTGCCTCATACCCGATTAGTTGATCAGAATTATGTCATTGTCTCTGTTTGTTGTTTACAATGTGTATAATCGACTCGATTAAGTTCGTCGATTAGTTGTTCTGTAAATCCTGGTTTCCGTTAATGCTGATTGAAACAATCTGTTTCTATTTTACAAATTGTTTGTTGACAATTGTTGTAGATAATCAGTTTGATTAATACTCGTCAATTAAATCATCCTTGTTTATAGTTCAATAAGTTCATCAAAAGGATGATGTGTATGTGTTGATTTCTGAGCATTAAATTTCAGGGCATAGTCAGTATATTGACAATGCTCCTGTATTTGTTTGGATCTTAGTTCAATGTTGAAATTCGGTTTAAATTGTTATGCTGAATTCAGTATAATGTTATTGTGATGTTGGGTTTGAATTCAAGTTTACAAGGGTTGGTTAGATACAACTGTGTTAGGAAGTTGATAGGATTGGTTATAGCTGTTTAATTCAGAAAGATAATCGAGTTTGAACAGATTTTAAAATCTGTTTTGTATCAGATTCTGATTTCTTTGAGGGCAGTAATAACAGTAGGCTTTCAGGGGTACTATTGGGAATTAAACAGTGAGGGTAGTAGTGTGCTGATAGTGGAGTGTTAATGGCTCTTATTTAATGTAATAATGGGAAACAAAGGGTAATGGGAGTGCTGAAAATCAGGAAAAAGATTTGTAATGGGATTTAAAGTAGTTAAAAGCAGGTTTTGAATGGGATGTTCTGTTTTTTTTAAAGAGAAGGGGTCCAGGTAGCACTTAAGAGAGGGGGACAGACCTGTATAAATACAGGGACACACATTAAGGAAAAGGAGGAGATATAGAAATAGATGAACACACACAGAAATACATATACACAGAGAGAGACAGAGAAAAATCTGGACAGAGATTAAGAGAGGAAAAACACACAGAAGCAGAAATAGAAATCTGATTCAAGAAAAAGAAATAAAACAGAAATAAAGAAAGAAAAATCAGAAGTAGGAAAAACAGATTTCTACAATAGAAGCTAGTGTTAGGGTTGAATTTCTGAGATTGAAATTTTCAGTTTGCCTTCTCCTAAGTCTTGAAAAATCAGAAATACTGTGTTTTATCTGTCTGGATTTGTTCAAATCCCATTGTTGAGTTTAAAATCTGAAATTTCTTAAAGAGTCATTCTACGTTGTGTCTGGGTTCTCGGGTTCTGTATTGCTGTTCAAATCTGTTGAAACATTGGGGTTTTCTACTGGTTTTTGTTGCTGCTATTACTGCTGAAATTCACTTCTCCTTCCCTCATTTCCAGGTACATATCTGTAAACTCATGTCATGAAAAGCTTTCAACATAACAAATAAATGAAGTTTGGAATTGTAATTCTGTCTTTTATTCATTTAAGTTCATTAGTTTAAATTTCAGCTTTGTTTCATGTTGGTTAACTAGTAGTGAGTTTGACACGATGGCTATAAGTTAATCATCTTATTTTGAAATTCGTATAAAGCTTTGTAATAATGTTGTCCAATTCGAAATCTCATTAGTATAGTTATATTTGAATTGTCAAAATAGGGAACATGACAGAAAGTTGGCCATTATTTAAATTTTATGGTATTGATAGTTAGGTACAGAATAGTATGGAAATATCAAGGAAAAATACATTATTAGTCTATTTTGTTAATTAGTTAGTTGTTGTTTAAAGTTATATGATGTTGGTTGCCTTTTGCTATATTATGGCATAATAATGGTTATGTTTATAATCAATAGTTGAAAGATGCATTAGTAAAATCCGTTAGGTTCACAATGTTGGAATATGGTGAATGATGTAGGGGTATATTCATGTTATATGTGATATCGTCTTATTAAGACAACAGGTAGATTAGTTCTTTTCTTAATAACAAATGACCTAGTTATTTGAATGCAATCAGCTCATTTTTTTAAAAATAATGTAAACGATAAGTCAACAATTTTTTTTCATAACGTGTAAAGTTAGTGTTTGCCAATAGTTCGCATAGGTTGAGAATAAAAATCGTTTCGATTATGTATATCCCAAACTCAATCATAAGCAGAATTAACCAAAATAATCATGCATATCGGATTAAGAACAAGTGATGTGGAAGGAGATTAGGCTTATAAATTGTAACAATTTTAAGAATGTAATATAGCATTCGCTACAAATAAAATAATGAAAATTCTTCGAAAACATCTCTTCCTTTCATAAATCAATTTTTTTTAGTTTCATACGCAATTCACTTTTTGGGTATACACATATTGTATTTACGATAAAAATGGTAGTATTAATCATACTTTGTTTATTTTTATTCTTAAAATTTGAATGGCTCGGAGGAATATAATTCACACGCGAAAAATATAATTAGCGGTCAACACTTAATAAATTGTGAATTCTTTTCAAAGAATTTAAGGGCATCTCAAATAGGGATTTCTCATGATCTTCACATAAAAATGTATGAATGTAATAAACAATTTGTGGAAAATCTATACAACCAATAAGAATATTTTGCGTGATTAGGGATGCGTTTGCGTAACCTGATTATATTTCTAAAAGCAATTCAGATTATGCGTTCGCGCAACTTCGAGCAAATTTTTAATAAAAAGGGGGTTCTCCGAGGATGTTAAAATAATTTCATATAACCCGAGATGTGCAGTTCACTGTTTAATCATACAAGGGCGACGATGTTCTTAATTTTATTTTAAATTTCGAACGTATGATATTTTTTAATAAAAAAAATAATATTGTCAATCTTATTGTGTACACGTATGCGTGACACGATTCTTCATGCTTGTAAAAATATATAACACGAATATACGTACGCGTGATTCGTTTAAAGGTTTCTAATTATAAATATTTTAAGGCGGTAACAGAATTATATAACAACAGAAAATATATTTAGTAAATCAAGATAATTAAGCCAAGTATAAAAATGGTTAAGCGACCGTGCTAGAAGCACGAAGTTCGAGAATGCCTAACACCTTCTCCCGAATTAACAGAATTCCTTACTCGGATTTCTGGTTCGCAGAATAACAAACAGAGTCATATTCTCCTCGATTCAGGGATTAAAACCGGTGACTTGGGACGCCTTAAAATTCTCAGGTGGCGACTCTGAAACAAACAAACAAATCCCGTTTCGACTGTCCTTTAATTGGAGAAAACTCCCTACGCCCCTCGCGGGGGCGGAAAAAGGAGGTGCGACAGCTCTGGCGACTCTGCTGGGGATAATAGTGAAAACTGTAACCCAGAACCACTGGTTCAGGGTTTAAAGAATTCGACTTAAAATAACTGTTATAATTGGCTTTATTTATTATATGATTTTCACACGTTTATGCTTAATATGCTAAATGTTGCTTTTACCGCTTTAATATTATTTGAATTGTGAATATATACAACTGTCTACAAAACCCCCTTCTTTCTGAGTCTTCTGAATTTATGGTGCACACGTGCGCGTGGCCCACCTTTCTGTTAAAGGTCATACCAAATAAGACGAAGTTGGGACAAGTAACTAGGCCGGGTAGACTTTCGTGCTCCCGGTACGTTGCCCCCACTTCGGCTCAAACTGTCCGTTTGGGTGAGCCAGGTTTAGAACAATATGCCTCAGGTTTTTCACCTAGAATAACTCAGCCATGTACCGGATCCCTAGTAGGAACGTCTATTTGCATCATGTACATTTGGCCTTGGAGACTCAACACAGGGGTTGGGTCTGTCTAGGACAGGTGAACCCAAGATGAAAAGACTATCCTGATGCATCCTACTTGTTACCTGTGCATTCATTTGCCTCGGATTTGCTTGTTGACCAGCTTAATTGAAGTATTTTGAGAGCCGAGGAATAAAATGGGTTGTTTTAGAAAATTCCCAAAAATAGTTTTAAGTCTTGAAAAAAAAAGAAGTGTTAAATAAATAAATAAATTAAAAAAAATGATTTTTTTTATTTATGAGTGTCACTTTTCAAAATGGTTAAGCGACCCAGTAGCCCACTTAAGGGGTTTCTGCAGCAAGATGCGAGGAGCTGGGGGAAAGGACGAATTATTGATGGCTTACTTCAGTCAAAGTTTAAGCGGATCAGCTTTGGAGTGGTATACACGCCAGGACCATGGGAGAAGGTACACCTGGGATGACCTGGCACAGGCATTTGCATATCATTTCCAATACAATCTGGAAATCATCCCGGATCGACTATCTTTGACAAAATTTGAGAAAAAAACACAATGAAAGTTTCAGAGAGTATGGCTTCCGGTGGAGAGAACAGGCAACAAGAGTGGATCCTCCTATGAAGGAGAGTGAAATGGTAGACTACTTCCTCCAAGCCTTGGAACCAACTTATTATGCCCATTTGGTTTCAGCGGTAGGAAAATCATTCAACGAAGTAGTGAAGATGGGAGGTATGGTGGAAGAAGGCCTCAAGACAAATAAAATCATGAGCTATTCGGCTATTAAGGCGACTACTCAAGCTATTCAAGGCAGGGTAGGAGGAATCGGAAGAAAGAAGAGGGAGGAAGCAGCGGTAGTTGATTCAGGAACTTGGTCGGGATCCAAAGGTTCACCTCCTTACTATAATCAACAACGACCTCACCAATCAACTTACCACCACAATTCACCCCAACACTACTATCACCCTTCAGAACCTCATTTTTCCATCAACCATGCACAAGCATACAATCATCCACCTGCACACGTTAACTGGCGTGCTCCTGTCATACCAGGTACTTACCCACGAGCCTATCCCGGACCAGGTTTCAGGCCTAGGACAACATTCAGGGGAGAAAGGGAATAGAAAAAGAAAACCTACACTCCATTGGGAGAGTCCTACACTAGTCTGTTCCATAGGCTGAGACAGCTGGACATGATAAGACCAATACAATCTAAGCTACCCAATCATCCTCCAAAGAATCTGGACTACACCATTAGCTGTGAGTATTGTTCCGGTACACCAGGCCATGATACGGAAAAATGCTGGCATTTAAAAAATGCAATACAAGAGCTGATTGATACTAATAAAATCGAGGTTCAAACCCCCGAAGCTCCCAATATCAACAGAAATCCAATACCGGCCCATCAGGAGGCTAATATGATAGAAATAGTACAGGTTGATGGGGAGACAAAGAAGCCGTCACAAACCGTCATGATGATCAGGTCTCATGAAGCCAAGCCAGATAAGCAGTTAACAGAGGAGAAGTCGGTACCTAAGCAGAACAGAAATGGTGATGAACCATCTGTGGTAGTCGAGAAGGGATCTTCGAGCAAAGTAGCCACAAAGCAAGAAAGGCCGAAAGTGATAGTACCAGGGGTTGCCAGCAAACCCATTGTATTCGTGGAAGGAGCCCGTATAGATCGGGTTATTATCAAACCTGTAACCTAGCTACCAATGATCAACAACAAGGCCATTCCATGGAACTATGAACGGGTGACTGTAATGTACAAGGGAAAAGAAGTCAAGGAAGAAGTCTGTGAGATGCAAGGCTTGACTCGTTCGGGAAGATGTTTTACTCCCGAAGAGTTGAGAAAAACTAAAAATAATCCAACACCAATAAAAAGAGCTGTGACGGAAGAAGAAGCGGAAGAGTTTTTAAGAAAATGAAGCTCCATGACTATTCTGTTGTGGATCAACTGAAGAAGACGCCCGCTCAAATTTCATTATTGTCATTACTAATCCATTCAGAGGAGCACCGTCTGGCTTTGATGAAAATCCTGAATGAGGCTCACGTTCCTGATAAAATCTCTGTAAATCATTTGGGAAGAATAGCCAATAGAATCTTTGAGGCAAACAGAATTACATTTTCTAATGATGAATTGCCTGTGGAAGGTACTGAGCACAACAGAGCTCTTTACCTCACCGTGAAATGTGAAAACTCCATAGTAACCCGGGTATTGGTTGACAACGGGTCAAGTGCAAACATCTGCCCTCTCTCCACTTTAAGCAAATTGAAAATCAAAGAGGAGAGGATCCAGAAGAATAGTATTTGCGTATGGGGGTTTGACGGTGGGAGCAGAGATTCATTTGGCGACATAGTGCTAGAACTGACAATAAGGCCAGTTGAATTCACGATGGAGTTTCAAGTACTGGACATAACTGTTTCTTATAATTTGTTGTTGGGTCGACCATGGATCCATGCTGCTAAAGCAGTCCCGTCAACACTACACCAGGCGGTCAAGTTTGAATGGGATCATCAAGAAATAGTTGTGCATGGGGAAGAAAGTTTAAATGCTCACAGCAGTGCCATTGTACCGGTCGAGGCAATAGAAAATGACCAGGGACCATGGGTATACCAAGTGTACGATACAATGTCGGTAGAGAAAATTCCAGAGGGGAAGTACCTTCCGAATCCAAAGATAACCTCTGCATCAGTCATGATAGCCTATGAAATGTTAAAAAATGGTTTTATACCCGGCAAAGGTCTGGGCTCATCTTTGCAAGGAATTATACAACCAGTATCTCTCCCTGAGAACTGGGGAAAATTTGGTTTGGGATTCATACCCACTGTCACCGATGTGAGAAAGGCCAGAAAGCTGAAACAAAAGGCATGGGTTCTTCCAAAACCAGTCTCACATCTATCAAAGTCTTTTGTCAAGACCGGTGCTAAAAATCGCCCGATAACAACAATTCCTAAATCCCTGGTCAATCCTAAGGAGGAATTAATTGAAAGATTCGAGAAATTGTTTGACGATGTGAATATGGTGGAAAGCGGGGAAGGTTGTGGCAACGCAGAAGTTCAATTCGTTGGGTCAAAAACAAAGCTTAATAATTGGAAAGCCACTCCTCTCCCCATTCGAAAGGAGTCTTGGTAGTTATTTTTGATTTTCCTTCAGTTTGTTTGGGTTACCTCAGGGTTGTAATCCCAATGCTTATCTTACAGTTTGTTTGAAGTGTGCAAACCTTGTTATCTTTCATCATCCAATAAAATACAGTTTCCTTTTTCATTATCATTCCTGATAGTTTTCTTTTCCTTTTCTTCTTTTTCTGTACAGTTCTTTTTACGCTGGCTCTAGTGATATGGCATGCATGAGGAATCCTCAGCCCAGTCTTAAAAATCAATCTGGTTCCGAAATAATAATTCAAGAAATATATTGTGATTATGAATCAGAATATGATGAAGATGAGGCTTTTGAAGAGATTAGTAAAGAGTTAATTCACTTTGAGGAAAAAACCAAACCTGACCTGAGTGATACCGAGGACATCAATATAGGGGACACGAATAATATCCGGGAAACTAAAATAAGTGTCCATCTCGAACCAAGGATCCGAGAAGAGTTAATTAAAGCACTCATAGAATTCAAAGATGTTTTTGCATGGTCATATGACGACATGCCAGGCCTAAGCACTGATTTAGTGGTTCACAAATTGCCCACCGATCCAATGGTGCCTCCTGTCAAGTAGAGGCTGAGAAAATTCAAGCCTGATATGAGTGTGAGAATTAAGGAAGAAATCACCAAACAGTTGGAAGCAAAGGTCATTCGAGTCACTCGATATCCTGTTTGGTTAGCTAATATCGTTCCTGTACCAAAGAAAGACGGCAAAATTAGAGTATGCGTCGACTACCGCAATCTCAACAAAGCAAGTCCGAAGGATAATTTCCCATTACCCAATATCCATATTTTGATTGATAATTGTGCCAAGCATGAGATAGGATCTTTCGTGGATTGTTATGCCGGGTATCATCAAATTCTAATGGATGAAGAAGATGCAGAAAAGACGGCATTCATCACACCATGGGGAACTTATTGCTACCGGGTAATGCCATTCGGTTTGAAGAACGCCGGGGCAACTTACATGAGAGCAATGACCACAGTGTTTCATGATATGATACACAAGGAGATTGAGGTATACGTGGATGATGTGATCATAAAATCAAAGCATCAGGACAACCACGTTGGGGATTTGAGGAAATTCTTCTTAAGACTTCGCAGGTACAATCTCAAGCTTAACCCTGCCAAATGCGCATTTGGAGTTCCATCTGGAAAGTTGCTGGGATTCATAGTCAGTCGGCGAGGCATCGAGTTAGACCCATCAAAAATCAAAGCCATCCAAGAATTACAACCTCCAAGGAACAAAACTGAAGTAATGAGTTTGTTGGGGAGGTTGAATTACATCAGCAGGTTTATTGCTCAGCTCACGTCAACCTGTGAGCCTATTTTCAAATTGTTGAAAAAAGATGATGCGGTCAAATGGACCGGTGAGTGTCAAGAGGCATTTGATAAGATAAAAGGATACCTGTCGAACCCACCCGTGTTGGTCCCACCAGAGCTAGGAAGACCTCTGATTCTTTACCTAACGGTCTTGGAAAATTCATTTGGTTGTGTATTGGGGCAACATGACCTCACCGGCAGAAAAAAACAGGCCATCTACTACCTTAGCAAGAAATTCACAGCTTATGAGGTTAAGTATACTCATCTGGAGAAGACATGTTGCGCCCTAACTTGGGTAGCTCAGAAATTGAAACATTATTTGTCATTCTACACTACTTACCTCATTTCGCGTCTGGATCCGTTGAAATATATTTTTCAAAAGCCTATGCCAACGGGAAGACTTGCAAAGTGGCAAATATTGCTCACAGAATTTGACATCATCTATGTGACTCGAACTGTAATGAAAGCCCAAGCACTGGCTGATCATTTAGCTGAAAACCCGGTCAACGAAGAGTACGAGCCGTTGAAAACCTATTTTCCCGATGAAGAAATAATGCATATCGCTGAGATGGAGCAAATTGAAAAACCTGGCTGGAAACTTTTCTTTGATGGGGCCGCTAACATGAAAGGAGTCGGGATAGGAGCTGTAATCATTTCTGAAATAGGGCATCACTATCCTGTTACGGCTCAACTACAATTTTATTGCACCAATAATATGGCTGAATATGAAGCTTGTATTTTGGGGTTAAGGCTAGCCGCAGACATGGGTATCCAGGAAATCTTAGTCATGGGAGATTCGGATCTTCTGGTACATCAAATTCAAGGAGAATGGGAAACCCGAGACTTGAAGCTCATACCATACCGACAATGTCTACATGATCTTTGTCAGCGGTTTCGATCAGTGGAGTTCCGGCATATTCCAAGGATCCATAATGAGGTTGCCGATGCATTGGCTACCCTGGCATCAATGTTGCACCATCCGGACAAAGCTTATGTGGATCCACTACATATTCAAGTCCACGATCAGCACGCTTACTGCAATATGGTTGAAGAGGAATTTGACGGTGAACCGTGGTTCCACGACATCAAGGAGTATATCAGAATGGGGATATATCCAGCACAAGCCACAGGGGATCAAAAGAGAACCATTAGGCGATTGGCAAATGGATTCTTCTTAAGCGGAGGAGTTTTGTATAAAAGAACACCAGACCTTGGATTATTAAGATACATAGATGCCCGACAAGCTACGGCTGTCATGTCTGAAGTACATTTGGGAGTTTGTGGACCCCATATGAGCGGATATGTGTTGGCAAAGAAATTCCTCTGAGCCGGTTACTATTGGCTTACCATGGAGCGAGATTGTATCAGTTTTGTGCGCAAATGTCATCAATGCCAGATACACGGGGATTTGATTCATTCTCCACCATCCGAGTTGCACACAATGTCGGCACCGTGGCCTTTCGTCGCCTGGGTCATGGATGTGATTGGACCAATTGAGCCGGCAGCATCCAATGGGCACAAGTTCATTCTGGTAGCCATTGATTATTTTACCAAATGGGTTGAGGCCAAAACATTCAAATCAGTGACCAAGAAAGCTGTGGTCGATTTTGTCCACTCAAATATCATATGTTGATTCGGAATCCCAAAGGTGATCATCACAGATAACGGCGCTAATCTTAACAGTAACTTAATGAAGGAAGTATGTCAACAGTTTAAGATTACACATCGCAACTCTACCCCATATCGGCCCAAGGCGAATGGAGCAGTCGAGGCAGCCAACAAAAACATAAAGAAAATACTTCGGAAAATGGTAGAAGGTTCAAGGCAATGGCACGAAAAATTACCATTTGCGTTGTTGGGATATCGCACTACTGTTCACACTTCAGTAGGAGCAACTCCTTATTTGTTGGTATATGGCACTGAGGCAGTAATTCTTGCAGAAGTTGAAATTCCTTCCCTTCGGATCATCGCCGAAGCTAAGATTGATGATGATGAATGGTTCAAAACCCGTCTGGAACAGTTAAACTTGATTGATGAAAAACGATTGGCCGCAGTATGTCATGGCCAATTGTATCAAAGAAGAATAGCAAGAGCATACAACAAAAAGGTGCGTCCCCGGAAGTTTGAAGTGTGTCAACATGTGCTGAAACGTATTCTTCCACATCAAGTTGAGGCAAAAGGCAAATTTGCCCTGAATTGGCAAGGACCATTCATTGTGACCAGAGTATTATTGAATGGTGCACTATGTTTAACAGATATCTAAGGAATATGCATAGACATGGCTATCAATTCTGACGCGGTAAAGAGATATTATGCATAACTTTTTGAATGTTTGTATTTGGCATTATTTCGAAGATTGGAATGACAAAGGCAATTTATTCTGCTATCCAAACACTATACCCTTTGCTTCCCCTTTGAGCCACATTTGTTTCTTTCCTACCCTCTCTTGGAATCAATGAAAATCAAATATGAAAAATATAATTTAAAAAAAAGGGAGAAAAATAGAAAATCACTATTATTGGAGTGAACTACGTTTGACCTGATTCCTCAAAGAAGGATACGTAGGCGCCTCACGGCTCGGTCATAGGGAGCACGATATGCACAAAAAGAAACATCAAGAGACCCCAATCAAGAAACTGGGGCAGGAATTGTATTGGTAATAAGAAAAGATTCCAAGAGTTGTAATTTTAAACCCATATCAAAATTGTTTAACTTTTGATTCCAACCACATACCAAAAAAGACCTTTCGATCAATCTTAGAAAAATGCCGAGTCGAGCAAATAAAAATGGTTCATAACACTCTGGTCCAAACAAGAAAAGAAAGTAAAAATGAGAGAGTCTTATAGGTGAAAACCCACACGGGCACCATGAGACGACGGAAGTTGAGAGAAAGTAAAATGAGAGATCTTATTGGTGAAAACCTTCGCAGGCACCATAAGGCGAAAAGGAATCAAGAAATGAACAAATGAGGAAGGTTTGTCGGTGAAAACTCTTTAAGATATTGCAAGTCAAACAGGTCTGTAAAATGAAAAAAAAAAGTGAAGTTGGGTTATGGAAATTTTGGGAAAAACAAAATGAAACAATTGAAACGAGATTGATTAAAAGACTGGGTTGATTAATCCAAAATGCATACCATGATCATTGGTGCCAGTGACTCCAATCAGATAAGTTCTTTATTCTTTCTCCAACAGCCATCCAAATTTGGATTTTTCTTTTCATTGTCGAAATCGTCATGTTTTCGTCACTAATAATCTTACTCTTATAAAGTTTTTGAGATGAGTTTTATTCCAAACAAATAAGAAGGAATGTCAAGGTATACTACCAAGATTCAAGGTTGCATAGGACAAAAATACGGCCATGATGGGCAGGAGGTAATAGGATAAAAATAAGACATGGGTGTAAGAAAAGTGGAATCAAAAGTGGATCAGCAATGTCAGGAGAGACATATGATTACGGTTAAAAGGGTTTGAAGTGAAAACATACAGTTGGGGATCCTATAGTTAAGGATCAATTACAAGGACAAAACCGTCTTTTCAACCATTCCAAGGCAATAAAACAAGACGAAGAGAAGCCCCACCGTCGGCAAGAATGCCCCAGTTAACCACCCTGATTTAAACTAACAAAGTTTACTTTGATTTGAAACAGGGGCAAAAACAACATTTTGTGTCAGGAAACACCCAGTGAAAGAATTAAAGAAGAAATCAGGCGTCCACCTGGAGAATGAGGATGAAGAATTGAAGAAGAAATCAGGCGTCCACCTGGAGAATGAGGATGAAGAATTAAGGAAGAAATCAGGCGTCCACCTGGAGAATGAGGATGAAGAATTTAAGAAGAAATCAGGCGTCCACCTGGAGAATGAGGATGAAGAATTAAAGAAGAAATCAGGCGTCCACCTGGAGAATGAGGATGAAGAATTGAAGAAGAAATCAGGCGTCCACCTGGAGAATGAGGATGAAGAATTGAAAGAAGAAATCAGGCGTCCACCTGGAGAATGAGGATGAAGAATTAAAGAAGAAATCAGGCGTCCACCTGGAGAATGAGGATGAAGAATTGAAGAAGAAATCAGGCGTCCACCTGGAGAATGAGGATGAAGAATTGAAGAAGAAATCAGGCGTCCACCTGGAGAATGAGGATGAAGAATTAAGGAAGAAATCAGGCGTCCACCTGGAGAATGAGGATGAAGAATTTAAGAAGAAATCAGGCGTCCACCTGGAGAATGAGGATGAAGAATTAAAGAAGAAATCAGGCGTCCACCTGGAGAATGAGGATGAAGAATTGAAGAAGAAGTCAGGCGTCCACCTGGAGAATGAGGATGAAGAATTTAAGAAGAAATCAGGCGTCCACCTGGAGAATGAGGATGAAGAATTAAAGAAGAAATCAGGCGTCCACCTGGAGAATGAGGATGAAGAATTGAAGAAGAAGTCAGGCATCCACCTGGAGAATGAGGATGAAGAATTGAAGAAGAAATCAGGCATCCACCTGGAGAATAAGGATGAAGAAATAAAGAAGAAATCAGGCGTCCACCTGGAGAATAAGGATGAAGAATTGAAGAAGAAATTAGGCGTCCACCTGGAGAATGAGGATGAAGAATTGAAGAAGAAATCAGGCGTCCACCTGGAGAATGAGGATGAAGAGTTAAAGAAGAAATCAGGCGTCCACCTGGAGAATGAGGATGAAGAGTTAAAGAAGAAATGAGGCGTCCACCTGGAGAACAAGGATGAAGAATTGAAATGGCAATCAGGCATCCACCTGGAAAACAAGGATGAAGAATCGAAAAGGCAATGAGGCGTCCACCTGGAGAATAAGGGAATACAATTGAAGGATCAGCAGTCAGGCGCCCACCTGAAGAACAGAATGGCAATATAGTTTGACATTACGGGTTGAAGTCAAAAGCCCGCCCATATGAGAAAGGAGCACATGTAAAGTCAATAAAGCAGAGGAGTCCAACCAAATCCCCAGCAAGAAACAACAAGAGTCCCAAACAAATAAAGGAAATACGAGGCACAATGAAAGGAAATGCGGAACAAGTCAGAAGCAAAAGATGCCCGAGAGTCACCGAGACATCAAGACAACAAGAAACACAAGGGCATGATCTAGATAAGATCTTGTAATTCATATACCATAGTCTAGTTTAGCTTTTGTTTTACCTTTAAAGCAGGGGGTAATAAGGAGGTCAGCAAGCAGTAAAAGCAGCACGAAACAGCAGTAGCATCACAGTCCCATGGTAGTCTCAGCTACCCAAAACTTCCCGAACTACATTGACCTGATTCCTTTATAGCCAAGGATATGTAGGAAACCTTTGAAGCAGAGGTTCGGTCAAATCTTTCAAAAAATGCTTCCCACAGAGTATTCGAACAGGCAAAAATCGCTCGTATCCGCTCACTTTATCTTTGCACGCAAACTCTTCGAGTTTCCGCACAAAGAGGGGCAGCTGTGAGCACGTAATTTTTGCCTCACGAAAACTACTCCAAAATAAAAAATTATAATAAAACAAATTTCTCTTAGTGTGCAATTTTTAATTTTGTGTGACATTTATTAATTATTTGTGTTTTATCCGTAAATGTTTGCTTTGTTATAATTAAACGAAACTAAAATAAAAATACATGTTTCATGCATATCTAGGTTTTAATTATGCATTTAATAATTAATTAAAAATAAAATCACAAAAATATGCATTTGTTCTAGTTTTAATGTTTCACTATGTGATTAATGTTTTGTCTATGTGTTAATAGTTGTTAAAGGGTAATTAATATTTTTGTAAGGGTAATTTTTGTTTTTATAATTTTTAGGAATTTAATTAGAAAATGAAAAGAGTGGGGAATAATAGGCAAAACGGACTGGACCATTTAATTGAAAAGGAGGGCCCAAACAAATCACTTCCCCACAACCCAGTCCAAACAACCCCAGGTCCGGTCCAATTCAAGACCAATACCAAACGACAACGTTTGGTCGTATTTCATCAAGGGCCATTGGATCAAATCCATCCAACGGCTAAGATCCCATACCCTTACCCGACCCATTGCCCCAATTCAGCCCGACCTTAATGTTAAACCAAACGACATCGTTTGGTTAAATGAACTGATCCTGACCGTGGATCAGGTTTGATCTGACGGTCATTATCAATCCACCCCATCCCTATATAAATCCAAATCCCTACCCCGGCCCCCTAACTAAACACCCCCCTCCTCTCCTGTTCATCGTCATCTCTGAAGCACACCCCTAACCCTAGCCGCCCTCATTCCCCATTGCCTGAAACCCTGCGGCAACAACGCCGCCGGTCACCTCTTTAACACCCTCGACTCCTCACAACCCCCTCTTTACGGATCTAGTGTTAGTTTCCTTCAAATCAGATCACACAGTCTCGAATCTTCGATTGAAGGTTGGTTTGAAAAACCAACTTTCTCCGATGGCCTCCAAGTTAACACCACAGTCTCCCCTGTCCATTCTCATCACAGATCTGTTAGTGGCATGGTTCGAATCCTCCTGGAACTGCTCGAATCTTCATTTGAAGATTCGAGTGAAACCTAACCCTACCCAGATCTGTTCCAAACTAACACCAAATGACCCCTAGGCCTCCCTCACCCTTGAGTCATCTTTGGTTCCCTTCGAATCTGCCCAGAATTGCTCAAAACCTAAATCCGAAAGATGAAACCCTAAAAATTTCCAGTCAGGAGATCTGTTCAATTCAAGTGAGGGATTGAGGTCTAAGAGGCTTTAATCGAGGTATTCTCAACTGAGAATACTTCGAATAAAGTATGTTCAGCCTCAAAAAGTTCCGAATCCAAAGTTGAATTTTGTCTGTGTGAAATTGAAGATTCAGAGGTATTTTCTATTTTTCTTTTGTTTCCTACGTATATATTGTTGCCTTATTTAGTTATCTGTGAAATTTTTCATATTTGTTTAATTAATTCTGTGATTCTGCCTCATACCCGATTAGTTGATCAGAATTATGTCATTGTCTTTGTTTGTTGTTTACAATGTGTATAATCGACTCGATTAAGTTCGTCGATTAGTTGTTCTGTAAATCCTGGTTTCCGTTAATGCTGATTGAAACAATCTGTTTCTATTTTACAAATTGTTTGTTGACAATTATTGTAGATAATCAGTTTGATTAATACTCGTCAATTAAATCATCCTTGTTTATAGTTCAATAAGTTCATCAAAAGGGTGATGTGTATGTGTTGATTTCTGAGCATTAAATTTCAGGGCATTGTCAGTATATTGACAATGCTCCTGTATTTGTTTGGATCTTAGTTCAATGTTGAAATTCAGTTTAAATTGTTATGCTGAATTCAGTATAATGTTATTGTGATGTTGGGTTTGAATTCAAGTTTACAAGGGTTGGTTAGATACAACTGTGTTAGGAAGTTGATAGGATTGGTTATAGCTGTTTAATTCAGAAAGATAATCGAGTTTGAACAGATTTTAAAATCTGTTTTGTATCAGATTCTGATTTCTTTGAGGGCAGTAATAACAGTAGGCTTTCAGGGGTACTATTAGGAATGAAACAGTGAGGGTAGTAGTGTGCTGATAGTGGAGTGTTAATGGCTCTTATTTAATGTAATAATGGGAAACAAAGGGTAATGGGAGTGCTGAAAATCAGGAAAAAAGATTTGTAATGGGATTTAAAGTAGTTAAAAGCAGGTTTTGAATGGGATGTTCTGTTTTTTTTTTAAAGAGAAGGGGTCCAGGCAGCACTTAAGAGAGGGGGACAGACATGTATAAACACAGGGACACATATTAAGGAAAAGGAGGAGATATAGAAATAGATGAACACACACAGAAATACATATACACAGAGAGAGACAGATAGAAAAATATGGACAGAGATTAAGAGAGGAAAAACACACAGAAGCAGAAATAGAAATCTGATTCAAGAAAAAGAAAGAAAACAGAAATAAAGAAAGAAAAATCAGAAGTAGGAAAAACAGATTTCTACAATAGAAGCTAGTGTTAATGTTGAATTTCTGAGATTGAAATTTTCAGTTTGCGTTCTCCTAAGTCTTGAAAAATCAGAAATACTGTGTTTTATCTATCTGGATTTGTTCAAATCCCATTGTTGAGTTTAAAATCTGAAATTTCTTAAAGAGTCATTCTACGTTGTGTCTGGGTTCTCGGGTTCTGTATTGTTGTTCAAATCTGTTGAAACATTGGGGTTTTCTACTGGTTTTTGTTGCTGCTATTACTGCTGAAATTCACTTCTCCTTCCCTCATTTCCAGGTACATATCTGTAAACTCATGTCATGAAAAGCTTTCAACATGACAAATAAATGAAGTTTGGAATTGTAATTCTATCTTTTATTCATTTAAGTTCATTAGTTTAAATTACAGCTTTATTTCATATTGGTTAACTAGTAGTGAGTTCGACACGATGGCAATAAGTTAATCATCTTATTTTGAAATTCATATAAAACTTTGTAATAATGTTGTCCAATTCGAAATCTCATTAGTATAGTTATATTTGAATTGTCAAAATAGGGAACATGACAGAAAGTTGGCCATTATTTAAATTTTATGGTATTGATAGTTAGGTACAGAATAGTATGGAAATATCAAGGAAAAATACATTATTAGTCTATTTTGTTAATTAGTTAGTTGTTGTTTAAAGTTATATGATGTTGGTTGCCTTTTGCTATATTATGGCATAATAATGGTTATGTTTATAATCAATAGTTGAAAGATACATTAGTAAAATCCGTTAGGTTCACAATGTTGGAATATGGTGAATGATGTAGGGGTATATTCATGTTATATGTGATATCGTCTTATTAAGACAACAGGTAGATCAGTTCTTTTCTTAATAACAAATGGCCTAGTTATTTGAATGCAATTAGCTCATTTCTTTAAAAATAATGTAAACGATAAGTCAACAATTTTTTTTATAACGTGTAAAGTTAGTGTTTGCCAATAGTTCGCATAGGTTGAGAATAAAAATCGTTTCGATTATGTATATCCCAAACTCAATCATAAGCAGAATTAACCAAAATAATCATGCATATCGGATTAAGAACAAGTGATGTGGAAGGAGATTAGGCTTATAAATTGTAACAATTTTAAGAATGTAATATAGCATTCGCTACAAATAAAATAATGAAAATTCTTCGAAAACATCTCTTCCTTTCATAAATCAATTTTTTTTAGTTTCATACGCAATTCACTTTTTGGGTATACACATATTGTATTTACGAGAAAAATGGTAGTATTAATCACACTTTATTTATTTTTATTCTTAAAATTTGAATGGCTCGGAGGAATATAATTCACACGCGAAAAATATAATTAGCGGTCAACACTTAATAAATTGTGAATTCTTTTCAAAGAATTTAAGGGCATCTCAAATAGGGATTTCTCATGATCTTCACATAAAAATGTATGGATGTAATAAACAATTTGTGGAAAATCTATACTACCATTAAGAATATTTTGCGTGATTAGGGATGCGTTCGCGTAACCTGATTATATTTCTAAAAGCAATTCGGATTATGCGTTCGCACAACTTCGAGCAAATTTTTAATAAAAAGGGGGTTTTCCGAGGATGTTAAAATAATTTCATATAACCCGAGATGTGCAGTTCACTGTTTAATCATACAAGGGCGACGATGTTCTTAATTTTATTTTAAATTTCGAACGTATGATATTTTTTAATAAAAGAATAATATTGTCAATCTTATTGTGTACACGTATGCGTGACACGATTCTTCATGCTTGTAAAAATATATAACACGAATATACGTACGCGTGATTCGTTTAAAGGTTTCTAATTATAAATATTTTAAGACGGTAACAGAAAATATATTTAGTAAATCAAGATAATTAAGCCAAGTATAAAAATGGTTAAGCGACCGTGCTAGAACCACGAAGTTCGGGAATGCCTAACACCTTCTCCCGAATTAACAGAATTCCTTACTCGGATTTATGGTTCGCAGAATAACAAACAGAGTCATATTCTCCTCGATTCAGGGATTAAAACCGGTGACTTGGGACGCCTTAAAATTCCCAGGTGGCGACTCTGAAACAAACAAACAAATCTCATTTTGACTGTCCTTTAATTGGAGAAAACTCCATATGCCCCTCGCGGGGGCGGAAAAAGGAGGTGCGACAACCATGACTACATTGGCGACCCATTGTGGGTATTTCGATTCTCGGATGGAGCCGTTAGTGAGTAGTTTATCTACTTCCTCACTGACGGCCTCGTTGATTATGGCGTTGAATTTTCTTCTCCCTTGATGTACTGGGGGTAGAAGGGGTCGACGTTCAACTTATGTGTGGCAACATCTTTCTGAATACCTGGCATATCTGCATTGGAAAAGGCAAACAGATTGGCATTATTGATTAAAAACTTATGAAATTTACCTGGCTAGGAGAGCTTGTGGCCTATATAAGCCTTTTTATTGTTCTCATTGTTATCGAGTTGGACGGGATCAAGATCTCTAGTGTTGATCCCGTGCCTTCCACGACGTCGGGGTCCTTGATAACGTCCTTTTGATCGTTGAGTTTGGACCCCGACTTTGATAATTGCTATGCTTCCGAGTTCGTTCCCTTCAGCTGTTGAGTAAATGTACAGTCTTGGGTAATGCGGTAGCATTCTTGGGCGGTGTGGTAGCATTCTTGGGATGTGCATTGTTCGCCTCGGATGCTGAATATGCCCCACGGGGTAGGGAATTTCATCACTTGATACAAACTTGACAGGATAGCCCTCATGGCGCGTATCCATAGTCGTCCTATAATTACATTATAGGTTGTGTCCCGGTTCATGATATGGAACGTTGTTCCTAGGGTGACGCCTCTAGCTAGAACGGGCAGCGTTATTTCTCCTGAGGTTCGTTCGATTGCATTGTTACAACCTGTTAGTGTTATGCAGCGTGGTACTATCTTATCCTCGAGTCGCATTTGTGCAAGCATTCGAGGGTGAATAATACACGCGCCACTTCCATCGTCTACCATTATTATTTTAACATCAGTATCTAAAATACGTAAAGTAATGACAAGAGCATCAGAGTGAGGAAAAATCAAATTGTTGGTATTTGACTTATCCAAGATGATACTTTCTCTGAGGTCATCATACCGATCGTGGGTGATTGACTGTTTTAGCTTGTGTGTGGTGGTAAACTTTATGTGGTTCATTGTTGTTTCGTCGCCTCCACCGATAATCATTTAAATAGTGCGGGCAGGAGAGGGAGTCTTTGGAGGGCCTTCGTGTTGTTCTCGTCCGCGGCCGAAGTTGGCTCGTCCTCGGTCACTCATCAGCTCCTTAATGTTCCCTTAGTTCATCATGTTTACTACTTCCTGCTGTAGGGCTATGCAGTCCTCGGTTTTGTGACCCCGCTCTTGGTGAAATTCACAAAGGACGTTCGACTTTCGGGTACTTGGGTTGGACTTTATTTTTTGCAGCCACTTCACCTTCGTGTCAAGCTTCTCTAGTGCGTACACTATTTCTGAAGGAGAAACACAAAAATTGTGAACAGATAATAGTCAAGGCATACCTCTCTCATTTCGCTGAGTCCTTGTGTGTGGCCTGGACGACCCTTCCGTATATCGAGAGGATGGTGGAATGGTTGTTCTGACATAGGGTTGATGTCTGTCTCGGTTGAGGCGTGGGCCTGACTGGTCTCTTCGACTATCGTTACAATGATCTTTCCTCGGCTTTATTTGGATTGATGTCAAACGTTGGTTTGGACCGTTGAGGTCGTCATCATCTGCTCTCACCTCGGCACAGTAGGCGTTATGAATTTCTTCACAAGTTGCGGGAGGGTATTTCATAAGCCTGCTTAATAACTTTCCGGTCACCCTCGACCCATTCCTATTCAACCCGTTTTGGAAGGCTGCTACCGCCAACCCTTCCGATATGTTTGGCAAGCTCATTCTTACCCTATTAAACCGAGCGAGGAGGTCCCTGAGTCCCTCGCCAGGCGATTGCTTCACGGCGAATATGTCATTCACCCTGGCCTCCGTTTTCTTAGCTCCGGCGTGGGCGGTAACGAACTTGTCAGCCATTTCCTCGAACATTGTTATAGACCATGTTGGTAGTTGCGAATACCAAGTTAAGGCTCCTCCAGTTAAGTTTTCGCCAAACATTTTTAGTAGCACTTACGGTACTTGCTCCTTTGATAGGTCGCTGCCCTTTACCGCTGTGACATATTGAATGATGTGATCTTCTGAGTCTGTGGTGCCATTATATATCTTCAAATATGGTGGCATTTTGAAGTTTTTGGGTATGGCATGTGGGGCTTCCTCCTCGCTATACGTTTGTTCGACGAATCGGCCGACATCCCACTTTGGTAGCAGTTTTGGGGCGCCCGGTATCTTATCTACCCTTTCTTGATGTTCAATCATCTGGTCGCGGAGTGTTTTGTTCTTGTTTTTAATTTCTTCCATTTTCCTTAGAATGGCTGCAAGTGTGTCATTACCTGCATCAACAGTAAGTGTTATCTATTTGGGGGTAGGCTGTTCGCCGGGGGTCGTTATGGTATCTACTTGCACAGTTTTTCTATTCTCCCTTTGAATGAGTTTGTCGGGTATGTTGTTCAGAATACTTGTCAGCCACTCTTCCAATATTTTTTCACTGCTAGTGGTGCTTCCTCAGCTGTGGACATGGACGCTTGCCTCTCGCGTGAAGCGGTTACACTTTCATGAGGAGGAGGTGAATAACTCTACCTAGGTGTAGCGCTTGGTGTCACATTCTCGTTGTCTTCCCTGTCATCTTCGTTGATGGAGTTCAAAATGTTGGTAGTGACACATGTTATTGCTTTCTGTCTTGCATCTCCTTTTTCTGCCATTGTTAGTTTGTGCAAACGAAGAAGAGATGGCTGTCCTTTTTTTATAATCTAGAACTAACTAAAATTTCAACTAAAACCTCCCCACAGACAGCGCCAAATTGTTTGACCAAAAAAGTGTTAAACCTTTTAGTTAAATCAACTAATGATGAATTAAAGGGCGAATCTTAGTTGAACTTAATAAATTCTAGACTGAATATAATAAGATATTCGCGAGATGAACAGTGTTCAAGAGCAATAAATAACGGATTTAATAATCAATGATTGGCAATGAATATGATAACGTGAACATATAATAAATGTAGATAATGGTAATAAGTGTAATAAGAAAGGATCTACCACCTAATTATTGTATGACTGGGATGTTCATTTCTATGGGTATGGAATACTTGGATTTTGTGAACAAAGATTGAACAACGTGTGCTTGAATAATGTAATCAGTGAACAAGACAACTTTTGTATATTCTTTTTAGTCAACATTTACAATGTGAACTTATCAAAAAGTGAAGATCCTTTTTGTTCTCTATCTCTTACTATTTATAAGGGATATTCCCAAGAAACTCTAAAAAGTACAATATAAGGAATATCTAAGGGAATATTCCTGGTGTCCTTTTCTAAGACAGTCCTATCGTTACAATTGTAACTCCAGTTACTCGTCCTCGGTAATGATCCTTACGAGAGCGACCCCTTCATTATAATGTCGTGGTCGACCCCGTTCCTTGGCACGACTTATATTCAGTTACCGAATTACCGAATTTTGACCAATACATATACTGTGTTATTAGATAATTAATATAATTCAATTTAAATTATTTCAGTTTCATTTATCTTAAAAGTATTTATGATGTTAAATTCAGTGTTAAAAATATACTCAGCACATACTAATTCAGGATTCGCTCAATAAACAGCTTAGGTCGGGTGCCCATTACGTCTCACCTTAATTTCGGGACGTGACACAGTAACCTAATATATCTAGCAACTTATTTTTATCACTCTCCAACAAAACAAAGTAAATTAAGGGCGGGGTAGTTAGATTAGTGATTCTCCCATTCGAAGAGAGACATTAGTGGCTGGTGGGGTTGAAGAAGAAGAGGCCGGAAGTGCACGTGGGTGAAGATAAAGCTGTCATTTTGACTGATAACATTGTGTCGGGGGAAGTTCGGAATGGCTGTTTCTTGAGTTGAGATGGCAAAGTGTTATTCCATATTGCCGACAACAGATTATTAGACTACCAAAACAGATTTTGTGCAACCAGACATTCTCTGTCCCTCTGTTTTTGGACTCCTCACGTTTTAGATGCCCCTTTCAAAGGCCATAATTGAAGATGGGATGGGACAAGAGAGTTGCTAGTGACAAGTATTCTTCTCTAAATTTTAAATTGTGGCTCCAACCATTAAAGGAAACAACAGTAATAATAATAAATTTAGTGTGATTTTACGAGTGGAGTCTGAGAAAATAATATATACGAAAATTTTATCCCTACTTTAAAAAGTTAAAAAATTTGTTTTACGATAAATTCTCGGCACAAGAAAAACTGGAAAAAACAGGAGTACCAACAGATGATAACATCAGCAAATTAACAAGACAAACCAAAGAGGAGAGGAGTGGAATTCAGTTGGCAATTATCCAATTATGATTTTCTTCTTTTTCTTTTCTCTCTTTATTCCAATTCCACATATTTTGGATGGTTTTCGTTTATGTTTACTTTTTCTTCATTATCCTCTCTATATAGTGGTTCACTTATTTTTCCTTTTAAACTTTAAAGAGGTTCACTTCTTTTTTGAAATTGACACTACTCATAATACTTGCTTTATAAAATCAGAAAACCAAGAAAGTGGAAGCAGAGGATGGTTCCCTTTGTTTTCTTTCCTTTACCTTAGGTAGGTTTTAAATTAACTTTTATCTATTATAATATAAAAATTATTTATACAATTGAATCACTTAATAGCCAGTTAATACACTAACATGAATTGGTAACCTGTAGGATTTGATCAGATTATAATAAATTTGCAAATTAATTTCTATAGATTTAAAACAAAGTAAAAGACAAAAAGTTCTCATGACTTCAAAGAAAAGAGCAAGTATGTATAGAGAAAAAAAATTGATTCCATAATTAGTATACGTTTAAATAAGAGGGAGTGGGGTATAAAATGAGATTCAAATCTCAGCATTTTAAGAGGCAAGATTTTTAGAACCTTTGATAAGCCATTTATCTACCTCTCTTTTTCCACCATACTAATTCAAGAATATAAACAAAGGTCCAGCTGTTGGGTTATACCATTTGGAAACACACAAATTTTGGTGGATTAGTTTGGTAGTTGGAAGAAATTCTCCAAACAGCAATAATTAGTAAATCCACCCATGTTGGTAGGTTCTGGACAAGGCAATCAACCCAAAGATTATCTAATTGCATAATTAAATTAGCAGTTTTATGTTTCAATAATTGTATAAGTAGATAATCTTATGCAATTAGTTAGGCATGGCTAATTGAATGATGAATTGATGATCATTCCAAAAGAAGAAGATTTTATGCGGACAGTCAAATGAGCTGGATATCATACAAAAAGGCATTTCTATTTTGTTTTACTCTTTTCCTTTTCACGGTCAAGATACATTAAAAGGTTCTCAATTAGTCCATGTTGGACATGCTCTTGCAATAGTAATAAAAAGTAGAGGAGTAATGGACTAATTGAGAACATTTTAATGTATCTTGACCGTGAAAAGGAAAAGAGTAAAACAAAATAAAAATGTCTTTTTGTATGATATCCAGCTCATTTGACTGTCCGCATAAAATCTTCTTCTTTTGGAATGATCATCAATTCATCATTCAATTAGCCATGCCTAACTTACTAACTAATCATCGTTTGGTTAACTAATTATTCTTTGGTCCTCGACAAGAAAATAAAGCAAGATTTTCTTAGCCATTATAGTCTAGTTTTCAGATAATTAAAGAGGTGTTATGCTGTTAGTAGTTTGAAATATCACAACGGACAACTGCAAAAGAGATTAGCTTAAGGGTGGGTTTGGTATAACGGAAAACGTTTTCCGTGGAAAATGGTTTCCAAGAAAATATTTTCTTAGAAAATAAGTAGTAATTTTATTTATTTTCCAGTGTTTGATACGCAAATTAACGAAACTAACTTCTCAAGAGTATTCATAAATAATTTAGATACAATAAACATGAAGCCACAAACTTTCGAACCAACAACCTTCCGAAACCACAAATTTCATAAACTTTCGAACCGCTAACTTTTAAAACCACGAACTTTCAAACTCGTAAACTTTATAATTTTTAAATCCGTAAACTTCCAAATACATAAACCTTCGAACTCATAACTTTGAAACTTATAAAACTTCGAACCTGTAAACCTAAAGATGAAAAAACTAAAACTTAAAATATATAAAAATATATATATATATTTTCCCCGGGGAGGGGGGAGTGTCACGACCCGAATTTTCCACCCTTGGGACCGTGATGGCACCTAATATTGTACTCGTTAGGCAAGCCAACGTTGCAGAATATTTCACCTTTTACTTTATCTTTTAATAATTAAAACTTAACGAAAGTAAATCAGCGGAAATAAATGCGGAAGAACACAATTTAAAAGATTATCAATTTGCAAATAACGAAAACCGTAATAAATTTCACCTAGAACTGGTGCCACAACTCACGAACAGTCTACGAATATTCCAAATAATGGTCTGAATGAAAAGTTTACATCTGTCTCGAAAATAGATAAAACGGAAATGAAGTAGGATAGAAGGGGACGCCAGGGCCTGCGAATGCCTGCAGGACTACCTTGGGTCTGCGGAATGCAGCAACAGCAACCAACCTCTCGATCAGCTACTAGCTCCGAAATCTGCACAAGAAATGTAGAGTGCAGTATCAATACAACCGACCCCATGTAATGGTAAGTGCCGAGCCTAACATCGACGAAGTAACGACGAGGGTACGGCGGGGCATCACAACATATACAATCTGCAACAACTTATATTAAAAACAGAAAGGAAATACGTAACGAAATATAATAGAAACTTGCATTAAATGAATACGGAAACCAACCTTTCTACCAGTACTCAGCTACAACCCATCCTTAGGGAGTTTCAATATCTCAGTAACAAACTTCAACATAATTGAATGCTAAAACAATAACTGATGAGGTGTGCATCCCGATCCCACTATATAAATAATAACAATATCAATATTCACCCTTATTACTCTTTGTTGCGGCGTACAACCCGATCCCACCAGTCCACCCTTATTACTCCTCAACACATATCACCCTTATTCCTCCTGTTGCGACGCGCAATCCCATCCCACCAGACAATCACATTCACCCTTATTTCTCCTGTTGCGGCGTATATATATATATATATATATATATATATATATATATATATATATATATATATATATATATATATATATATATATATATATATATATATATATATATATATATATATATATATATATATATATATATATATATATATATATATATTACCAATCACAAAAATAAAGACAAGTGTTTCACAAGTTAACTCAAATCCTCCACAACTTCCACACAATGAAATATCACTACGATTATAAAACTTCACCAGTTAAAACTGCACAGCGAGACCAGCAAAAGTATATCATGAAGCACCAATAAACCAATATAAGCCAAAAGGGTAATAAAATGAAACCATAAAACAAGTAAATATTTCAATAAAAGGAATAATAGTTAATATGAAGCAATTAGACATGGAAACATTTAGGAACATGTAGCAATTAAGACAGGAGAGCAATATATATAGGGAAATGGGGAAGGGAACATGATATAATGATAATTTGGTGGCGCATAGGTACTCGTCACCACACCTATACGCCACACACATGGAATTTCACATAGAAAATAAATCAGGGATCCTTAATCCTTCAAGTCAAGGTTAAAACAAATACTTAACTCAAGCTAACGGGTATTTCAAAACTCAAACACCGCTTTACCTCTCGATTCCACTGCCAATTCACTCGTATCTAGCCATAATTAACTTAATAACATCAATGAATGATAAATAACTCAACTCAAATGCAAAATTATAGGTTTTCTAACATTTTTCCCAAAAAGTCAAAAACTCGACCTCGGGCCCGCTTGGTCCAAACTCGAAATTCGGACCAAAACTCGAGTATCCATTCACCTCCGAGCCCGGATATACAATTGATTTTAGAATCCGACACCAAATCGAGGTCTAAATTCCTAATTTATAAAAATTCCTAATTCTACTCAAACCACCAATTTTTACCATAGAAATCTTAGATTTTTGGTTGGAAATTCATGAAATGCGATGGGAAAGTGAAAGAAAATGGATTATGATCACTTACCAAAGGTTTGGGGAAGATTTGGTCTTGGGAGAATCGCCTCTAGGGTTTTAGGATTTGAGAGATGTGAAAACTGGGTAAAAATCCCGTCAAAGTTTCATTTTGAACAGTTGCAGATGTCGCAATTGAGACAATTGCGAAGCTCGCAAATGCGAGACAAGCGTCGCAAATGCGAACCTGCTGCATGCTTGCTACTGTCGCAATTGCGAACCTTTGGTCGCAATTGCGAAGGTTACCCCTCCCTGATGACTTCGCAAATGCGAACTATGCTGGCCCAGGGCTTCTTCGCAATTGTGATAAAACCCTCGCAATTGCCAAGCCTGATCTCGTAATTGCGAGATCAGAGCCTGCAACAAATACCAGATGCAATAGCAGATTTTTCTAAGTCCAAACTCATTCTGTGGCCTATCCAAAACTCACCCGAGCCCTCGGGGCTCTAAATCAAATATGCATATAAGTCTAAAAACATCATATGAACTCGCTCGCGCAATCAAATCGTTAAAATAACATCTAGAGTTATGAATTCAATACCAAAACTCATGAAATTTTTAAAATACTTCAAAATTTCTAACTTTTCAACCAAAGGTCTGAATTACATCAAATCACCTTCACCAAATTTTACAGATAATGTCTAAATATCATAACAGACTTGTACCGGGCTCCGAAACCAAAATACGGGCCCAATACCAACAAGATCAAATCTTATTAATTTTCCAAAAACCATTATATTTTCAGTTAAACAATTTTCTTCAAAAATTCATTTCTCAGGCTAGGGACCTCGGGATTTGATTCCAGACATACGCCCAAGTCCCATATTTTACTACAGACCCTCCAGGACTGTCGAAACACAGGTCCGGGTCCATTTACCTAAAATATTGACCGAAGTCAACTAAAATCATCTTTTAAAGCCAAAAATCATTATTTCTTGATTTTCTTTTCACATAAAAGCTTTCCGATATCGCGTTCGGACTGCGCATACAAATCGAGGAGCGATAAAAAGAGGTTTTCAAGGTGTCAGACCCGGAAATAGATTCTAAAACAAAAGATGACCTTTTGGGTCATCACATTCTCTACCTCTAAAATAATCGTTCGTCCTCGAACGGACACAGAAAAGTACCTGAGCCAGTGAAAAGGTGGGGATATCAGCTCCGTATAGCGGACTCGGACTCCCAGGTAGTTGCCTCAATAGGCTGACCTCTCCACTGCACACGAACCGATGGATAACTCTTCGATCTCAATTGTCAAACCTGTCGGTCTAGAATAGCTACCGGCTCCTCCTTGTAGGTCAAATCCTGGTCCAACTGGACAGTGCTGAAGTCCAACACGTGGGATAGATCGCCATGATACTTCCGAAGTATAGACACATGAAACACTGGATGTACAGCTGATAAACCTGGCGGCAACGCAAGTCTGTATGCCACCTCTCCCACTCGATCAAGGATCTCAAATGGTCTGATGAACCTAGGGCTTAGCTTTCCCTTCTTTCCAAATCTCATCATGCCCTTCATGGGCGACACTCGAAGCAACACTCGCTCTCCGACCATGAATGCCACATCACGAACCTTACGGTCAGCATAACTCTTTTTCCTGGACTGAGCTGTACGAAGCCTATCTTGAATGATCTTAACCTTATCCAAGGCATCATGTACCAAATCCGTACCCAACAACCGAGCCTCCCCCGGCTCAAACCACCCAACTGGCGATCGACAACGTCTACTATATAATGCCTCATAAGGGGCCATATGGATGCTTGAGTGGTAGCTATTTTTGTAGGTAAACTCTACTAACGGCAAGAACTGATCCCAAAAACCTCCAAAGTCAATACACAGGCGCGAAACATATCTTCCAAAATCTTAATAGTATGCTCGGACTATCCGTCCGTCTGAGGATGAAATGTTGTGCTCAACTCGACATGCATACCCAACTCATGCTTTACTACCCTCCAGAAATGCAAGGTAAACTGTGTACCTCGATCAGAATTGATAGACACGAGCACACTATGTAGGCGAACAATCTCTCGGATATAGATCTCTGCCAACCGCTTTGAAGAATAAGAAACTCCACATGAATGAAATGTGATGACTTAGTCAGCCTATCCACAATAACCCATAATGCATCGAACTTCCTCTAAGTCCGTGGGAGTCCAACAACGAAGTCCATGGTGATACGCTCCCACTTCCACTCAGGAATCTCAATCTTTTGAAGCAAACCACCAGGTCTCTAATGCTCGTACTTTACCTGCTGACAATTCAAACACCAAGCTACATATGCAACAATATCCTTCTTCATCCTCATCCACCAATAATGCTGCCACAAATCCTGATACATCTTAGAGGTGCCCGGATGAATAAAATACCGGGAACTATGGGCCTCCTCTAGATTCAGCTCACGAAGTCCATCCACATTAGGCACACAAACACGACCCTGCATCCTCAAAACTCCATCATCTCCAATTATAACCTGCTTGCTACCATCGTGATGCACTGTGTCCCTAAGGACAAGTAAATAAAGATCATCATACTGCCGATCTCAGATACGCGCAAATAATGAAGACTGAACGATTGTGCAAGCTAGAACACAGCTGGGCTTAGAAACATCCAACCTTACGAACTGATTGGCTAAAACCTAAACATCCAAAGTAAGTGGTCTCTTACCGACTGGAATATACGCAAGGCTGCCCATACTGGCTGACTTCCTACTCAAAGCATCGGCCACAACATTGGCCTTCCCGGGATGAAATAAGATGGTGATATCATAGTCTTTCAATAGCTCCAACCACCTTTTTTGCCTCAAATTGAGATCCTTGCTTGAACAAATACTGTAAACTCTTATGATCCGTGAACACCTACACGACAGGCCATATAAATAACGCCTCCAAATCTTCAGCGCGTGAACAATGGCTATTAGCTCCAAGTCATGAACTGGATAATTCTTCTCGTTAATCTTCAACTACCGTGAAACATATGCGATAACCTTGCCATTTTGCATCAACGTCGCACCAAGTCCAATACGAGATACATCACAATATACTATATATGGCCTGTGGGCAATACCAACACCGGTGTCGTAGTCAAAGTTGTCTTGAGCTTCTGAAAGCTTGCCTCACACTCGTTCGACCACCTAAACGAGGCACCTTTCTGGGTCAACCTGGTCATCGGGGCTACTATAGATGAAAACCCCTCCACAAACTGATAGTAATAACCTGCCAAACCCAAGAAACTCCGGATATGTATAGCTGATGTGGGCCTAGGCCATTCCTTGACGGCCTCAATCATCTTAGGATCCACCTGAATACTCTCTGATAATACAACGTGTCCCAAGAACGCAATTGAACTTAACCAAAACTCATATTTCAAAAACTTAGCATATAACGCGCTATCCCTCAGAGTTTGAAGAACGACTCGAAGATGCTATTCATGTTCCTCTTGGATATGGGAGTAGATCAATATATCATCAATGAAAACAATCACAAAGGAATCCAGATAGGGCTTGAACACTCGGTTCATCAAATCCATAAATGTTGCTGGGGTATTTGTCAACCCAAATGACATCACTAAGAACTCATAATGCCCATATCGAGTATGAAAAACTGTCTTAAGGACATCCAATGCCTTAATCCTCAACTGATGGTAGCCAGATCTCAAATCAATCTTCGAAAACACTTTGGCACCCTGAAGCTGATCAAATAAATAATCAATCCTCGACAATGGATACTTGTTCTTGATGGTGACTTTATTCAACTGTCGATAATCTATACACATCCTCATCGATCCATCCTTCTTCTTAACAAACAATATCGGCGCACCCCAGGGCGAGACACTAGTCTAATAAAGTCCTTATCAAGCAAATCTTGCAACTGCTCCTTTAATTACTTCAACTTTAGCGGGGCCATACGGTACGGCAGAATGGAAATGGGCTAAGTGTCGGAAGCCAAATCAATGCAAAAGTCAATATCCCTGTTGGGTAGCATCCCCGACAAGTCTGCAGGAAACACCTCTGGAAACTCCCGAACAACTGTCATAGAATCCATAGAAGGAACCTCAACACTGGAATCACGAACATAAGCCAAACACCCCTTCTCAACCATACATCGAGCCTTCATATAAGAGATAACCCTATTGGTAGAATGACCAGGAGTCCCTCTCCACTCCAATCGAGGCAACCCCGGTAAGGCTAAGGTAACGGTCTTGGCGTGATAATCCAATATAGCATGATAAGGGGACAACCAATCCATTTCCAAAATGATATCGAAATCCACCATATCAAGAAGTAGGAGGTCTATACTAGTCTCAAGACCCCCAATAACAACCACACACGAATGATAGACATAATCTACATCAATAGAATCACCTACTGGCATGGACACATATACGGGAGCACTCAAAGAATCACGAGGCACAACCAAGTATGAAGAAACATAAGAAGACACATAGGAGTATGTAGACCCTGGATCAAAAAAAACTGAAGCATATCCACTACAAACTAGAACAGTACCCGTGATAACTACATCGGAGGACTCAGCCTCAGGCCTGGCTGGGAAAGCATAACATCGGGGCTGGGCCCTACCACTCTGAACCATATCTCTAGGACGGCCTCCTGCTGGCTGGCCTTACCTCTAGCGGCCTGGCCTCTACCTCTAACGGCCTGACCTCCACCTCTAGCGGGCTGACCCCTACCTCTGGCTCCCTGACCCCTACCTCTAGCTCATTGGGCAGGCGGTGCCAGAATTTCTAACCCTGAACCAGTGGTTCTGGGTCATATGTCCCCAGCAGAGTCGCCAGAGCTGTCACACCTCCTTTTTCCGACCCCGCGAAGGGCGTAGGGAGTTTTTTCCAATTAAAGGACAGTCGAAACGGGATTTATTTCTTTATTTCAGAGTCGCCACTTGGGAGATTTAGGGTGTCCCAAGTCACCTATTTTAATCCCGAACCGAGGAAAAATGACTCTGTATTACAGTCCGCGAACCAGAAATCCGGATAAGGAATTCTGTTAACCCGGGAGAAGGTGTTAGGCATTCCCGAGTTCCGTGGTTCTAGCACGGTCGCTCAACTGTTATATTTGGCTTGATTATCTGATTTTATACAAATATGGACTCATGTGCAAGTTTTATCTTTTTACCGCTTTCATTATTATATTTTTTAAAGAATGTGAACATCGTTAAAAAAAACATGTCTTTGGATTGGGTCACATAAAATGCATCCACGATCCGGAACGTATTTTTATTCAATGTTTTGGGATTTGGATTTGGGTCGCATAAATGCATACCCGTGTTTAAGAATGTATTATTATTATATCGCGCCTAAAGCAATTAGCGATTTATTACTTTGGGGTAGGGCCGTGAAATTTACTAAAACGACTCCTCCTTAATTCTAAGCAATTAAATGTACATTTATTGAGGGCCCCGCAATCTATACATTTTATTAAGCGAGGCTCATCTCATTTATTTTCCTAAATGGATAAATCTTAAAGCGACTACATTTTGCTATTTAAAATTAGTCTCTAAAATGAATAAAGAAAATCCTAATTAATTACGTTTTTTTTATTATTATTATTTAAGAAAACATGACACGCTAATTGCTCGATTCATACAAATATTGATGAAAAAGGGATTTTATTCTTAATTTCGAAAATTATAAATTAAATAAAAATTCAACAACTAATATTCAAAATAAACAAATATAGCTAGATTAAAACTTAGCATTGTTATTTTTTTTAAAAATATTATTGAGATTAATTATTCACAATCATTTGAAACTAAATTTAACCATAATTACTAAAGCTTATTAGAAAGTTTATTAGACTTAAACGTTCTTCTAATCTTGCTTAAGCTCAAGTCATGCCTTAATGCCTAATTTACGATGTTTAATTTAAATTCGTGTCTTAGCTAAATTTAGCTACTTGTTCATGATCAACCTATAATCTTGAAGCCTTCATAACTAGTGAATTAACCTATTTTGCCAAACCGATTTATTACAGACTAACTTATGATATTATTTTCTTATTCCAATTATTATTTAGTAATTCATGAAATAGCTTAAATACAATCAACAAAAGGAACAAAGAAAAAAAAACGAAATTAAAACTTCAAATTTTCATTCTTCATATGTATTCACGCTTCATATTTCGGATTACAATAACCAGCTTTTCAGTTGCGTACCTGATATTGGAAGCAAAAGAAAATGAATATGAGAATCAGCAGCAGCAGTAAAATCAGTCCAACACAACAACAATAGCCCAGCAACAGTAACAACCCAGTAACGGACCGGTGGAGTAGTAATCCAAAAAAACAAAAGCTTCCAGCTTTGATGAAACAACAATTAATTCTGATTTCAAACAACAAAAGAAAGCAGAATATTTTTTTAGTTTTTTTCTTATTTGAAAGCTTAAATATTTTTCGGAATTTTCTATATCTTAAATGTTCAGCCCTTTTCTCTCTCTTATTTTCAGATTTGTTTCTCTCTCTCGTATCTGTGTATTTTTTCTCTATCTCCCTCTTTTTATTCTCATTTCAAGACTTCTTATAACCCATCTCATAAAATCTTCCCATTAATTAAAATCAACCCATTTTCTCTACCAAACCCATTATCTTCCCACTCATTCCCATTACATTAAATAACATATCACACCACCCCATTTCATTTTGTCCCCCATGCTTCATTTAAAATAATGCAAGATTCCCCTTTAATTTAAATCTTGTCCCCCCTTTATATTAAACAACTATATCACAACCCACCCCATTTCATTTTGTCCCCCATGCTTCAAATAAACAATTTCAAAATGTACAATTCCTAAACTACCCCTTCCGACCTTACTGAAATTACCAAACTACCCCTGAACGTATTACAAATTTACCAAACTACCCATCAGCTATAACACATCAATTAATCAAACTTAACCAAAATATAGACAATATGATCAATTTCTAACAATGTTCAAACAACAATATGAACACGGATGAACATCATAACAACAATATCACATGAACATGATTTTAACAACATTTCAACAACAAATCACATGAACACAAATTGAACAACCAAGAACAACTAAAATTTGATTGAACAATATTTTAGCAACAAACAATCCTATTTTCGGATTCAACAACAACAACAAACAAAGTATGAAGATTTCTAAATTCAATCATATTGAACTTAAAATCAACTCTAACAACATTACAACAAACAATTCTTATATTAAACTTTAAACAAGATTATAAGAACAATTCAAGCAATAATCATAAATGGTAAACAAGAAATCAAACTATACAAAATTCGGATTCAAGATCATCCAAACAAAGTATGAACATGAATGAATCTATTTTAAGACAACAAACATGACGGATTAAACGATTAAAACAATATATTCCTTTAATACAACTAAATTCTTTAAACAAATAACAAGATCGACGAAGAAACAATTATGAACTTAAACTTGAACTTAACAATATTAACAATTTCTAACAATACATAAACACATGAAACAAATTGAAGAAATAGTTGATTAAATTTCAATTTGAATCTAACAAACATCAAACTAACAAATACTTACTTAAACAATAATACAAACATGAAATAAACATGAAAACAACTAATTAAACTTCTATTTTGAAATCTGAAAATTAATTTAACGAAACATATGAACAAACTAAAATTATTTCAACTACGGACAAACAAAACAAACATTGAATCATTTATCGATTTTGAATCCGAAAAACAACGAACAACAAAAAAATATGGACGAAATTTGAAAACATAAACCAACTAACCGATTCGAAACAACGACGAATAAACGAAGAAGATGGAGAGGAAGGAGCAGCAGTCCGCAGCTGGGGACGACTGGACGTCGAGCAGCTGCTCGACGAGGAGGAAAGCTATGGCGGACAACAGTAGCTCGGGGGATTGCCGGACTGGTTTGGGTGGCGTTCGCGTGGGTTCGACGGGCAGTAGCAGCTGTTCGTCGAGGAGAAGGAAGGTGGTCGACGCAGCAAGCAGAAAACTCGAGCTTGAAGCAGTGTTAATGGCAACCATGGCAGCAGCAGTCCGCAACACGTTTGGACTGGAAGATGAAGCAGCTCGATGAAGCTTTGGTCGCTTAGGTTCTTGAGGTCGTTCATGGGAGGTCAGCTTGGATGTGTTTGGTGAGTGTGTGTGTGAGTGTGACGTGGGGATGAAGGGAATGGGAGAGGGGCAGCCATGGTTGGAAGGGATGTGAGCTTGAGGAAGAAGAAGAAGATAGGAGGGGGGCGGATTGGTTAGATTTTTTAGGGTTTTCTTCTCTTTTTTTTTTTGTTTTGTGTTGTTTGTAAGATAATAGGATGTTGGGTTATGGACTGGGTCGACCCAGTTCGAAATGGACTGGGTCGTAGGGAAGATTGGGCCATTTTTTGGGCCTATGGCTTGAAATCGAAGAAGAGGCCCAATTCCGACTTTCTTTATATTTTCGCTCTCTTTTCTTCTTTTATTTCTCTAAAACTAAATTATAAAAATACTTAAACTATTATTAAGAACTAAATTAAGTTATAAAAGTGCAAATTAACTCCAAATAACAATTAACGCACAATTAAGTAATAATTAAGCATAAAATTGTATATTTGGACATTAAATGCTAAAAATGCAAAAGATGCCTATTTTTGTAATTTTCATTTTTTGTAAACAAATTTAATTAGTAACAATTATAGAATTAAATCCTACATGCAAAATGTGACATATTTTTGTATTTTTTATTAATTTAGCAAATAAACACGCAAAGACAAATACAAATAATTATTCAAAATATCACAAAATATCACAAAATTGCACACCAAAGAAAAATCATTTTATTTTTGAATTTTTTGGGAGTAATTCTCATATAGGGCAAAAATCACGTGCTTACAGCTGCCCCTCTTTGCACGGAGACATGAAGGGTTTTCGTGCAAAGATAAAGCGAGTGATTTTTGCCCATCCGAGTACTCCGTTGAAGCATTTTTTGAAAAAGATTTGACCGAACCTTTGCTTCAAAGGTTTCCTACATATCCTGGGCTAAACAGGAATCAGGTCAATGTAGTTCGGGAAGTTTTTGGTAGCTGGGACTACCGTGGGACTGCAATGTTACTGTTGTTGCATGCTATTACTACTGCTTACCGATCTCCTTGTTACACCGTGCTTAAAAGAAAACAAGAAGCTAGGCTAGACCAAAATTTGTTTTTGTTGCCTTGCTTTCTTGTCGGCTTGTGTTTCCTCCGGTGCTTTTCTTCCGATGCTTTTCTTCCTTTTGACACATGGACTTGAGTTTATGCTGGGACCTCTTGTTGCAACCTTCCGCTTCCCGGTGCTGGGGATTTTATTGTTTACTGCTGGGGATTCATGTTGTAACCTTCCGCCTTCTGGTAGGGTTACTGATTCCAAAATCTGTAATACAAGACTAAAAAGTTGCTTCAATGCAAAATTATGAAATGTATGCCCGCATTATACTGGTAGGCGACCTAGAGCTGAAAGTATTCCCGCATTTTACTGGTGGGCTACCTAGAACATGAATGTATTCCCGCATTTTACTGGTGGGCGACCTAGAACTGAAATGTATTCCCATATTTTACTGGTGGGCGACCTAGAACTGAAATGTATTCCCGCATTTTACTGGTGGGCGACCTAGAACAGAAAGTATTCTCGCATTTTACTGGTGGGCGACCTAGAACAGAAAGTATTCCCGCATTTTACTGGTGGGCGACCTAGAACTGAAATGTATTCCCGCATTTTACTGGTGGGCGACCTAGAACAGAAAGTATTCCCGCATTTTACTGGTGGGCGACCTAGAACTGAAATGTATTCCCGCATTTTACTGGTGGGCGACCTAGAACAGAAAGTATTCCCGCATTATACTGGTGGGCGACCTAGAACTTAAAAGTATTCCCGCATTCTACTGGTGGGCGACCTAGAACTGAAATGTATTCCCGCATTTTACTGGTGGGCGACCTAGAACAGAAAGTATTCCCGCATTTTACTGGTGGGCGACCTAGAACTGAAATGTATTCCCGCATTTTACTGGTGGGCGACCTAGAACAGAAAGTATTCCCGCATTTTACTGGTGGGCGACCTAGAACAGAAAGTATTCCCGCATTTTACTGGTGGGCGACCTAGAACAGAAAGTATTCCCGCATTTTACTGGTGGGCGACCTAGAACAGAAAGTATTCCCGCATTTTACTGGTGGGCGACCTAGAACTGAAATGTATTCCCGCATTATACTGGTGGGCGACCTAGAACTTAAAAGTATTCCCGCATTCTACTGGTGGGCGACCTAGAACTGAAATGTATTCCCGCATTTTACTGGTGGGCGACCTAGAACAGAAAGTAAAAGGACAGAAATGTATGCCTCTGTTATATGGGCGGGCTCCTAACTTCAATGCTAACTTAGAAGGAAATGCGTCTCCTATGGGTAAAAGTAAACTTAGGAGGAAATGCGTCTCATATGGGTAAACTAAACTTAGGAGGAAATGCGTCTCCTATGGGTAAAAGTAAATTTAGGAGGAAATGTGTCTCCTATGGGTAAACTAAACTTAGGAGGAAATGCGTCTCCTATGGGTAAACTAAACTTAGGAGGAAATGCGTCTCCTATGGGTAAAACTAAACTTAGGAGGAAATGCGTCTCCTATGGGTGAAACTAACTTAGGAAGTGCGTCTCTTATTGGCAGAACTAGACTTAGGAAGTGCGTCCCCTATTGGCAAAGGCGTGGAATGTATTCCCTTGTTATACAGGTGGGCGCCTAAAATATGCAATGGACAGACAAGAAAAGTATTCCTCTCGTTATTTAGGTGGGCGCCTGGCTTCAACAACAACTTTGAAAATAAAATCCTATTCGAGGGCGGATGAACCCAAAATATCCTATTCGAGGGCGGATGAACCCAAAATATCCTATTCGAGGGCGGATGAACCCAAAATATCCTATTCGAGGGCGGATGAACCCAAAATATCCTATTCGAGGGCGGATGAACCCAAAATATCCTTAAGACTTGAAAATGTCTTACCTCGAATACTTGTTGGGGATAACACTGTTGGGGAATTATTTACTTACCTGTTGGGGGGTAAAATGTTATCAGCTGGGGATAACGCTGTCGAGGATAACACTGTTGGGGGATTCTGATTCTTTCAGAACTAGTGCTTCACTAAGCTCAAGTTTCATCCCTTTGCTGGGGAACAACTTCCTCCATAGAACTTATTATATTGGGGGCAACACTGGTTCTAAGACCACTTCCCTTGAGACTGGCGTTATCTTTATTCTTTCCCGCATGGGTACCTGTCTTCCAGAAAATTTTCTAAGCGGAAGGAAAATTTTCTGCCCCAGTTTGATAATATCCCTTGCGGCATGCATTTCTGGCATCAATGCCATTTCCTTTACCTGTTTCAAATCAAACAAAATTTGTCAGTTTAAAACATGGTGATTGGTTGTGATACCCCTACTGGGATGACTTTTCCCTTTCTCCTTCCTTGCTCTGCGTTCCACAGCTTGTTGGGGATGATATTATGTGCTGGGGATAATCCCTTCCTGCTAGGGATATCCGTCTTCTTTTGTGACATAGCTCGGAAGCTGGCATTTCCCCGACCTTTTAGTCCTAGTATGAATTTCTCAAATCATGCTCATTGCTCTCCTTGATTTGCCCACGGGATTTGGCCTTGAGGTTTATAACTTTGGTTTTGGCAAGGATATCCCTTTTGACACTCGTCAATCCTTTTGTCAATTCCCTTTTGCTGGGGATATTTTCTTGACACTGGCCTCGCGCTTGTTCCTCGCTGACTACACCATTTGGATGCACTAGTCAGATCTCATTTTGTATAATTGGGAAGCTGATGACATATTTTGAAGTCATTTCATACTTGTTCTGACCGGACAGACTCTATTGGGGAAAATTTTTTATGAAAGGAGAAAGATAAAAGATACAAAACAAAAGACAAAGGAAACGATGACTCTTTTACAAAAGAAACTATAAATAAAAACCTATCAAACGCAGATACCGACTCTAATGGCCATGACATGCGTATGTGGCCTATCCTCTACCGTCAATCATCTTTCAAGATCTTCAATTGGCGATTCCCCATTGGATTCTTAATCTTATTCGACTTGTAGTGCCCGAAGGGTTTTCACTATCAAGTCTCTCTCATTTTTTGTTCTTCTCTCAGCTTTCATCGCCTTATGGTGCCTGTGAAGGTTTTCACCGATAAGACTCTCTCATTTGTATCACTTTCCAGCTGGGGATTTGGAGTGTTGCCGATATGACTCTCTCTACTGGAGATTAGAGTCCTTTCTGCTGTGGAACAGAATGTTATGTTCGCCGGTAAGACTCTCATTTGTCTGACTTGGCATCTTTTGAAGACTGGTCAGAAGGTCTTTCTTTGGACCGTAATGTGGGTTTTGGATAGGGCTAGAAAAAAAGGGTATTAAAGGCTCAAAAATGCATTAATTCTGGGTTATTAGTTACAACTTTCGGAACTAGATTTATTTACCACAAACGCAACTTTTGCCCCAGTTTCTTGCTTGGGGATATTTTACTTGATTGATTTATATTTTTTTCAAAACTATGACCGAGCCGTGAAGCGCCTACGTATCCTCTTTGAGGAATCAGGTCAAACGTAGTTCCCAATTCCTCTTTTTCATTTGACTTTTTTTTTTGTTACCATTTTTTTTTCGTTTTGTTGTTTTCTTTTCTTTCTTTTTTCTTCTTTTGTTTACCTGCCGCGCTTGCGTATTCTATTCATTGCTACTAATTCCGAACGAGGGGTATGAAAGGAAAATAAATAAGGCTCAAAAGGGGTTAACGAAGGATAAAGTGTTTGAGTAACAGAACAAAATGCCTTCGTCATTCCAGTCTTCAAAACATGCCAAGTGCAAACAATACAGTTTAAATTCGTAGTCTCTTCTGGTGGTGCTGGACTTGACAATTATATTCAACATTTGTTTGTTCATTTGTCACTTCTAAAGCACCGTTGGGCGACCCTCATGCCAATTTGGCGAATCTTGCTTTTAACGGTTTTTCTTTGTGTTTCACTTGCCCCAGTTCCATATGACTCGAGCTCTGAATAATCTCAACCGTCCTTATTTCCTTTAAATGGTCTGAATCGCCTTTCCAGGGTTTTATGATTAACTTTTAAGATTAGGCCCAAACTGGGTGCGCATGTCATGTCCCTAGAATCGGCATTGAACGAAATGATAAAAGGACTAAACAAAAAGACGACTGGAACTAACAAAAGACCGGCTTTGTATTAGACTACCGGCGAAATGGTTTGAATAATAAAACAAACAAAACAACCAGAATAAAATCCTAACACAAACTGGACAAAATTTAAACAAACTGCTATGACAAAATGGAAAGATAAGAAGGTTTGACACAGGACAAAATCCAAATTACAACCTTAATAATCCGGACAACAGAAATGACAACAAAATAAGCCACCACAAGCTTCTCTCTTGCTAACCAAGGAACGGAGCGTCCTCCCCTTTATCAAAACTGGCATCTTAGCCACTGAACTTCGCATCAATACTGCCAAGACCATTACCAGCTTCAATATCATCAACATCCGTCGGCAAGTTCGCGAGGGGGCTCGAGTGCACCATGTCACTGTTATTAATCACAACCCGCCCTTCTTGGATCATTTTCTCTACTTCCCTTCTCCAACTATGACAACTCTCAATGTTGTGCCCTATGACATTGGAGTGGTAGGCGCATCGCGCTGCCGGATCAAAGCTCCTTGCAAGTGGATTTGGAGTACATGCGGGGAGTGGATCAATCGAGCCAGCATGCCTTAGCCTTTTAAACAGACTGGCATAAGATACCCCGATAGGGGTGAGAGCCTTTCCTCGTTTCAGCAACCTCTTCATTCTTGCATGTTGACAGGGCCGGAAACCTGATCCAGATGGCTTTTGGTAGGCTTGTATGGGTGGGTAAGCATTTCGTGGAGTCGGGTACCTGGGAAGCGAGGTATGGCTTTTGAGGTCACGGGGAAAGAAGTGGTGTTGGGGAGCGGAGAAGCATTGAAGAGTGATGGAGCTACTCGGATAGCTGGGAAAGCTGCCATAAATGGGTTGGGATGGAGAGTATGGAGAATCTTCCATTATGGTGTTGGGTGCTTGGGAAATGACCGAGTTCAAGAGGCTTGGCGGTGGAGGGGGTGGTGCTTTTCCCGTTATCCATGCCTGATACATGTCTGCCACATGCTGTCTCAGCATTTTCACTTCTTCTACCAACCCGTTGTTCTGTTCGACCAATTGTTGTCGGTCATTAGTACCGATCCACTCGGTTCTGCGGTTCTGAGCCATTGTCCTTTGATTTTGCTTTGCAGGGAGGAGTTACCACAACCAACCACTTTCTATACATGGACACATCAAAAGGAAGCCATCACGTTAGTGTTAGGGCATTGGACAGACAATCATGTATCAGAGATACAATGTACCTAAGCAGTTAGACAATTGTGCCCCCCTGAAAATCTTCCACACTCTCTTTTATTTATTTATTATTATATTTTTTTTATTTTAGTGGTGGTCGAATCTTATGGAGATTGCCTACGTATCATGACCCCGCATGAATCAGACCGAGCGTAGCTCGGACCAATATGAAAGGTAACAACAATGAAACATTTTTTTTTCAATTTTCATAATAAAACAAACTTGATTACAAAAGTTTAAAAACTGACAATACCAACAGATTTTGACAAAAGACAACAAACGGTCTCGAAAATCAAATAACCCGCATACTCTAAAAATATTACAAACTCAAAACAAAAGGCCAGCTCCCTTTCTCCGTTTGACAAATGCAACCAAACGGTTATTTTTGCAAATGTGGCCCCTGTCAAACTTCACATGAATTTTGAGGCCGGGGAGGATTATTTTGACACTTTACAAACTTGTCCGTTCTTTTACGAAAATAAACTTTTGACGATTGAAAGATACTCTAAGGCTATTTCGGCAAGAACGGTTTTAAGACGCGGCCGAAGCTGGCTCGGCTTTATTTTGACCAAAAATTCAAATGGTATTCACCTAACCGCTGACTTTTTTTTTGTTTTTATTTTTTCAAATTACAATAAAAACTTGGTGTTGCAAATACGGCCCTTCAGCGCCTCGGGGACGAAGATTTTTAAGGCTGTGGGTCAATTGGACCAAATCTAAAAATGACCCAAAGGTGGTTGTTTATGCAAAGTCAGCCTTTCGGCGTCCCTTTCGGAAACATTCGGCTATGTCTTGATAAAACAGCGTCACCCGACTTCTTTATGACAAAAATTAAAATTTGACATTTTTTTTTGTTTTTGGCTTTTTTAGCAAAAGGTGGTGTTGGACCCGATGAGGGTTGCCTACGTATCTCACATCCGGTGAGAATCAAACCCGCGTAGTTCGGGCCTCGCGAATAAGTAAATGAACTAATATTTTTTTAATTGGAACTGTGAAAGAACTGCTTCAAAAGAAGAAAGGAAGTATATATATATATATATATATATATATATATATATATATATATTTTGATTGATTTCTTTTTGAAAGAAAGACTTGTAAAAATTCCTTTTCTTTTGATTTGAACTTTGAGAATTTCAAAAGTAAAAGGAATTTTTTTTTTTGAATTTCCATTTGTTTTTTTTTCTTATTCTAAAGAAAAAAAATATTTTTGGAATTTTACTTTTGATAAAAGAAATGCTTCTAAAAAATATTTTTTGAATTTTGAATTTTCTTTTCAATTTTGAAAGAAGTATCAAAATATTTTCGGATTTTTTTAAAAAAAAAACATTTTTATTATTTTTTGTTTTATCAACAATGGAAAATAAAGATATTTATATTATTTTTTGCAAGACATATCTTTTTTGGAATTTTACTTTGAATTTTCTTGGCAAGACAAATACTCTTTGCAACAAATAAAGATATATATATTTTTTGGAAATAAAAAAAACTTTTCAGATTTATATATATATATTTGCGACAAATAATGAAAGACTTTTTTTTTTATTTTTTTATTTTTTGCATTTTCATAATCAAATAAATAATAAAAAAACTATTTTAAAAATAAGACTCTTTTTCATTTTCATTTTCATGGCAAGACAAACTATATATTTTTCTCTATTTTTTTTTTTGAAAAACAAAACAGAACAACGACTCTTTTTTTTCTTTTCTTAGCTTTTAATAAAACAAACTAATAAGACATTTTTTTTCATTTTCTCAAAATTTCGGCAGAGTTTTGACAGTATTTGGGCATTTGTTTTCTTTTCAAAATAAACAATCAATTCCCTAACCGCTATTTCTTTTTTTTCAATTTCAAAATATTATTCCTGATATTCACAAGTCAGTCAACACACAAGTCCGAATCAAATTAATGCGCAAGTAGTAACAAGTAAGATGCATCAGGATGGTCATTTTCATTTTTGGTGCACCTGTCCTAGAAAGACTCAACCCCTGTGTTGCCTCCAAAGTCAGATGCACGTGATGCAAACAAACGTTCCTACTAGGGATCCGGCATGTGGCTTTGTTATACTAGGTTCAGAACCTGGGTGTTTGTTCTAGACCTGGCTTACCCGAGCGGACAGCTCGAGCCGAGGGGGTAGCGTACCGGGAATACAGAAGCTTCACCGGCTTAGCAACTTGTCCGAACCTCGTTCTAAATTGGGATTTGACACTATACAGAAAAGAAGTCGTACGAAGTACACCCTTCTTCATGATTTAGAAGACTCAGAGAGGAGATGGGTTTCGTCACAGTTTATACACAGTTCACGTAATATCAAAGCGGTAAAAGCAGCATTTAGCACATTAGGCTCAATCATGTAAAAATCAGATAAAACCAAATATAACAATTTATATGAGCTCGAATTTCTAACCCTGAACCACTGGTTCTGGGTTAAGTCCCCAGCGGAGTCGCCAGAGCTGTCACACCTCCTTTTTCCGCCCCCGCGAGGGTACAAAGGGAGTTTTTTCCAATTAAAGGACAGTCGAAACGGGATTTATTTCTTTATTTCAGAGTCGCCACTTGGGAGATTTAGGGTGTCCCAAGTCACCTATTTTAATCCCGAACCGAGGAAAAATGACTCTTTATTACAGTCCGCGAACCAGAAATCCGGATAAGGAATTCTGTTAACCTGGGAGAAGGTGTTAGGCATTCCCGAGTTCCGTGGTTCTAGCACGGTCGCTCAACTGTTATATTTGGCTTGATTATCTGATTTTATACAAATATGGACTCATGTGCAAGTTTTATCTTTTTACCGCTTTCATTATTATATTTTTTAAAGAATGTGAACATCGTTAAAAAAAACATGTCTTTGGATTGGGTCACATAAAATGCATCCACGATCCGGAACGTATTTTTATTCAATGTTTTGGGATTTGGATTTGGGTCGCATAAATGCATACCCGTGTTTAAGAATGTATTATTATTATATCGCGCCTAAAGCAATTAGCGATTTATTACTTTGGGGTAGGGCCGTGAAATTTGCTAAAACGACTCCTCCTTAATTCTAAGCAATTAAATGTACATTTATTGAGGGCCCCGCAATCTATACATTTTATTAAGCGAGGCTCATCTCATTTATTTTTCTAAATGGATAAATCTTAAAGCGACTACATTTTGCTATTTAAAATTAGTCTCTAAAATGAATAAAGAAAATCCTAATTAATTACATTTTTTTATTATTATTATTTAAGAAAACATGACACGCTAATTGCTTGATTCATACAAATATTGATGAAAAAGGGATTTTATTCTTAATTTCGAAAATTATAAATTAAATAAAAATTCAACAACTAATATTCAAAATAAACAAATATAGCTAGATTAAAACTTAGCATTGTTATTTTTTTAAAAAAATATTTTTGAGATTAATTATTCACAATCATTTGAAACTAAATTTAACCATAATTACTAAAGCTTATTAGAAAGTTTATTAGACTTAAACGTTCTTCTAATCTTGCTTAAGCTCAAGTCATGCCTTAATGCCTAATTTACGATGTTTAATTTAAATTCGTGTCTTAGCTAAATTTAGCTACTTGTTCATGATCAACCTATAATCTTGAAGCCTTCATAACTAGTGAATTAACCTATTTTGCCAAACCGATTTATTACAGACTAACTTATGATATTATTTTCTTATTCCAATTATTATTTAGTAATTCATGAAATAGCTTAAATACAATCAACAAAAGGAACAAAGAAAAAAAAACGAAATTAAAACTTCAAATTTTCATTCTTCATATGTATTCACGCTTCATATTTCGGATTACAATAACCAGCTTTTCAGTTGCGTACCTGATATTGGAAGCAAAAGAAAATGAATATGAGAATCAGCAGCAGCAGTAAAATCAGTCCAACACAACAACAATAGCCCAGCAACAGTAACAACCCAGTAACGGACCGGTGGAGTAGTAATCCAAAAAAACAAAAGCTTCCAGCTTTGATGAAACAACAATTAATTCTGATTTCAAACAACAAAAGAAAGCAGAATATTTTTTTAGTTTTTTTTCTTATTTGAAAGCTTAAATATTTTTCGGAATTTTCTATATCTTAAATGTTCAGCCCTTTTCTCTCTCTTATTTTCAGATTTGTTTCTCTCTCTCGTATCTGTGTATTTTTTCTCTATCTCCCTCTTTTTATTCTCATTTCAAGACTTCTTATAACCCATCTCATAAAATCTTCCCATTAATTAAAATCAACCCATTTTCTCTACCAAACCCATTATCTTCCCACTCATTCCCATTACATTAAATAACATATCACACCACCCCATTTCATTTTGTCCCCCATGCTTCATTTAAAATAATGCAAGATTCCCCTTTAATTTAAATCTTGTCCCCCCTTTATATTAAACAACTATATCACAACCCACCCCATTTCATTTTGTCCCCCATGCTTCAAATAAACAATTTCAAAATGTACAATTCCTAAACTACCCCTTCCGACCTTACTGAAATTACCAAACTACCCCTGAACGTATTACAAATTTACCAAACTACCCATCAGCTATAACACATCAATTAATCAAACTTAACCAAAATATAGACAATATGATCAATTTCTAACAATGTTCAAACAACAATATGAACACGGATGAACATCATAACAACAATATCACATGAACATGATTTTAACAACATTTCAACAACAAATCACATGAACACAAATTGAACAACCAAGAACAACTAAAATTTGATTGAACAATATTTTAGCAACAAACAATCCTATTTTCGGATTCAACAACAACAACAAACAAAGTATGAAGATTTCTAAATTCAATCACATTGAACTTAAAATCAACTCTAACAACATTACAACAAACAATTCTTATATTAAACTTTAAACAAGATTATGAGAACAATTCAAGCAATAATCATAAATGGTAAACAAGAAATCAAACTATACAAAATTCGGATTCAAGATCATCCAAACAAAGTATGAACATGAATGAATCTATTTTAAGACAACAAACATGACGGATTAAACGATTAAAACAATATATTCCTTTAATACAACTAAATTCTTTAAACAAATAACAAGATCGACGAAGAAACAATTATGAACTTAAACTTGAACTTAACAATATTAACAATTTCTAACAATACATAAACACATGAAACAAATTGAAGAAATAGTTGATTAAATTTCAATTTGAATATAACAAACATCAAACTAACAAATACTTACTTAAACAATAATACAAACATGAAATAAACATGAAAACAACTAATTAAACTTCTATTTTGAAATCTGAAAATTAATTTAACGAAACATATGAACAAACTAAAATTATTTCAACTACGGACAAACAAAACAAACATTGAATCATTTATCGATTTTGAATCCGAAAAACAACGAACAACAAAAAAATATGGACGAAATTTGAAAACATAAACCAACTAACCGATTCGAAACAACGACGAATAAACGAAGAAGATGGAGAGGAAGGAGCAGCAGTCCGCAGCTGGGGACGACTGGACGTCGAGCAGCTACTCGACGAGGAGGAAAGCTATGGCGGACAACAGTAGCTCGGGGGATTGCCGGACTGGTTTGGGTGGCGTTCGCGTGGGTTCGACGGGCAGTAGCAGCTGTTCGTCGAGGAGAAGGAAGGTGGTCGACGCAGCAAGCAGAAAACTCGAGCTTGAAGCAGCGTTAATGGCAACCATGGCAGCAGCAGTCCGCAACACGTTTGGACTGGAAGATGAAGCAGCTCGATGAAGCTTTGGTCGCTTAGGTTCTTGAGGTCGTTCATGGGAGGTCAGCTTGGATGTGTTTGGTGAGTGTGTGTGTGAGTGTGACGTGGGGATGAAGGGAATGGGAGAGGGGCAGCCATGGTTGGAAGGGATGTGAGCTTGAGGAAGAAGAAGAAGATAGGAGGGGGGCGGATTGGTTAGGTCTTTTTAGGGTTTTCTTCTCTTTTTTTTTGTTTTGTGTTGTTTGTAAGATAATAGGATGTTGGGTTATGGACTGGGTCGACCCAGTTCGAAATGGACTGGGTCGTAGGGAAGATTGGGCCATTTTTTGGGCCTATGGCTTGAAATCGAAGAAGAGGCCCAATTCCGACTTTCTTTATATTTTCGCTCTCTTTTCTTCTTTTATTTCTCTAAAACTAAATTATAAAAATACTTAAACTATTATTAAGAACTAAATTAAGTTATAAAAGTGCAAATTAACTCCAAATAACAATTAACGCACAATTAAGTAATAATTAAGCATAAAATTGTATATTTGGACATTAAATGCTAAAAATGCAAAAGATGCCTATTTTTGTAATTTTCATTTTTTGTAAACAAATTTAATTAGTAACAATTATAGAATTAAATCCTACATGCAAAATGTGACATATTTTTGTATTTTTTATTAATTTAGCAAATAAACACGCAAAGACAAATACAAATAATTATTCAAAATATCACAAAATTGCACACCAAAGAAAAATCATTTTATTTTTGAATTTTTTGGGAGTAATTCTCATATATGGCAAAAATCACGTGCTTACAATGCCCATACTCACCACACTCAAAACACCCATCTGAATACTGTGGCTGAGGAAGCTGAGACTGACCCTGACGGGCCGGCTGACCACGATAATAACTCTAAAGAGGAGAGGAGCTTGTGGTGCACTATAAGCCGGCTACCCTGAAGGAGGTACATAAGGACCACGACCCCCTGAAGCTCCATGGAATGTCTAGACTGTTGAATGAAATGGCCAGGGATGATGGCCTCTACCAAAAGTACCCCGACCACTAGATGAGGCCCTACTGAATCCACCGGAGTGATGATGTCTCTTGTCAGACCCCTGACCACTCCCCAAAGCTAAAACCATATCAACTCGTCTGGCCACATTGGCTGCATCCTAGAAAGAAATCTTGTTCCTTGTCTTCTTAGCCGTCTATAATCTGATAGGCTGAGTGAGTCCCTCAATGAACCTCCTCAACCTCTCTCTCTCTCTCTCTCTCTCTCTCTCTCTCTCTCTCTCTCTCTCTCTCTCGATGGGAAGTATAAAAAGAGCATGATGGGCCAAATCCACAAATCTGGTCTCGTACTGAGTGACGGTCATAGAACCCTGCTGAAAGTGCTCAAACTGCCTCTGATAGTCCTCTCTCTAAGTGATGGGAAGATACTTCTCCAAGAATAGCTGCGAGATCTGGTCCCAAGTGAGAGCTGGTGACCCAGTTGGTCTGGCCAAACAGTAATCTCTCCACCATTTCTTGGCAAAACCTGATAAGCGAAAAGTAGCAAAGTCAACCTCATTGGTCTCCATTATCCCCATGTTTCGTAGAACCTCGTGGCAACTTTCCAAATAGTCCTAAGGATCCTCTAAAGATGTATCATCATAGTTAGTAGTGAAAATCTTGGTGAACCTGTGCAAACTCCATAAAGCCTTCAAAGACATAGCTGATCCATCACCGGTCTATGCCACAACACCCGGCAGAACTACCCTAACTGGCTGAGCTGTTGGAGTCTGAAACTGGGGAGCCATCTGCTCCGGAGTGTGAGTAGCAGGAGTTTGTGCTCCTCCCCCATCCCGAGATATGGCTAGTACTATAGGAAGTATGTCTGCCTAAGTAACACTCTCTATAAGGCCCACTAGACGGACCAAAGCATCCTGAAGTACTGGGTTGGCTATGAGCCCCTCTAGAACCTGAGACAGTCCTGCTGGAACGGTCTGGGCCGGAACCTCAGCATCAAACTCTACCTGTGGTTCTGCCACTGGTGCTGCTCCTCGAGCTCTGGGCTGTGCCCCTCGTATGAGCTTCCATTGGGGGCTCGGGCTGCTGATCAGCTGATGAAGCGGTACGTGTTCTCGCCATCTGCGAAAGAATAGAGTAGAGAGTTCAATTAGCATTGAGAGATCAAACCACACGATAGAGATGAATAAAAGTGAAATTGTTCCTAACTCTATAGCCTCTTGGGATAAGCACAGACGTCTCTGTACCGATCCCTCAAACTCTACCAAGCTTGTCCGTGAATTGTGAGACCTATGTAACCTAGAGCTCTAATACCAACTTATCACGACCCGAATTTTTCACCGTTGGGATCATGATGGAGCCTAACATTGTACTCGCTAGGCAAGCCAATAGTTCACCTTTTAACTTTATCTTTTAATAATTAAAACTTAATGAAAGTAAATCAGCGGAAATAAATGTTGAAGAACACAATTTAAAAGATTATCAATTTGCAAATAACGAAAACTTTAATAAATTCCACCTAGAACTGGTGTCACAACTCACGTACAGTCTATGAATACTACAAATAATGGTCTGAATGAAATTTTACATCTCTCTCGAAAGTAGAGAAAACAGCAATGAAGTAGGATAGAAGAGGACGTCAGGGCCTGCGGACGCCTGCAATACTACCTTGGGTCTCCAGAATGCAGCAACAGCAACCAACCTCTCAATTACCCACTAGCTCCGAAATTTGCACAAGAAGTGTAGAGTGCAGTATCAGTATAACCGACCCCATGTACTGGTAAGTGCCGAGCCTAACCTCGACGAAGTAGTGACGAGGCTATGGCGGGGTATCACAACATATACAACCTGCAACAATTTATACTAAAAACGAAAAGGAAATGCGGAACGAAATATAATAGAAACTTGCATTAAATGAATACGGAAACCAGCTGTTCTACCAGTACTCAGCTATAACACATCTTTAGGGAGTTTCAATAACTCGATAACGAACTTCAACAGAATTGAATGCTAAAACAATAACTGATGCGGTGTGGATCCCGATCCCACCATATAAATAATAACAATATCAATATTCACCCTCATTACTCCTTATTGCGGCGTGCAACCCGATCCCACATGCAATCACATTCACCCTTATTCCTCCTGTTGCGGCGTGCAACCCGATATGAACATTCACCCTTATTACTCCTTATTGCGGCATGCAACCCGATCCCACCAGTCCACCCCTATTTCTCCTCAATATATCACCCTTATTTCTTCTGTTGCGGCGTACAACCCGATCCCACCTGTCCACCCTTATTACTCCTTGTTGTGGCGTGCAACTCGATAATACAAGACAATCATATTTCACCCTTATTCCTCGTGTTGCGGTGTGCAACCCGATCCCATCATATATCACTATGATTATAAAACTTCACCAGTTAAAACTACACATCAAGACCAACCAAAGTATACCATGAAGCACTAATAAACCAATATAAGCCAAAAGGGTACTAAAACGAAACCATGAAACAAGTAAATATTTCAATAAAAGGAATAACAGTTAATATAAGGCAATTAGACATGGAAACATTTAGGAACAGGTAGCAATTAAGATAGAAGAGCAATATATATATATAGGGAAATGGGGAAGGGAACAGGATAAAATGATTTTGGTGCAGCATAGGTACTCGTCACCACACCTATACGCCACACACATGGAATTTCACATAAAAAATAAATCGGTATCCCTAATTCATCAAGTCAAGGTTAGACCAAACACTTACCTAAAGCCAACGGATATTTCAAAACTCAAACACTGCTTTACCTCTCGATTCTACCACCAATTCACTCGTATCTAGCCATAATTAACTTAATAACATCAATGACTAATAAATAACTTAACTCAAATGCAAAATTATAAGTTTTCTAATATTTTTTCCAAAAATTCAAAAACTTGACCCCGGGCCCGCTTGGTCCAAACTCGAAATTTGGACCAAAACTCAATTACCCATTCATCCCTGATCTCGGATATACAATTGGTTTTAGAATCCGACCCCAAATCGAGGTCTAATTCCCTAATTTATAAAAATCCTTAATTCTACCCAAACCTCCATTTTTTCCATAGAAATCTTATATTTTAAGTTGGAAATTCATGAAATGCGATGGGAAAGTAAAAGAAAATGGATTAGGATCACTAACCAAAAGTTTGGGGAAGATTTGGTCTTGGCAGGATCGCCTCTAGGGTTTTAGGATTTGAGAGATATGAAAAATGGATGAAAATCCCGTCCAAGTTTCATTTTAAATAGTTGTAGATGTCGCAATTGCGACCAGAGTTTCGCAATTGTGAAGCTCGCAAATGCTAGACAGGTGTCACAAATACGAACCTGTTGCATGCCTGCTACTGTCGCAATTGCAAACCTTTGGTCGCAATTGCAAAGGTTACCCCTCCCTGATGACTTCGCAAATGCGAAGGTTTGTTTCCAAATACAAACTATGCTGACCCAGGGCTTCTTCGCAATTGCGATAAAGCCCTAGCAATTGCCAAGCTTGTGAAGCTCGCAATTGCGAAGCCCGATCTTGCAATTGCGAGATCAGAGCCTGCAACAAATATCAGATGCAACAACAGATTTTTCTAATTCCAAACTCACTCCGTGGCCTATACAAAACTCACCCGAGCCCTCGGGGCTCTAAACAAAACATGAATATAAGTCTAAAATATCATATGAACTTGCTCGCGAGATCAAATCGCTAAAATAACATCTAAAACTATGTTCAATACAAAAACTCATGAAATTTTCAAGATAGTTCAAATTTTCTAATTTTTCAACCAAAGATCTGAATTACATCAAAACACCTCCGTTTTTCACCAAATTTCACAGATAATGCCTAAATATCATTACGGACATGTACCGGGTTCCGAAACCAAAATACGGGCTCAATACTAATAAGATAAAATCTTAATAATTTTCCAAAAACCATTATATTTTCAGTTAAATAATTTTCTTCAAAAATTCATTTCTCGGGCTAGGGACCTCGAAATTTGATTCCAGACATACGCCCAAGTCCCATATTTTACTACGGACCCTCCGGGACTGTCGAAATACGGGTCCAATTCTGTTTACCCAAAATATTGACCGAAGTCAACTAAAATCATCTTTTTAAGCCAAAAAGTCATTATTTCTTAAATTTTTCACATTAAAGCTGTCGGGTATCGCTCCCAGACTGTGCACGCAAATCGAGGAGCGAAAAAGGAGGTTTTCAGGGCCTCAGAATACGGAAACGGATTCTAAAATAAAAGATGACCTTTTGGGTCATCACGGGAGGGGGGGAAGTGTGCAAAAAAATAAAAAACAGAAATTTAAAATTACAAAGAAAATTTTTTTTAAAAAAAAATATATTTTGTGCAAGGGGGAGGGGCAGAAAAATAAAAAAAACTAAAATTTGAAAATTAAAAAAAAAAGAAAAAAAATATTGTGCGGGGGTGGAGGGGGCAGTAGGGGTGGGGTTTGGCGGGGTGGAGGGGAGGGTGAGGGGGTAGGGGATACTAAGGTGGGTGGTGACGGAAAAAAAACTGAAATTTGAAAAAAAAAACCCTTTTTGGAGATAGGGGTGGGGTGGGGTGGGTTGGTGAGGGAGGGGAAGATTGGGAAGAAGTTTTGAAAAATATTTTCCCTTCTCTTGATAAGGAAAATATTTTCCTCCAATGGGGGGAAAATAAGTTGATAAGGAAAATATTTTCCAAAACATTTAAGCCAACCAAACATGGAAAAATTGGAAAATATTTTTCTTCGTACCAAACACACCCAAATCACACCCACTTTCAAAAAGAAAGAAAATTTGTTTAAGATGAATACACCAAATCCTAATTGATTAAAAAGAAAGTATTGGATTATATTGATTCTCTATTCTTGAGAAATGATGAAAAGCATAGTTATTGAAAAGAATCTGGCCCTAGAACTCTTTTTAGACATGCTTTCCAACAGGATCAAAAGTTTGGAATTAGTTTGACTAATTTGATTTATATTGAATTATAAAATTAATGCTTCAAATGATTCAAGGGCCTACATAATAATATAGGATATGAAATTTAACCTTCTCATCCTAACAAGTTTAGCTCTTTAGATCATCCATTTTCTCAATAATCATACTTGGGGGATGTCAACTTCAGTCATGAAAGAAAATGTAACTTATAAAAATGTATAAGCATCATACATAACCAATCCTGCCTCCCTTCTCTAGGGAAATTGAGTTTTTTATTTTATTTTTATCCGATATTCGATATTCATATTGAGATTCGATTAAATTAAAATTCACATTTAAAAGTACATTAGGAGGTGTCACGCCCCAAGCTCGGGGAGTATGACCGGCGCTCAACTGAGTGAACCCGGTCGCGCAAGCCTGTTGACACTTCCTATACAACTCACTTACGATCAAAAGAAGACATGATTTCTTTACTTAGACATTAGGATATCATACAAGTACATTACTAAGCCATTACATTAATTACGTCATTGTTAGGTTTTATAGTACATATACCTTACAATTTAGAGGAACATAAATCCAAAGCATAACATAATTTATTGACCTTCCCAACACCCATACACAACCCACGTAAATGTCTACGGAGCCTCTAAGTAGATACAAAGAAAGTACTACAAAAGTGCCAGCAACAAGGCCCCGGCTATACCTCAAAATATGGTGAGAAGAAGAAAATAGGATACAAAAGATATAGGTTCCCGAAATAATATGGGGCTCACATGTCAACTGGAAAGGGGACGCGCCACTAGCTGCAATCAACACTGTCTGCTATGGAATCACCTACATCCATTTAAATATATAGCGTCCCCAGCAAAAGGGACGTTAGTACTGTCGAATAGTACTAGTATGTAGAGCAAAACACCAATCTTAATAGAATGAATATTGAAAAGAAGGACCGCAGTCAAGATATACAACAAGATTTTCAAACACATATGAAAACATCAAGTAAGGATCATAATCTTAGCTCACTTGGGCATTTTATCAAACATTATGCGTTCATTAAGTTTTTATGGTCCTTCTATGGAAAATTACACCAACCCTTTCCCCATAGTTCTCTATCTTTGATTTACAACTTCCGCGTATCTTCTAAGAACACATGCATGCAATGTAATCACCATCATCCCCAGAAATTATCTCACTAATGGCCTATTATAGCTATGTTTGGAATTAAGAGCTGGTGTGATGAAGTCTTACCTCTTAGGATGAAGATTTAGGTGCCTCACTTGAATATCTATGGAGAAATTTTGATGAAGGACACCTCTTCTCTCTTAGACACTCTTTCTCACTCTAAAAGTACCAGGAAATAGGCTTAAAATGAGCCTAGGTCTGTGACCAATATGCGGTCCGCATACCTGTTCTGCGGTAGCATAATACACAAAACTTCCCTTCACAAAAGTCCAAGATTATTATGCGGTTAATATGCGGCTCGCAAAGCGATTATGTGATCGCATAATCAGCCGCATAACTGGCTTCAAAATTGGCGAAGTTTTCTGCATCACTCTACGACCAAGATGCGGTCTGCCGTGCGGTAATGTGGTCGCATAATGGGCCGCAGAAATGCAATATTCTGTAAACACTTTTCTTTAACTTTTTAATGCATAGTTCAATCCAAAAAGTCCAAACCGCGGCGAACAAGCTCGTCACGAAGATTTTCATAAATCTTTAACACATAACCCTAACTTGGCACCACGATATCCTGGTTTCTAGGAAAAATTTTAGGGGGCCTTACATCCTCCCCCCATCCTCCCCCCACCCCCTTAAGATCATTCGTCCCTGAATGAGGTCTAAGGTTCACTTATTAGCACCCCATGTAACACCGTTTTCACACAATATACCAACAACCCCAAATTTGGCTAACTCCCTAAATTTTCTAAAACGTTTGCCATAGTTTCCTTTATAACTAGGCCTATCTACCTGATAGAGAGCCCATAAAACACATACTAACAACATATATAAAAATCCCTGACATAATATAACTCATAACAACACCAATCATGGCCTCATAGGCAATATATAATCAAAGCGGAACAGCTTTACATAGACTAATCAAGTGATACAAAGGTTATAGGGACCCACATTTACAAAAGCTATTACATGGCTATACAAACAAGTGAGGGTACTTCTTTGTCATTTCTTCCTCGGCTTCCCAAGTGGCTTCCTCAAACAGCTGGTTTCACCATAACACTTTCACGAAGATAATTTCTTTATTTCTCAACTTTCGGACTTGCTTATCAAGAATGGCCACTGGAATTTCTTCCTATGACAGCTCTTCAATAACCTCGATAATTTCAACCGGCACAATAGTGGACGGATCCCCCACTCTCTTCTTCAACATAGACACATGGAATACCGGGTGTACCAATGACATCTCAGGTGCCAGCTTGAGCTTGTATGCCACCAGACCGATCCTTTGAATAATTCTGTATGGCCTAACATACATCAGACTCAATTTTCATTTCTTTCCAAACCACATAATACCCTTCATGTGGGAGATCTTCCAGAATACCCAATCATCTTCCTTGAACTCTAAGTCTCTGCGACGAACATTCGAATAGGATTTTTGACGACTCAGAGTAGTTTCCAGCCGTTCCTTTATGATCTTAACCTTTTCCATAGCTTGATGTATGAGGTCTGGTCCTACCAATTCAGCTTCTCTAACTTCGAACCACCCAATAGGAGATATACACCTCATTCCATGTAATGCCTCGAATGGTGCCATATGTATACTAGCATGAAAGCTAAGCAAACTCTATGAGTGGCAAATGATCATCCTAGCTACCTTTGAAATCAAGAACACAAGCACGCAACATGCCCTCGAGTGTCTGAATAGTCCGCTCTACTTGCCCATCGGTGTATGGATGGAAGGTTGTGCTAAGATTTACCAGCGTAGCCAGACCTTGCCAAAATTTATTCCAAAAATTAGCTTTGAACTGAGCCCCCCCATCAGAAATGATGGAAACTGGAGTGCCATGAAGCCTGACTATTTTCTTGATATACAACTGAGCATACTATTCCGATGTGTCAGTAGATTTGATTGGCAATAAATGCACTGATTTTGTGAGTTGGTCCACAATAACCCAAATTGAGTCAAACTTGCGCGAAGTGCGCGGTAACCCTACTACAAAATCCATATTAATCATCTCCCACTTCCAAATTAGAATTACTATGCTTTGCGCTAACCCACCCAGATGTTGATGTTTGACCTTCATTTGCTGACAATTTGGACATCTTGCCATAAAATCTGCCACATTCCTTTTCATGTCATTCCACCAGTAGATTTCCTTGAGGTCGTGATACATTTTTGTAGAACCTGGGTGCACGGAATACCTGAAAGTGTGAGCTTCCGCCATGATTCTTTCCAGAAGACCATTGATATCTGGAAAACATAGTCGCCCTTGATACCGTAGTGTACTATCATTCATACCAAGAGAAAAGATTGTTGTCTTGTGTTTGTGAACCCCTTCCTTCAGTTGTACCAATATTGGATCATTGTACTGCTTTTCTTTGACCTCTGCCACAAGCGATGATTCAGCCCTATTCTGCACAATTACTCCTCGTTCATCAGAGTGCACAAGATGAACTCCCAAACAAGCCAACAACCTTTGATACGCCTCCAAGTGAGATAAACTTCCCATAGATTTCTGACTAAGAGCATATGCCATAGCATTGGCCTTTCTCGGGTGATATAGAATATCGATATCGTAGTCTTTGAGTAACTCAAGCCATCTTCTCTACCTCATATTCAACTCCTTTTGTTTGAAAATATATTGAAGGCTCTTGTGGTCCGTAAATACATCCATGTGGACCCACCCCATACAATTAATGATGCCAAATCTTCAATGCGAAAACCACCGCCGCAAACTCCAAGTCATGTGTTGGATAGTTCTGTTCATGATTCTTGAGTTGCCTAGAAGCATAAGTTATAACCTTCCCATGTTGCATCAACACACACCCAAGCCTGATCCTTCAAGCATCACAATACACCACGAACCCATATTTACCCTCTGGTAGGGTCAATACCAGTGCAGTAGTCAATCTTGATTTCAATTCCTGGAAGCTCCTTTCACAAGCATCAAACCACTGGAACTTCACCGCTTTCTACATCAATTTAGTCAATGGAGAGGCAAGAGTAGAGAACCCCTCCACAAACTTTCGATAATACCCTGCTAAGCCCAAGAAACTGTGAATCTCTGTTGGAGTTGTAGGTTTAGGCCAATTCTTCACCGCCAGAATCTTTTGAGGATCAACCTTTATTCCTTCCCTGTAGACGACATGACCCAAGAATGTAACAGATTCAAGCCAAAATTCACATTTCGAGACCTTCGCATATAATTGGTGCTAGTGAGAACTGCCCTGAGATGATCGACGTGGTCCTCTTGACTTCGTGAATATACCAGAATGTTGTCAATGAAAACTGTCACAAAGGAGTCAAGAAAAGGCTTGAATACTCGATTCATAAGATCCATGAAAGTTGTTGGGGGTGTTTGTTAGCTCAAAGGACATTACTAGAAACTCAAAGTGCCCATACCGGGTCCTAAAAACTATTTTTGGGATATCTTTCTCCCTTATCTTCAATTGATACCCGGACCGTAAGTCAATTTTAGAGAAGTACCTAGAACCTTGTAATTGATCAAACAAATCATCTATCCTTGATAGAGGGTACTTATTTTTTATTGTGACTTTATTGAGTTGTCGGTAGTTCATACACATCCGTAGCCATCTTTCTTTCTTACAAACAAAAGCGGTGCGCCCCACGGAGACACACACAGTTGGATGAAGCCCTTCTCTAACAAATCCTTCAATTGCTCCTTTAATTCCTTCAATTCTGCCGGTACCATTCTATAAGGCAGAATTATTATAGGCTACGTGTCTGGCATCATATCGATCCCAAAGTCAATCTCCCTGTCTGATGGGATCCCAGGGAGTTCATCTGGAAAGACATCCGGAAATTCATTCACAACTGGCACGGACTCAAGTATGGGTGCCTCAGCATCAGTGTCCTTAACCCGGACCAAATGGTAGATACACCCCTTATTAATCATCTTCGAGGCCTTAAGGTAAGAAATAAACCTACCTTTTAGCACCACATTATCCTTCTTCCATTCAAAAGCTGGCTCATTAGGAAATTCAAGCCTCATAGTTCTAGTTCAGTAGTCAAGCTTGGCGAAACATGATTAAAGCCAATACATTCTCATAATTACATCAAAGTCGACCATCCCCAATTCAATGAGATCGGCCATGGTATCCCGACCACGTATCGTGACAACACAATTTTTATAAACCCGCACGGCCATAATAGACTCACCGACCGGAGTAGATATAGAGAATGGCTCATGAAGCTGTTCCAGTTATATCCCAAATTCCATAGCAACATAATGAGTAACATAGGACGAAGCAGAATCGGGATCAATAAGGACATACACATCATAAATTTGGATAGTCAGAATACCTGTGACAACATCTGGAGAAGCCTCTGCACTCTGGCGACCACTCATAGCCTAGAATCGGCTGGGCCCTCCCGAACTCTGCGCACCACCCCTAGCTGCACCACGCCATGCGGGTGCTGTAGTGCCTCGAGTTGGAGAGGGTGTTGAAGATGTGGCAGTTGCAGAACTGGATGGTTGTGTTGTGCCCCTGCCCGCACCTTGGTGGGATACATTAAAATCCCTTTGAATGTGGCCTCGCATCATACACCTATAACACATTGGTAGGTCCATGTAGCAAATCCCTAAATGCATCATCCCACACTTGGGGCATGGGGGCCTCCGCTGCTGCTAGGATCACCCTCCTGATCGGCCCTGTTGATGGGGTCCCCTACTACCCTAATTGGGCCTGAAACAACTAGTTTTCTGCTGATTGTGCCTGCTAGCGGTGCACTGGCTGAAGACTGAGCATACGACGGAGATGGTCGTGACGATCCTCCCCTAAAGACTGATCTTCCCCCATCAAATGAATCACCAGGATGGCCCGGGATTGGCCCCTGCTGCTACCCTCTCTCTCCATCCTGTTCTTCAACTAGTGGGTCTCTGTAGCTTGAGCAAATGCCACCATCTTTCCATAGTTCATATCAAAGTTTAGAGTAGCTGTGGTAACCTTATTAATAACCAAAGGGCTAAGGCCCTACACAAATCGACGCACCTTGGCCTCCATAGTGGGCATTATGTGAATGGAATACTTTGACAGACACGCAAACTCCATTTGATACTCTCACACACTCCTACTATCTTGTTTAAGGTTCTTAAATTCTGCAGCACGGGCTGCCTTAGTCTCGGCAAGCAATAAATGTTCCATGAAAGCATCCGCAAACTCGCTCCACCTTGCCGAAGGGCTCCCCTCATAACGGGATTCCTCCCACATCTTAAACCATGAATACGCCACCCCTTTCAAGTAATAGGCAGCCAAATCCACTCCCTCTATCTCAGTAGCGCGCATAACCCGGAGAGTCTTATGCATCTCATCAATAAAATCCTAAAGGTCTGCCTCGGGATCAGTACCTATGAATACCAGCGGATCTAATAGAGAATTATGTTCACCCTAAAACCCGTAGAATCTCCTTGATGACTAGAAGATGTGGGTGCAACATTCGACCTTTGGGCCTGAGAAGCCATTAACTGTGTCAGCATCTGGATAGCTCCCCTAAGATCCCCATCAGAAATACCAGAATCGGAAGCTGGGGTTGGAGGTGGAATAGGAATATCAGCGGGAGGGATAGTTGCACCCTTAGTAGATGTAGGGGCTGGGGAAGTCTGTTCTGGTGTAGAAGAATTAGGCAGTGAAATAGTCGGGGGAGCATCCTCTCCCACATAGTCAATTAGGGAGTCAACAGTCACTCCTAGGGTGGCATTGGCTTCTTGGAAAATTCTTGCTTTCTTCTTAGGTGCCATTTACTGAAAGTTAGAACAACACACAGGTTAGAGGAGAACAACCTCACATTCAATTCTATCGCACGATATAGATATCAAAGAAGGGTATTATTCCTAAATGTCCAAGTAGCCTCCAACATATAGATGTGGTCGACTACACACCGATAAGAAGGACTCTACTAGACACGACTCTACTAAACCCGGCCGAGCAAGCCTGTTGATACTTCCTACCCAACTCACTTACGATCAAAAGAAGACATGATTTCTTTACTTAGACATTCGGATATCATATAAGTACATTAATAAGCCATTTCATTAAGCATAATATAATTCATTGACCTTCCCAACACCCATACACAACCCACATAAATGTCTATGGAGTCTCTAAGTAGATAGAAAGAAAGTTCTATAAAAGTGTTGGCAACAAGGCCCCGGCTATACCTCAAAATATGGTGAGAAGGCGAACATAAGATATAGGTCCCCGAAATAATGTGGGGCTCACCAAGCCAGCTGGAAAGGGGACGCGTCACTAGCTGCCGCTAAAACTGTCTACTACGGAACCACCTACATCCATTTAAAGATGTAGCACCCCCGACAAAAGGGACGTTAGTACTGTCGAATAGTACAAGTATGTAAATCAAAACACCCATCTTAATAGAACGAATAATAAAAAGAAGGAATGCAGTCATGATATACAATAAGAGCTTCAAACACATATTAAAACATCAAGTAAGGATCACACAATTTCCGGTTAAGTTTCCAACTTATTTAAGTTTGATAATCTCAGTGCCACGTGCCACAATCCACAATACCACTATGTTCCTACATAGAGTCCGATCTCGACTCGACTGGCTAGGTCATCTCATTTGAGACATCAACCATTTATATAATTTCAATCAATCAGTCCAGCACAGTTACCACCATGTATGCGGCATGGTGTCCGATCATGGCCCGATCGGCTAGGCCATCTCACTTGAGACATCAACCATTCAATCGTTCACCTCAGTTCACATTTCCTTCCCATCTTTCATTACATGGCACGAGTAGCCTCATTTATTAAATCGTTATTGGCACTTGGACGTTTCTTACAATTCAAGTTTCCCTTTTTATATATATTCAAATAACATTATCATCCACATTAATAAGTCCTATCATGTAAGGCACCACATACACGTGGGGAAGGCATGGAAATTTTAATCATATGGAGGCTTTTCATACAAATAACATAGCAAACTTAATTTTGATTCTTGACATGAACTCATAACCTTTCTCAACACATATATTCCACATTTAACACATTCTCAAATAGCATGACGACATGATAAACATTTAGAATAATTATTGAACATAAATCTTTCAACACAACACTTTAGGGCAACTATTCTAGTATGACCAATTCAGGGACTTACACCAATTACATGTACACCAGAGGTTCGATTCTAAGAAGAAGGGGGTTTAGCCATACATACCTCAATTGAGCTTTTTCTTAATTCCTACAAGGTTTCGAAATGTTCGCAACTTCAATCTATTTTAGCATTGTAGCATAAATGAACCCATAATTAGAAAAATGGTCATAATCTTAGCTCAGTTGGGCATTTTATCAAACAGTATGTGTTCATTAAGTTTTTATGGTCCTTTTATGGAAAATTGCACCAACCCTTTCCCCATACTTCTCTATCTTTTATTTACAACTTCCCCATATCTTCTAAGAACACATACATGCAATATAATCACCCTAATCCCCATGAATTATCTCACTAATGGCCTATTATAGCTATATTTGGAATTAAGAGCTGGGGTGATGAAGTCTTACCTCTTAGGATGAAGATTTAGGTGCCTCACTTGAATATTTGTGGAACAATTTTGATGAAGGACACTTCCTCTCTCTTAGACACTCTTTCTCACTCTAAAAGTACCAGGAAATAGTCTTAAAATGAGCCATTGCATAATTTATAACGACATTGGGTCGGTTTTAGAAATCTCGAAGGGCTGCTTAGGGCCAAAAAGAAGACCTCAAGATGGGCAAGAGTGTTGTGGCTGAGTGTGTTGATCTTTAAGCGAAGGTGGTGGCCCTGCAGGCGGAGCGTGAGCTGAGTGACTCTAGGGTTACCAGTCTAAGTGTTGAACTAGCAAAGAAGGTGACCAAAATAGAAGGGAAGGTGATCGAGTTGGAGAGGTCCTAAGGAGCCCGAGCAGCGGCCTTGGCGAGGGCTACGACACTAGATGATTCTATCCATGTTCTCCAGTCTGAGCGTGCAACTAAGATAGAAATGGCCGCTCTGAGGGAGGCACGACTTGATGAGTGATTTGGCGAGCTTGCAAGAGAAGTCTTGACCCTGGGTGATCAAATTGCTACTCGCGAGGCTGAAAGGGCTCAATTATTGGCTTTGACTTCTCCTGCGTCTGCCTCTGTTGTTGTTCCTCGCCCTTTGTATGGGTTGCGGATCCACGCTGAGGCTCAGGGGGATATATATATATATATATATATATATAAGGGTTTGTTGGCAGCGGGGAGCATTTCTGAAGTCAATTTTGAAGAGGCTCATGTTAAAGCGCTTGAGGCTCGGCTTGCCTGTGGTTAAGACCCCGCAACATCGGAGGCAGGTGGAGTTGATGAGGTCGAGGACAGGCTTGCCTTTGATGAGGAACATTCTGATGGAGAGGGTTATGGTGGAGGTGAAGCTGCTGAACCAAGCGAAGAGAGAGATGACGGCATGGATGGGGATAATGCTGAATGAAGCTCTTGTGCTTAATTTTTCCTCCTGTACTTAAGTTTTTTTTTTTTACTTAGTTGGTCGGGTGGGGGGGCTATTTTGGCCCTTTGTAAGACGCTATTTTTTCTTTGAATGAAATAGTTTATTTGTCCTTGATTGTATGCCTTTGGCCTTTCCTTCTCTTTTCTTTTCGAATTTCTTAGATCTTCTCGTAATAAGTCCCTGACTTTTGGTAGTTAACTCGAGCGGGGTCGAATTTGATCTGCTGATTCGGGTGAGGTCGTGCTTGACTTGTTAACTCGAGCGAGGTCGGATTTGACCTACTAATTCAAGCGAGGTCGAATTTAGTTTATTAATTCGAACAAAGTCGAATTTGACTTGCTAATTCGAGCGTGGTCGAATTTGACTTGTTAATTCGAGCGAGGTAAGATTTGACCTGCAAATTCGAGCGAGGTTGAATTTAATTTTTTAATTCGAACGAGGTCAAATTTGACTTGCTAATTCTAGCGAGGTCGAATTTAACTTGTTAATTCGAGCGAGGTCAGATTTGACCTGCTAATTCGAGTGAGGTCGAATTTAATTTGTTAATTCGAACGAGGTCGAATTTGACTTGCTAATTCAAGCGAGGTCGAATTTAACTTGTTAATTCGAGCGAGGTTCAGATTTGACCTACTAATTCGAGCGAGGTTAAATGTAAGTCGACTCGAGCGAGGTCGAATGTAGACTTAGAAAATAATTCAAGTGAGATCGAATGTATATTTCCTTTGCGCTGGCGTGATTGTGTAAATTTGGTGTTGTGTAAGAATGTCATACTTTTGTTTATTCATTGGAGAATATTACATGTTTCTGTTTGATCCGTATGTACATTCGAAGAGTCCTAGTCTGTCTAGTCCCTTCATCGCTCGACTTAGAGAATTAGTCGATATGCGGGGCGATGAATGTCTTTCTCAAGCTTCGGGACGTCTTAATATATGGACGAGATCAAATTTTGGCTAGTTATATCATCGCATAGTTGCTTTGGCGAGTGTGTGGGTAAGTTTCACCCACTTGTGTTCTGTCTGCTTGTTGAAGAGATTCGTATGTTTTCCGGGTTGGTGACCCAGTCCCAGTCTATACAGGTTTTTCCCTTTATGGCGTTAAGCACCAACTTGTTGGAGAGATTCGTATATTTTTCGGGCTAGTGACCCAGTCCCAGTCTATACAAGTTTTTCCCTTTATGGCATTAAGCACCAACTTGTTGGAGAGATTCGTATATTTTCCGGAATGGTGACCCAGCCCCAGTCTATACATGTTTTTCCCTTTATGGCGTTATGCACCAACTTTTTAGAGAGGGTTTTACTCGACTGTCGCCTGCAGGATGATATGGTGCGGAACATTTTCCTTGCGTGTTGTTTTGATGGTGTTTGTTCCTTGTTCGCGCATCTGGGAGAACACTCATGTTCCTATCCCAATCCAAAAGAAAAAATAACAAGTTGAACCCACACGAAATCATTTGTTACCTTGACCTGATTGGTTTGCGAGGGTAGAGGGGCATTGTAGAACGACCCGTTTTGCCCTATTCTCGAATGCTGGCTTCAGATTTGACGTCAGGCCCGTACTTAGCTTCGCCATTAGTCGAGTCTGGGCATCTTATGGGCAGACAACTTACTTTGCTCGTTGGGATCTCAAATTCGAGTCCCGGTCCGATCCTGTCTCAGGAGAACAAAAATAAGGGAAACGTAAGTTATACTCTGTACATACGGGCAGGACAAGCTTGTTATTTCAAAGAATTATACAATAGGCTATTGTCCCTTCCTAAGAGAGAGGGGACAATATGCATAAAGTATAGACATCAAACATAATTTTGATTTCATGCAAAAAATCTGACCTTGGTTTGTTCGGTTATTTCAAAATCTTGGCTACAAATTTCTCAAATTGGTGTTTGTAATGAGAGGACGAGGCTACGAAAACCTGGAAGTGGAACTCTGACTGACTTTAGATCTAAAGGAAACTAAAATTTTGGCTAGAAAATATCCATAGACGGTGCCAAATTGTTTGAATAAAAAGTACTTGGTGTCACACCTCCTTTTTCCGCACCGCGAGGTGCGTAGGGAGTTTTTTCCAATTAAAGGACAGTCGAAACGGGATTTGTTTATTTATTTCAGAGTGGGAGATTTAGGGTGTCCCAAGTCACCAGTTTAATCCCGAATCGAGGAAAAGAATGACTCCATATTACAGTCCGCGAACCAGAAATCCGGATAAGGAATTCTGTTAACCCGGGAGAAGGTGTTAGGCATTCCCGAGTTCCGTGGTTCTAGCACGGTCGCTCAATTGTCATATTTGGCTTATTTATCTGATTTTAATACAATTATGAACCGATGTGCCAATTTTAACTCTTTACCAATTTATTATTATTATTTTTTTTTAAAAAAAATTGTGAACATCGTTTAAAACATGTCTTTGGATTACGTCACATGAAATGCACCCGCAATCCGGAACACATTTTTATTCAATGTTTTAGGATTTAGATTTGGGTCGCATGAAATGCGCATCCGAGTTTAAGAAGGTAAAATTAATTAAATTGCGCCTAAAGAGTCTAGCGTATCATTATTTTGGGTAGGGCCGTGAAATTTGCTAAAACGGCTCCTCCCTAATTCTAAGCGATTAAATGTACATTTATTGAGGGCCCCGCAATCTATACATTTCATTAAGCGAGGCTCATCTCATTTATTTGGACAAATCTTAAAACGACTACATTTTTCTATAAAATGAGTCTCTAAAATAAATAAAGAAAATCCTAATTTATTACTAGCTTTTATTATTTTAAGAAGACATGACATGCTAATTGCTTGATTAATACAAATATTGATGAAAAAGGAATTTCACTCTTAATTTCGAAATTATAAATAAAATAAAAATTCAACAACTAATATTCAAAATAAACAAATATAGCTAGATTAAAACTCAGCATTGTTATTTTTTTAAAAAAAATTATTGAGATTAATTATTCACAATCATTTGAAACTAGATTTAACCATAATTACTAAAGCTTATTAGAAAGTTTATTAGACTTAAACGTTCTCTTAATCTTGCTTAAGCTCAAGTCATGCCTTAATGCCTAATTTACGATGTTTAATTTAAATTCGTGTCTTAGCTAAATTTAGCTACTTGTTCATGATCAACCTATAATCTTGAAGCCTTCATAACTAGTGAATTAACCTATTTTGCCGAACTGATTTATTACAGAATAACTTATGATATTATTTTCTTATTCCAGTTATTATTTAGTAATTCATGAAATAGCTTAAATACAATCAACAAAAGGAACAAAGAAATAAAAAACGAAATTAAAACTTCAAATTTTCATTCTTCATATGTATTCACGCTTCATATTTCGGATTACAATAAACAACTTTTCAGTTGTGTACCTGATATTGGAAGCAAAAGAAAATGAATATGAGAATCAGCAACAGCAGTAAAATCAGTACAACACAGCAACAATAGCCCAGCAACAGTAACAACCCAGTAACAGACCGGTGGAGTAGTAATCCAAAAAAAACAAAAGCTTCAGCTTTTATGAAACAACAATCAATTCTGATTTCAAACAACAAAAGAAAACAAAAAAAATTTTTAGTTTTTTTTTTATTTGAAAGCTTAAATATTTTTCGGAATTTTCTATCTCTTAAATGTTCAGCCCTTTTCTCTCTCTTATTTTCAGATTTGTTTCTCTCTCCCGTTTTTTTCTGTCTCTGTTTTTTCTCCTCTCCCTTGTGTTCAAGACTTCACATATATATAACCCATCCCATAAATCCTTTAATCAATTAAATCAATACTTTTTCTCTACCCAACCCATTATCTTTCCACTCATCCCCATTACATTAAATAAACATATCACACCACCCCATTATATTTTGTCCCCCATGCTTTATTTAAAATAATGCAAGATTCTCCTTTAATTTAAATCTTGTCCCCCCTTTATATTAAATAATCATATCACAACCCACCCCATTTCATTTTGTCCCCCATGCTTCAAATAAATAATTTCAAAATGTACAATTCCTAAACTACCCCTTCCGTACTACCCCTGAACGTATTACAAATTTACCAAACTAACCATCAGCTATAACACATCAATTAATCAAACTTAACCAAAATATAGACAATATGATCAATTTCTAACAATGTTCAAACAACAATATGAACACGGATGAACATCATAACAACAATATCACATGAACATGATTTTAACAACATTTCAACAACAAATCACATGAACACAAATTGAACAACCAAGAACAACTAAAATTTGATTGAACAATATTTTTAGCAACAACAAACCTATTTTTCGGATTTAAACAACAACAACAATCAAACAAGTATATTTAGATTCTTAAATTCAATAATATTGAACTTAAAATCAACTCTAACAACATTACAACAAACAATTCTTATATTAAACTTTAAACAAGATTATGAGACCAATTCAAGAAATAATCACAAATGATAAACAAGAAATCAAACTATACAAAATTCGGATTCAAGATCATCCAAACAAAGTATGAACATGAATGAATCTATTTAACACAACAAACATGACGGATTAAACGATTACATCAATATATTCCTTTAACACAACTAAATTCTTTAAACAAATAACAAGATCGACGAAGAAACAATTATGAACTTAAACTTGAACTTAACAATACTAACAATTTCTAACAATACATAAACACATGAAACAAATTGAAGAAATAGTTAATTAAATTTCAATTTGAATCTAACAAACATTAAACTAACAAATATTCACTTAAACAAACATGAAATAAACATGAAAAATAACTAATTAACTTCCATTTGAAATCTGAAAATTAATTCAACAAAACACAGAAACATGAACAAAACATTAATTCAAACGATAAACAAAACAAACATTTGCCGATTTTAGATTCGAAAATATCAAAACAAAATACGGACAAACATAAAATTCAAAAACTACTAACCGGATCAACACGACATATGTATGAACTGTTTTGACAAAACTCAAATGGGAATAAATCTGTCCGGACTCAACGACGAACTCAACTTCCTTGTAAACTTGACGAACTCAAAACTACGCTCGACGAACTCGACTAAAACTCGACCAAACGATGGCAGAAGTGATGAACGAAAGCAGTTAATTCGTTTGCGAGGAAAATGAATGCAGAAGAAGCAACGATGGAGACTGGCCATGGTTGTTCGTGAGGCAGCAGCTGGACGTTGAGGTCGAAAATAGAAGTAGCAGCAGCCGGAAATGAAGAAGAAGGTGGAACGGGAAGCAGCACCGTGACAGCAGCTCGGCCATGGAAGCGACCAGCTCTCTTTGCAGCAATAAAAAACCAATCGTCCGTCCCGGTGGTGCCTCATGGCGGACAGTGCTGGCATGACTGATATGTTGGTGGTTACCACCAACACAGGATTCATAGCAACACCATGACGGAACTCACAGCCTTGCCAGCTTTGCTCGTGCGACGGAATGTTGCGCGACGGAACGAACCACAAGATTCATATCTTTCTTGTGTTTGCGACGAAACGAGTTACGCGTGCCAACAGTGAAGAAGAATGGCGGTGGCTTTAGAGTTGTTCGTGGTTGACGACGCAGAAGCAGTGGCGGGTTGACGTAGCAACGATGGTTGCTCGTCAATGGCGGACGTGAGGAGGAGGCTAGTTTTTTTTCCGGTGATTGGAAGGGTCATTTGGAGGTGAGGAAGAAGATGAAGACGCGAGGCAGCTGGGTATGGATGTAGCAGAAGGAAGCTGGTTTGGGCAGCCATGGATGGGGTGTTTTTGGAGTTTGGAGAAGATGAAAGTAAGGGAGGGGGCGGATAGTTTACTTTAGGGTTTTTAGGGTTTTTTGTTTTGTTTTGTGTTAGGACAAAATGAAGAGTGGGTCTTGGTTTAATGGGTTAATGGGGCGGACCGGGTCGACCCGTGTGAAGTGGACTGGGTCGTGGACAATTGTTTGGGCCTGGGGTTGAAAATTGAAGAAGTGGCCCAATCTGATTTTTATTTGTATTTTTGTTATCTTTTCTTCTTTTATTTTCTAAAACTAAATTATAAAAGTACTTAAATTATTATTAAGAACTAAATTAAGTTACAAAAGCGCAAATTAACTCCCAATAACAATTAACGCACAATTAAGTAATAATTAAGCATAAAATTGTATATTTGGACATTAAATGCTAAAAATGCAAAAGGTGTCTATTTTTGTAATTTTTAATTTTTGTAAAACTAATTTAATTACTAACAATTGTAGAATTAAATCCTACATGCAAAATGAGACATATTTTTATATTTTTTATTAATTTAACAAATAAGCAAACACAAACAAATACAAATAATTATCCAAAAATATCACAAAAATACTCAAAATTGCACACCAAGGAAAATCATTTCATTTTGTATTTTTTGGGACTATTTCTCATATAGGGCAAAAATCATGTGCTTACACTTGGTCTTTTGTTAAACTAATTGAATAAAAAGATTTGGGGTAAATCCTAGCCAGAGATAATTTATTCTAGATCTGAGATAGAAGATAGGAATAAACAAGCATAACTAAACACAGAATTTGATTACAGTTACGATTGAATCTCACAGTGTAAGAAATAGATGTTTGCTCAAATAATATCAAACAATAATGAAGAATACATGAAGGAAAAGAATCACCATTCTTGAACAAGACTGACTTTCGTGCTTTTGATAAAATTGAAATATAGATGAATACCGAGATTCTCAACTCTTATCTCCTTTTTCGGCGAGGAGCCTGAGGGTTGGGAACATCTTCATATTTTGAGAGATGTATATGTTTTTGTGTGTGTGTGTTCCTCCCCCCCCCCCCTCATGTGACACTCTCTCATGATATTTATACCAAACACTTTTGTTACCCAGCGGTCCTTGACCGGAATACCTAAGTTCTTGGAATATCCCGCAAAATATTCTTCTGAAATATCTAAGTATTGAACTAGCCGTTTAGGTCGAACTGAGTGCTCGACCTTGGTCGTAACTGAATCACTCGCCGGTATATTACTTCCTATGCTTGACCTCGACTTAATTGACTCTTGGTCGTTCTTCCTTAAGTAGAATTCTTTGGTTCAGATTTTGACCTATACAGACCTCTGTCTGAAATTCTCTACACAGAACTTAAAAGGAGTTGCAAGAGTGCAATAATCAGAAGAGAGAGTAGTCGTCAACCTAAAAGATAACCATGTCCAACCTTTGATCTTTAGCCGTTGGATCATTGAGGCCATTGATTCGACATCTGAATTAGAATAATTTTAAGAGAAATTTTCATAAAGCACTATCTTTTAATAGTAATTAGCCATCTATAGATACCATTTGCTATATTACGGATTATAGATACCTTTTATGTGGTTATAAGATGTATTTGATGTATTTAAGCTATTGTATTCATGAATACAGTAGCAAAAATAGGCGTGAATCAGGGAAGTCTAGCTAATCAGTTGTTGTATTCGACTGTATTCATGGAGTGAAACATGGGATTACAGCTGGACAGATTATTATATTCGACTGTATTCACGGCATGAAACATGGGATTACACTGTTTTTAAAACGGAAAGTGAATCAATTAACATAATAGACTCCTAATATAACTCAACAAACTCAATTATAGCACACAAATTTTGTATTTTCAGTTATAAAAATGATTCTCAATCGAAAAAGACCCAAAAACATAGCAATCTTCAGAGAAATTATATAATACATCTGAATACATAAATTATATTAATTAAAAAATTATATGAATACATTCATGGCATATAGTGAGACAGTGAATACAATGAAATACATAGAATACAACGCGATGCATTGAAATACAATGAAAAAATAGTGAATACAATGAAATACATGGAATACAACGAGATACATTGAATTCAATGAAAAAAAGACAATGAATACAATGAAATACATTGAAATATATTAACAAAAAATAAATTGCTCAGCCCCAAACTCGCCGTCTTTGTTCTAGATAATGTATTATTGTACTGCTTGTTCACAGCTTGATATAGCTCCAAAGCAGGAAAAGTTTCGGTGACTTTCGGATCCAAAGCAAGCACATTACCACCATATTGACAATATCTCTCGAAATCTATATCAATTGAGACCACCATAGTCCAATGGTATTAGCAGAAATTTTCTGCACAAGTGTAAGTTCGACTCCAATTACCACCGAAACATAGCAAGTTTCGGTAAGTCAAAGCAAGCACGAAATTGTTCTAGGTCGTCGTCAGTGACGCTCTTCGATCGGCGACGATCGGTGAGCTTCGAGCGGTAATTTCCTTTTCGCTTGAGCCAGACTTCTTCTCGAAGCATATCGGGAGACCATGATTTCTACTTGAATAGCGGCGGTAGAGCTTCCCGTTCCGACATGGCGTCTGCAGAAAATTACACGCGCCACCGCATTGGAATGAAAAGCTTGATTGAGATTTTATGTAGATCGGACTGAAAAGAAAATAGTGTGGGTGACAGGAATTGGGAGAAGAATGGGATGTATCAAAGTAGAGAGAGAAAGAAAATAGTGTAACTAAATAGCGTATTTAGTGGCTTAGGGCTATGAGGTAACCAAAATTAAATATTTTGCTATAAATCTTCAAAGGTATCTATAGAATATAATTTTTTTAAATGATATTTATTTAAAATAAATAAGGTGTTAATCTTTTCTACAATAAAAATTCCTAATTTTAACCTAAAGTAAATGCGCAAAAAATCCCAACTCTGAACTAACTTCCAACAATCTCGTTATCAAATAAAATACTTGACCAACATGCTGAATTGAATGGACTCCATTAGTCATATCCACAAAAATTCAAGAAGTGGACTAAAACATATGACTGCTACCCTTTCAACATCATCCTCATAAAAAATACTTACTAAGAGAAGAAGAGTAGTGGAACATAGACTCAGAAAGGGTAAAAACTAAAAACATAATCAAAATCGATATTGTCTTTGATTGAAGCAATCCGATGTATAATACAAGAGGGCCTTACTTTAGTACAAAATTGCTAATATCCTTTTTTTTAACTACCTAATATAGAGTTATAGACCACTGCTCTGTACAATCCACTCCTAAGAAGGGGGAGAGAAAACAGAAAAATAAAAAGACTATGGACAAACCCATATAACCCAATTTTGTTGAAGGGTTGTCTGGAGTTTAATTAAATTAATTTGAAGTAATGTAAAATTCAATCATGCCAACAAAGGAGCATGACCACACATCTTTTGATTATGTAAAGCCTGGCCTTTTGCTGCCTAATAACTCCTCCGAGCCCTCTGCTTGAAATTAGCTTCCTCTTTGAACTTCCCAAATTGCTACTGCTCATCTTCATATTTTACTTAAATAGTGGTGACGAAAATCAAGAAACTAAAAGGGTGTCTGTATAGTAATTCTTGGTATACAAAAAGAGAGAGAACTTTGATTCTGTTGTTGGTTTTGTGCAGAGAATATATTGAAGAGAGAAGTTTGAATGGGGAAAGTGCAAGCCCAAGAAGAGGTTCTTATAGTGTTGAGAGAGAGTGTGGTCCGTCCTAATTTGTAATGGTCGAGTCAAGAACCAAATATAGGTCCCACTTTCCACTTGTAACCCACGGTCCCACCCCCAACAAGTGAATTAAAGTAGTATTACACCCATATATTATGTCGGCCCACCCGATTTCGTCATATAATAAGTGTAAAATATATAGAGAGAGGGTATTTTTCTTTTGTATGTTAACATCATGTCTCATCAATGTTTCGAAAGACAATAACAGAACTCGTCTAGACTCGTGCTAGTTTGAAACATTCTCACGAAACGATCGTGAAACAGTTTAATGAGAGGAATGCATCGATAGGCAAAACTTACGTTCATTCCATACATTATGTTTTTGTATTGGTGAAAATTTGACCGTCGCGGCCGACTCAATCGAGATCTCGTCCAAGCAGCAAGATAGTGGAAGTCGACATGATTTGTTCCAAACCCCGTACTCATAATAGCTGTCAAGTCAAAGAACCACAGTCAGAGGACGACGAAAGCGGACGTGGTATCAAAGTGCATTGACCCAAGAACATAGCAAGGATTCCACAACTATATATAGGGAGGAAACCTTCCTAAAAAATGGGGTTTTTCTCTCTCTCTTCTTTCCTCTCCTTTGTAATCTTCTTAACAAAAAGAAGACAAAGCAATCTTCCATTGATTATGTAAAACAATCATCTCCATCGATTAGTGAGAGAAGAAATGAAAAACCTCAATAAGATTGATCGCCTATATTTCATCTTATGCGTTATTTTCTGATTTGCTTATGAATCCGAAGTTTATTATGTTTGACTAAGATTTACCTCTTCATCTTCTTTAATTGATTTAATCAAAAAGGTTTAACTATCTTTTGGTCAAACAATTTCGCGCCGTCTGTGGGGATCTCTTAGTAAAAACTTCCTAGTCTCCTCCAGATCAAAAATCGGAAACATGATCACCCACTGAAACGAACAGTAAGTAAACCTCACACGCCAACCTAGATCATGATGCTATATACAAGCAAAAGTTGCAACCAACATCCTCCTCCGCACGTCGGACAGCCCATGAACTAGCCAAAACGAGCCTAGCCCGCACAGGACAAAGGCACAAAAAAGGAAGGGAAAGAGAGTTGAATACGGTTACCTAATTCAGAAAACACCACCCCCATCAACCATTGAAATGCCAAGCAAAGCGAGCAATGCCACAGATCTACCTTCATTCACCAACTCATCGGATAAGGATAAGGAGAATATCATCCTGGCCCACCTTCTGCTGTTTGCTTAAGCAAGAACGCAAGCACCGCGCGTACGAGCGAGCAAGGAGACATCCCAACTGAAGAATGAGAAATTACTACAAAACAACCGAAATATCGTCCACAAAACAAACCTAACTCCTAGAAAATGATACCCCTTAAGTGATACCCCCTCTCCCTCACCAAGAAGGTATCCCAAGAGAGCCCCCCCCCCCTCGGGGGAGTTAAAGACCGGGCCGATGAGGGGGAACTCCCCGAGGTCAAAGTGTAATTCAACGCCCCACCCACCAATAACACCTCTAGACCAGAAAACGAAAAGGTAAGACAGAGAAACTCCAATATGTGCGTAAAACGAGTGTGATCAAAGCACTAGCATGTTCTGCTCTCCGACATCACACTCCCCAACGCAAATAAAATCAGGCGAATTGGGACTCCCCCAAAAGATACCCAACTCTCCGAAAAACCGGGACTCGCAACAGGTTAATATTTCGACGAAAGTTCGAAATAATACCCTCAAGGCCAAGGGCCTTCGTCAAAAAGAAGGGTTCGACCTCAATCGAACCACGACGGGTTTATATTTCGATGAAAGTTTGAAATAACACCCTCAAGACCAAGGGCCTTCTCTAAAAAGAAGAGTTCGACTTCGATCGAATAACGACAGGTTACTATTTCGATGAAAGTTCGAAATAACACCCTCAAGGCCAAGGGCCTTCGCCAAAAAGAAGAGTTCGACCTCGATCGAACCACGACGGGTTAATATTTCGATGAAAGTTTGAAATAGCACCCTCAAGGCCAAGGGCCTTCGCCAAAAAGAAGAGTTCACTTTGATCGAACAACCACCAATTACTATTTCGACGAAAGTTCGAAATAACACCCTCAAGGCCAAGGGCCTTCGCCAAAAAAAAGAGTCTGACTTCGATCGAACAACGACGGGTTACTATTTCGATGAAAGTTTGAAATAACACCCACAAAGTCAAGGGCCTTTGCCAAAAAGAAGAGTTCGACCTCGACCGAACCACCATGGGTTAATATTTCGACGAAAGTTCGAAATAACACCCTCAAGGCCAAGGACCTTCACCAAAAAGAAGAGCTCGACTTCGATCGAACAACGACCAGTTACTATTTCGACGAAAGTTTGAAATAACACACTCAAGGACAAGGGCCTTTGCCAAAAAGAAGAGTTCGACTTTGATCTAACAACAACAGGCTACTATTTCGACGAGAGTTCAAAATAATACCCTTAAGGCCAAGGGCCTTCGCCAAAAGAAGAGTTCGACCTCGATCGAACCATGACGGGTTAATATTTCGATGAAAGTTCAAAATAACACCCTCAAGGCCAAGGGCCTTCGCCCAAAAAAAGAGTTCAACTTCGATCGAACAACGAAGGGTTATTATTTCACGAAAGTTCGAAATAACACCCCCAAGGACAAGGGCCTTCGCCAAAAAAAAGAGTTCGACTTCGATCGAACAACGACGGGTTACTATTTCGACGAAAGTTCGAAATAACACCCTCAAAGCCAAGGGCCTTTGCCAAAAAGAAGAGTTCGACCTCGAACGAACCACCATGGGTTAATATTTCAACGAAAGTTCGAAATAACACCCTCAAGGTCAAGGGCCTTCACCAAAAAGAAGAGTTCAACTTCGATCAAACAACGGCCAGTTACTATTTCGGTGAAAGTTTGAAATAACACACTCAAGGCCAAGGGCCTTTGCCAAAAAGAAGAGTTCGACTTCGATCGAACAACGACATGCTACTATTTCGACAAGAGTTCGAAATAATACCCTTAAGGCCAAGGACCTTCGCCAAAAAGAAGAGTTCGACCTCGATTGAACCATGACGGGTTAATATTTCGATGAAAGTTCGAAATAACACCCTCAAGGACAATGGCCTTCACCAAAAAGAAGAGTTCGACTTCGATTGAACAACGAAGGGTTATTATTTCGACGAAAGTTCGAAATAACACCCTCAAGGCCAAAGGTCTTCACCAAAAAGAAGAGTTCGACCTCGATCGAACCACGACGGGTTAATATTCGACGAAAGTTCGAAATAACACCCTCAAGGACAAGGGCCTTCACCAAAAAGAAGAGTTCGACTTCGATTGAACAACGACCAGTTATTATTTCGACGAAAGTTCGAAATAACACACTCAAGGCCAAGGGCCTTCACCAAAAGAAGAGTTTGACCTCGATCGAACAATGACCGGTTACTATTTCGACGAAAGTTCGAAATAACACACTTAAGGCCAAGGGCCTTCGCCAAAAAGAAGAGGTCAACTTTGATCAAACAATGACGAGCTACTATTCCGATGAGAGTTCAAAATAAAACCCTTAAGGCCAAGGGCCTTCGCCAAAAAGAAGAGTTCTACCTCGATCGAACAACGACAGGTTAATATTTTGACGAAGGTTCGAAATAACACCCTCAAGGCCAAGGGCCTTCACTAGAAAAGAAGAGTTCGACCTCGATCGAACAACGACGGGTTAATATTTCGACAAAAGTTCAAAATAATACCCTTAAGGCCAAGGGCCTTCATCGAAGAAAAAGTTTGAAATATCCTAGGGGCCAAAGGCCATCGCCAAAGAAAACTGGGACTCACGATGGGATAATACTTCGATATAAGCTCAAAAGTAACATCCCTACGGCTAAGGTCGCTATTAGAAAAAGAGTTCTATACCATTCGGACTATGATGGGATAACACCTCAACAAAAGTCCGAAAGCACCGTCCCGTCATTTAAAGCCGTCATCAAGGCTCTACTCAACCTGTGTGACATTAAATTCCCTAAGAGTCGGGAACTCATCACACGGAAATCTACTTCTTTGCATCAAAGTTATGAATAGCAAAATAGGAAAAGAAGTATAGGAGGAATATAACAATGGAATATTCCTCTTTATACAAAGCTACTGTGCAAACAGCCGCAGATTACATACGGCTAGAGCCAACAAAGTCCAAGAAAAAACAATAAACAATAAAAAAACAAATAGACAAGACAACAATTCTTTCACTCGGCACCATCACCGCCACCCTCTTCACCACCATCTCCAGGAAATCTTCCCTTATCGTCCGTGCCCTCATCAGCTTCCGGCGTTGCAGAGTCATATCCACAGTTAACACGAGCCTCTCGTGCCTTACCCATGATCCTTCATATGTGGCCTCGGTAACATTCCCCGCCCCCCACAAACTCTTATATATGTCTCGTTGGGCTTTAGCATGAACCCAAAGCTCGTGCAAATGACGGGGAATAGCGGCGGAGGAAGATTCGACTTAAGCCAACAGTTGTTCCTTTTCGACCTCAAGAGCAGTGATCCAGTCCCCAAAGGTCGATGCCTCCCGGTCGATCTCTTCAATGCGTTCCTAGAGCCTCGCCTCCCTTAGCGTGGCCGTCGCCTCTCTGATTCATGCAACCGAAGAGGAAGCACGACCAGGCATCGATGACGAAGGTCTGTTCAAAATAGTAACAGCGACCTCAGGAGTCTGACCCCCCGTCGCGGCAAGTTGTTGATCAATCATAGCGGCAAGGATCTCCGTCGATGGGACAGACGCAATGGCTGGCTCTATCTCTACAGGCGGAATGACATCAACTCTCACCTCAGATCTCGTCAAGAGAAGGTCTTCCTCTAGATGTATCATGGTCGAAGGAGCTATTTCAGACTCCACTCACCGCCTTTTTGATGCCTCATCTCCCTATTCGGCACGGGAAGATTCCCCCATTAGGAAGGTAACAGGGGTCGGAGTCTCAGTTCGAGGGGTAGCCTCCGTGCGTATAGCCATAGCCGTAGATTCAACTGAAGCATCCCTCAATGAAGGTCGAGTAGTAGACACTAAATCAGGGCGAGCGGATGATGTAAGTTGCTGAAAAGCTAGTGGAGGAGCCCTCTCTCTCCGCACTCTCCCTGACATCGACGAAAGTCACATAAGAAACTAAGTAAAAAGGGAAGGGGGAAGAATAGCGAACAAAAATGATATGACTCACCAGTAAGGGGCCTGCGTCCATATTTCTCATAGAAGGACGACCATGTACGGACCCCCTCCATATGAGGGAGTATGGCGCTCACCCACTCGCGGATGCCATCAACAGGTGCAAGGGGTAGTTTCGCGACTGTAAAAACAAAAGAACAAATATCAAGTACTGACCAAAGGGAAGTGGTCGAGCATCATCCCGACCAAAAGTATAAAAACTTACGTGCGAAGTTCTATTTCTCAGGGAACCCCGTAGGATACGCCACAAGGTGCTCGGTCCGCACATAGAAATAATTCTCGTAGAAGCGACGGTTGGCTCTGTCGTCCATCTTCACCACCAAGCTCTTCGACCCTCGGTGGTGCACGTGAATTATCGTGCCACGAATGAGTTGAGGGGCGAAGATATTGAGCATATGCCCCAAAGTGATCTCACGACCGGCAAGCTCCGCAAACTTGAGCAACATAAAGAACAATTTATACAGGTACGGTGAAAGTTGAGCCGGGCATACCTCTTAAAAGAAGTAAAAATCTACCACCAAGAGAGAAAGAGGAAGCGTGTACCCAACAATAAAGGAGTAGGCGTAGAACGCGCAATACCTGTGCGGTCAAAATGAACTTTGTCGTTCCCCACTGCCGGCAGTATTTCGACATAGTGAGGGATTCCCCACCTAGCCTTCAATTATGCGATTCCCTCCTCATCTATGATAGAGGAAACAGGTTTCGGCTCTTCCCCAACGGGACTGGGGAAATTGTTCCACGGTCTCCCAGGGCGAGGCAAGATCTGAGCCACCGATGGGACCTCCTCATCTTCTACCACTTCTACTCCTCTAGAGGAATCACCAGCCATTTGTATCAATTTGATAAAGCAAAGGGATGAAGAAAAGGAAAGACAAAAGTTCCAGGCTAGCCGGAGAAAATAAATAATCCGAAGTATCAGGAGAAAAGAAGATTCGCATAGTTATTTCAAGTAAAGGCAAGGAAGTGTGTCACTCGAATGATACATTCCTTCTATTTATAAGAGGCATAAATTCCCCAAGCGCGAAACCCTAGAGTCGCCAATCGAAGTTGATAGGGCATGAAACGGTTCAATTCCTTGGGTACGTGTGTCATAATGGCAGCAGCCACGAACAACGTTTCAAGCTAAACGATGTTTCGGTTCCAAAACGGCCGCAACAGTTCAAGGATATCGATAGGACGCCGTCACATTGCTTGAATCTAAAGATTATACCCAAGGGGTAGGTAGTCAGATTTCTCTTAGAAATGTAACAACCATAATCCGTCTACCAGGCCCGATAAGAGACGACCCTGGTAGACGAAGGGACTAACTGTATTGGTAAAAATCTGACCGCTGCGGTCGATCCAACCGAAATCCCGTCCAAGCAGCAAGGCAGTGGAAGATGACATGATTTGTTCCAAACCCCGTACTCATAATACCCGCCAAGTCGAAGAACCATAGTCAGGGGACGACGAAAGCGGATGTGATATGAAAGTGCGTTGACCCAAGAACGTAGCAAGGATTCCACAACTATATATAGGGAGGACAAAGCAAAGGGGGCTTTTCTCTCTTTCTTCTTTCCTCTCCTCTGTAATCTTCTTAGCAAAAAAAAAAATACAAAGCAATCTTCCATTGATTATGTAACACAGTCATCTCCATCGATTAGTGAGAGAAGAAATGAAAAGCCTCAATAAGATTGATCGCCCCTATTTCATCTTATGCATTATTTTTTGATTTGCTTATGGACCCGGAGTTTATTATGTTTGACTAAGATTTACCTCTTCATCTTCTTTAATTGATTTAATCAAAAAGATTTCAATATCTTTTGGTTAAACAGTTTTGAATTAGGTGTGTCTCGTATTTTCTTTAACTAGTCTCTATATCCGTGCGATGCACGAATATCTTATGTGAAATATAATAAAACGCATCCGAAAGTAATAAACTTTTAGTCTGTAATTGCAACACTTTTGATTATATAGTATAAACATGTTATACAGTCATATCTCACCTTATATGTATTTTTAAACGATGTTCTTATTGCTTACGATCAAATTAAAGTCTTCTCGTTAATATGTCTGTGTGCGCGCGCGAGAATATGTTGCGCCTAATACGGGAATTGCTGGACCACATTCTTTATTTACTTTTGTTGCAAATTACAAACAGACTGAAAATTATTTGATTCCTGGTACTTGGAACTGTTTTGAACTAACCGCAAAAGGCCATAACTTCCATTTTGACACTGGTAATTATTCTAATTTTGAGTAAATTAATTTGACCTATACTGATTGAAAGTGGTAATATTAATATCTTCTATATAGAATAGAAGTAGCAAATCCATATTATTATGCCAAGTGTCAAAACAATAATTAAACATGTGTCCACTTTTAGGACAAACCTCCAACTAACTTGGAGGTTAAAAAATTAATTTAAAATAGAAATAATTTTAAATAAAGAAATATTTACAAAGAAATAGGGGGAAAAAACAAGAAAAAAAACACATGATACAATTCAAAAAGAATAAACGAGTGTCCCCATCCACTTCTTTGTTAGAAACCTGTAGTTGAATTCTATATTATTTAAATAAATAAATTAAAAGATGAGAAAACCTCCCATGATCTCACGTAATTGTAAAATCACAAAAAGATAACAAATTAACACAACAAAAACTACTACATAACAGTTACAATTAAACTTGTCATAATTGAAGGCACGTTTTGAAACTTTTTTGTGGAAGTTATCAGAATCGGTTTATTAACTTATCAAAATCGGTTTATTGACAAGAGCTTTAGCCCATCATTCTGTATCTATCCCGTTCTATTATGATCTTCAAATCAACTGTAACCCTTCTCTCCTATTCTATACATGCTTATCAATTAGTGAGCATGTTCTGCAAAACTCAACTAGGCAGATGAATTTTACGTATGGATAGAGATTGATCAAATACCGTTTTATTATATTTTTTGACATAGTATATAAAAATATGATAGCACAAAAAATTACTTATATGAAATTGAAAATTATTTTTAACTCTTTTTGTTTACTATTTCTTGAACTATTTGCAGCAGGAGCTTTGGACTTGTGTATGGGCGTCTTTCAAACAGATGGTGAGTCATATGTTTCCAATTTCCTCAATTGACAAATGAAAGTTAAAGAATTGAGTTTTCATGATTAGGGTTAGGGTTTGACTTTACGGGGATTTATCATTGGGTTCCGACAGTGAAAGGAGAAAAGTGAATCTGCTATTGTAGTTGCAGTCCTAAAATACGATTCCAGTCGGGTAGTTGCCATGGCAGAACAAGCATTCAAAAGGTAAGATTTGACATTAATAAAAATATTGATCTCTATTTTATTTATTTTGAAAATTTTATTTTCATCAATGTTTGAAGATTGTGGTTCCTAAACTTTGCTTCTTTTTCATCAGTTACAAAGACTGATGCAGAAAAAATTTGATGCTTTGCCTTCACTGTGTGACCTAACTGAATAACACTAAAAACTCTGTTTTTTCATTTATAGGAATTGGTAGCCTTACTTCTTTCTCAGTAGAGAAACTACAAATTTATAACTAAGCTTGCTGCTGGTAGTAAGATCTCCCACTCTAATTAGAGTACTTTCACAGTTCAATTCTCTTGCTATTATTAACCAACTAGCTCCTTCTTCACGCAACTTCTCATCTACAAAGGTCGTAGTACTCTATCAGGTATGTAAATATTCTATTGTTAATATGTCACAAAAGGATTTTGGTTTCTTTCTTTAGATGCTAAGTACTCGATGCATTTAAAGCTTAAACGATTGCCACCTTTTTCACATTTATTGTCAATCCCTGTGTAGGTTCGTAAATTAGTCGATTATTGTAACAAGTTTTTTTTATATCATGTTGCTCCTGTATTTGACGCTCATGTCATCCAAAGATATAAGAGGCAAAAGGTAACTTTCTTTCACTGCATTTGTATTAATTATGCCTTTCTTTCAAACATTTGATTGAATTTGAGAACTGATGCAGTGGTTGTACATTGGTGCCATTACTATATTGTACATTTGTAGTATTATTGTACTTTTGGGGGGAAACGCTAGTATAATTTGCTACAAAAGGAAAGGCTTTTTATGGTAGTTTTCTTGCGAAGGAAAATATTTTAGTTTTTTTGGTATAAAAGTAGGACATATTTTTTTAAGTATAAAAAAGTTGTCAATCGCGTTAAATGTTAGATAGATAAAGAGTTGGGATAAACATAAAAATATTCAACTGTTCGAATTGAAGATATCTGTCTTAGAAATGGCATTGGCTTTCATATCTTCAAATGCAATTCATAACCCTCTTTCTTCATCTTCTTATGAAAAACAACTCAAAGGTATCCACTAGCTTTTCCTCTCAAAATATCAATTTCTGCTCTTAAATATGTATTTTTTTTGAAGATAAGAACATTTCATCATCTAGGTTTCGTTTTTCCTCCTGCTTTTTTGGTTTTGTTTTGATTTTCAAAGTTTTAATATTTGTACTTTAAAGTGTAAAGTGATGATTGGGTGCTCAATTTTATGGAAGGATCTCATGTATCTGTTGTGTAATCAAAGAGCTAACCAAATATTTTGCGTACTTGACTTAATTATTTATCATCATTTGATTTTTCGTTTGGGCTATTCTTTTGTGTTTCTTTTTCAAATTGTCATTGAGAATTATTGTTACCTAAATATGGTGCAGGTTGAGCACTACTATGCATATGCAAATAAATTAGTTTTCGCAAACAAATAAATGTTACTATTTGTTCAAGACAGTGGATGTCTTCCGATGGTAGAACACTTGAGGGGGTCTAGCATACTTTATCCTTTTTCGAGTGATGATACAGAAAACTGCATGAGTAATTACTAAAGTTTCGAAAGGTAATCATATTTTAGTGCTTGAGATAGAAAGGAATATAATGTATATCTTTAAACTTTATAAACTACCAAAAGGGAGCAAAATCTTTTCTCAGTTAGTCGTATAAGAGAGGGAGAAAAGAAAAGAAGGAAGAAAACATGCAATTTAGGTATTGGCATAATAGGGGTTTATTTGAAAGATGAATAATAGATAAAGAATACAGAATAAAGAATGAAAGAATCGTCTATTAATGTCCCTTACACCTTGATAATAAAATATAAAATTCACCTTGGTTCTAATTCTACTACATATATTTATACTTTTGTAATTTTATTAATATATAATTGATTTTTCATACATGTATATTACTTAAAAAATTATCTATTCGATTGCAATTCTTTCTTTTTTTGCATAGACAGAGTTCCATCTTAAAATCAGTGCTATTTGAAAAATTAATTTTTTGAATGGTAAGGCAAAACTAATTAAAGAAGTATCATATGTCTTTACTATTTTTTGCCGTCTATTTTTTTTGGATATTATCCGCGCATTGCACGGGTATCTATACTAGTTAATAATTAAAGGAAAGACGCGTCTAACTAACTTGAAATTTATCGCTATTCTGCGTACAATAGGAGTTCAAGTTTAATAATAAGAAAAATATGAGACGCTAATAAAGAGGACTAAATTAAAAATTACAGTCCTATTCAAACTTGAATTGAACACTTCGAGAAAAAAGAAAAAGAAAAAAGAAAAGGAGACTATGTCATCCTTAATTATAGTCGTCAATAATTCTTAAATTAGTTAATATGAGCATGCTTAGATCATTTCATATGTTATAAAGAGTCATAAAGCAACATACAAAATATTCCCAGAGTAAATTCAAGAAAACAAAAAAATATGAATGAAAAAACAAGCATTACTACTTTAATAATGAGCTACAAATATTTGAACTACAAGCATTGTGCTTGTTTAGCATGTTTTCCAAACAAAACTTTAAAAATAAAAACAAAGACTTTGCTGACTTCTAAAAGCAGCCTTTTCAATAATATTTTTTTTTATATTTCTTAAAAGATTATTTGCAGAACTCTTTAGAAAGATGTTAAAACCCGTTCAAACACCCGTCATAGCTGTTAATTTGAACCACGAGTTTTCATATTCTAATTTGAAAGTTTTTATCTTTTTTCAGTATTTATAGATACGGTTGAATCTAATATTATGGATCGAACTTTTTTAGTATGATCATGGCCACCTCCTTTTCCTCTATCCTGCTTATATCATCTTAGCTTCTTAGTGTTAAACAACTCTGACATCATCCTTCATAAGGACTTTTATTAAAGACTCCCTGTCTCCTTGTTCGTATATCTAAAAGGTATCCTCTCTGAACTTCGGGGTCATTTAATACTATACTAACAACACACACACAAAAAAAATCAAAATACAACTTAAACTCCGGCTTACATAAGATGAAACTCAGACATGCAAAAACCTAACAACTCAAACTGAAGATTTTACATAACATGAAAATTTCAATTTCCGTTTATATACAATGTAAAACTTAGTCTCTTGATGTCGAAAAAAGCACGTCAATGAGGCAACACAACTAAAGATTTATTCAACGTATCTTGTTCAACTGGATTTCTTTTTTTCTTAAAAAAACTGAAATAGTTAGTAATATAACTCTTAGCACCAACAATACATGCTGGCATGGTTTATTATATGAGTACATGAATAAATTTTTATACTGCGATGAAGAAAATTGATTTACCTTTAGAAAGGTCATACTTCGGAATGAATTGATAAAGCCGATTATACCAAAATTCAATGAGGCAACGATCCCTTTATATAGTGGTTAGAACTGAGTTCAATGCCCTTGTCAACATGGAATTGATATGACTTAGAACTTCACGAATAGGTAGGACATTATAGCTAAACGTTGAACCTTGTTGGTTTAGAATTCCGTACAAATTCTTATTAGAAAGAGGTTTTAATATTACAAATTTCTCCAACTTGTTAATGAAATAAGTAATATTTTAAAGGGTATAAAAGTCTATCAATATTACGGAAATATTTTGGTCATTCAATATTTATCATGAAACATTCGTGCTTTTATAATAATAATAGATAATTTAAACTTTGTTGAAATACATGCAAATGATTTTACTTAGCCACTTGGGCTTCTTCTTTTTTCTTCCTTCTTTTACTATTGGGCCCAGAAGCCCACTTTGTATTTATCTAGTTACATTGCAGTTAGTTGAGATTATAAGTACTGGGTCGGCCCATTCCGACGAGTATGAGAGACTAATAATTGTATAGACAGATTTTTGGTTCTCAGTTCATTCTAATGAAAACCTAGAAGCTTATACATTTCTCTCAACAACCTCACATTAACCTTAGAAAAAACTTCAACGATCTCTGTGTGAATCGAGTTTTAACATGGTATCAGAGCCCAGATCTGTATAGATCGGGTGAATACCTCTCATCCGATGTTACCCTTGCATGTTTTCATCGGAATTTTGATGTTCCGTTGTTCTTTCGTCTCTTTGAGGTTTTCTGACGAGATTCTCCGGCACTAACGTTGGAATTAGTGTTTTCTTCTGGTATTTGTATCTTTCTGGTGATTGAGAAAATTTAATCGGTATTTTCTGAGAAGTCTTCATCAACCTAGGGTTTGGTGATTTCTGCAGTTGTGCATTCAGCTAGGGTTCGCTTGTGTCTTTGTCACTGAGTTTTTCTCTACAAGGCGTTATTCCTTCCGGTCGTGAAGGAAATGTGATAACCTTAGTTATCTCTTCTCATTCTTTGACTATGTTTGAATTTTTTCTCTGGTTAATTGCATACAAAATGCCGAATGATGATATTTCCCCATCTGTGTTATCAACTACTCGCCCTAATATCTCTTGTCATGTTTTTCATGAGGATGATTATACGCATCCATGTCATCCCTTTTATGTGCATCCGTCTTATGTTTTAGGGTCCTCATTAGTTTTTGTACCTTTTGATGGTACTGGGTATGAGAGTTGGAGACGAACCATCCTTTTGGCTTTGTCAATTAGAAATAAATTGGATTTTATTAATGGACCCTCAGTTAAAACTCTTGACAGTTCTCCCTTGGCGAGTTAATGGCAGAGGTGTAATGATTTGGTCGTCTCTTGGTTAACTAACTCCCTGTCCAAAGACATTGCCCGTAGTGTTGAGTACTCTGACTTGCCAAAGATATTTGGAGTGAGTTTGAGGAAAGATATTGTCAGGCAAATGCTGAAAGGGTATTTGAGCTTAAGAAAGAATTAGCTCACATCTCACAAGGTCACTTGATATTACCTCATGTTTTTACAAAATCAAGCAGTTGTGGGATGAAATTTATGCCTTGTCAATGAGTAGAGTCAAGTTTTGCAGCAACTGTAGTTTTAAATCTAACTATCAAAAAGATTATTATGTTCAAAAGGTGTATCAGTTTTTGATGGGTCTCAATGATATATATGTGCAAACTAGAAACAATATATCCATGACTAAGCCATTTATATCTGTGAGCATTGTCTATAGCATACTGTTGTTAGATGAGAAGCAGGGGCAGGTCTCTACATCTCATCAGTTTCTCCCTACATCTACTTCTTTCAATGCTGGGGTGTCTAAACAAGGATTTCCTTACAGAGTTATATTTGATGCTCAAAGACCCCTTACATGCAAATATTTTAAGAAACCATGTCACACTATTGATAAATATTATAAACTACATGTGTATCCTCAGCACTTCAAATTCACAAAAGGGCCTAGCATTAGGAAAACTGCAGCTCATGTTGAAGTGAACTCTCTAGGTCCTCCTTCTAATGTGGATTCTAATATGGGTTCTGATTCTATCAAGCCATTTGAGTCTGGTAATATTTCAACTCCCTGGTCTGACACAAGATCAATTGTCCCAACTAATGATGTTACTGCAACAGTCACATGTTTCTTCTTATTCCTCTTCTACCCATTTTAATAGCTTCTGCTAACTTTGCTGGTAAGTTGTTATCAGAAAGTATTATGCTCAATTCATGTATGCTTTCACAAGTAGATTGTTTTGTTTGAATTATAGACTCTGGAGCCTCTGATCACATGACCTCTCATAAAGATTTACTTATTAATTTACAAACACTAGATGTAGCTTGTCTAGTTTCTCTTCCAAATGGTTACAAAGTCAAAGTTCATTTAGAAAGATCCTTGATTTTATTTCTAACTTTTACAATTCATCAGGTTCTTTATGTTCCTTCTTTTCAATACAATCTTATTTCAGTTTATAAGTTGTTAGAACAATACAATGGGATTGTTCTGTTTACCAAAACTCTTTGTGCTATACAGGCACATTCTCTGAAGATGTCCCTCATTATTAGTAAACTTGACCACAATCTCTACAAGCTTTTACTTTCTCTTGTTGCTTCTGTGAGTACAATATCATGTTCCTTATCTATTGTTACTTTCCATGTTATTCCCATGTATGTGTTCTTCCTGAGATACATGCAAATATAAAGAATGTAAATGTTTTTTATACTGATAAAACACATGTAAATACTGATGCAACTCTGATTAATATCAATAAAAGGGATGTGGTTCAGCATTATAGGCTTGGGCACATTGCTTTTTTAGAATGAAACACATTTCTGTGCTTGGGTCATAGTTATCTTCCAAATAATCTTTTTCCTGCCCAATATTTCCACTAGCCAGACAAACAAGATTATCATTTCCTAATAGTAGTATACAAACCATAAAACCTTTTTAGTTAATACACATTGACACTTGGGATCTATATCACTCACCTACATATACTAGCTCCAAATATTTTATGACCATTGTTGATAATTTTTCAAGAGCCACTTGGACCCACCTAAATGGATCCAAAAGCAATGCTTTTGATCTTTTAAAAGCCTTCACTGCCATGACTGAAACTCAATTCCAATTGAAAGTTCAAAATATAAGAAGTGACAACGCTTTAAAGTTGGGATCCAACGTTGTTGGATCAAAGTTCTTTTCTGAGAAAGGGATATTGTATCAGACAATATGCCCTCATACTACAAAACAAAATGGAGTTGTGAAAATGAAGCAAAGACATATTTTAGAGACTGGTAGAGCCCTTCTTTTCCAGTCTGGTCTTCGTCTTAGATTTTAGGGAGACTGCATACTCATAGCTACCTACCTGATAAATAGGTTCCCTTCTAGTGCATTAAAGGACAAGAGTTCCTATGAAATCTTATATAACAAACTCCCCACATGCTCAAATCTTAGAGCTTTAGATGCTTATGCTACCCTACTATTCCAAAACCTCAGAGGGACAAAATACAGCCTAGAGCCATTCGTTGTGTGTTTATTGGCTATCCTTTTGGAAAGAAATCTTATAAATTGTATGATTTATAGAATAAAGCATGTTTTATCTCTAGAGATGTTATATTTCATGAACATGTATTCCCTTTTGTTCAACCTGGCTCTTCGCCCACCATGTCAAATTTACCATTTTCTGCATGTTTTGATCACTCTGTTAAGTAGAATCCTTCTATGATCCATGACTTTTTCTCCCCTACTTCATTAGTTACACCTCTTATTTCCCTCATCCCTCTAATTCTATTTGTTCTGATTTTGAAATATCTGTGAACAACTCTCCTACTTCTCCTAATCCCGCTTCTCCTTTCTCTAAATCTGAATTCCATCCTTTTAGGAGATTATCTAGACCTCATAATCCTCCCTTTTACCTGTAGAATTATGTCTGCACCCTACCAACTCATGGCTCCAGGTTTGCCAATTCAACTGTTGTGTCTACTTCTAGTGAACATCATGTATTAGAGCCCACTACTTATTTTTAGGTAGTAGCTATTCCTGAGTGGCAGAATAATATGATACAAGAGTTTGAGGCATTGGAGACTAATGGTACTTGGGATATAGTTGAGTTACCAAGGGCAAGAAGCCAATTGGCTGCAAATGAATTCACAAAATTAAGTACAAAGCTGATAGGAGCATAAAAAGATATAAAGTTAGGCTTGTGGTAAGGGATGATACACAAGTTGAAGGCATAGACTTTCATGAAACTTTCTAACCTATAGTTATAATGTATACTATTAAAAACATTAATTGTTGTAGTTGTTAAAAGTAATTGGCCATTATTCCAACTAGAGGTTAATAATGCTTTCTTGTATGGGGACTTAGATGAAGAAGTTTTATGAAGCTTTCACCCGGTCTTTCAGTTTCTGATAACTCCCATATTGCACCCTCTACTTCTATTTTTACCTCTTTGGTCTGTAAACTCAAAGAATCTTTATATGGTTTGAGACAAGCTTCAAGGTAATGGTATGCCAAGTTGTCTCAATCCTTGTCTTCTAGAGGTTATGGGCACTCCTTCACGACTATTCACTCTTTACTAAGGGTTCTGGTGATCCCTTGGTGATCTTAGTGGTGTATGTTGATGATATTATCATCATTGGAATGATTTGTGTGAGATTGTTGTTGTGAAAACCTTCCTCCATGATGAATTTAAAATTAAGGACTTAGGGCACCTTTACTATTTTCTGGGTATTGAAGTGTTGTATTCCGACGGTGGGGTGTTGCTGCATCAGAAAAAGTTTGTGCATGATCTGCTCAAAGAATTTCACTCCTATGATTAATCTTCAGTGGCATTCCCTTTTGAAATGCATGACAAGTTGTAGGTTGATCATGGTGATCCATTGCCTAATCTTGAGACTTATACGTGTTTGGTAGGTAAGCTCAGTTTCTTAATTCATACCATACCTGACATTTGCTTTGCAGTTCAACACTTAAGTCAGTTTATGCAGAAACATTACCTTCCTCACATGCAGGCTGCTTTGCGTTTGCTCAGGTATCTTAAGGGTACACTTGATTTTGGGTTCTTCTATAAAAACTCTCTTGAACTTTCTCTTAGTGTTTATTGTGATAGAGATTGGGGCTCTTGCTTGGATAGTAGGAAGTTAATCAGTGGGTTTTGCATTTTACTAGGGGGGCTGTCTAGTCGGTTGGAATTCAAAGAAGCAATTTGTGTTGTCCTTGTCATCTGCTGAGGCTTAATACAGATCTATGAGTAAGGCCACTGCTGAATTGCTTGGTGTGCAGGTTTCTATCAGATTTTTAGTATTACTTTTTCTTCTCATGTTAGCCTATTTTGTGATAACCAGGCAGTCATCCACATTGCTAAGAATCGTGTCTTCCATGAGCACACTAAGCACATTGAATTGGACTGACATTTTGTTCGCACCAAGTTGAATAAGGATCTGCTTCAGCTGCTTCACATTTCCAGTGCCACTCAACTTGCTGATATGTTCATTAAACCTTTGTGAGGGAGCTGTCCATCATCTAGATCTTTGCAAGTTGGGGGTTATCTCATCCTTCAACTTGCTGTGGGGGTGTTGAGATACATGCAAATGTTGTTACTTAGCCACTTGGGCTTCTTCTTTTTTCTTCCTTCTTTTACTATTAGAACCAGAAATCCACCTTGTATTTATCTAGTTACAATGCAGTTATTTGGGACTATTATAAGTACTGGGCCAGCCCATTTCGTCAGGTATGAGAGACTAATAATTGTATAGACCGATTTTGATTCTCAGTTCATTCTAATGAAAACCTATAAGCTTCTACTTTTCTCTCAACGGCCTCATAGTAACCTTAGACAAAACTTCAACTATCTCTGCGTGAATCGAGTTGTAAGAAACTTTTAGATATGATAGCTACACAATTCAACACAGTATTGACACAGGCGGATGTGTTGAGTTCGGATCTATTATAAAAAAATTCACGCAGAGATTCAAAAATATAGTTAAATAAATAAAAATGCTCTCTCTAATATTTTAAGCTTTTTAAATGAGATAGTTACATACTTTAACAAAAAAAATTGATTAAAGTAGCATTAAAGCCTATATGGTTCCATAATTTAAGAGTTATTCCCACTCCCATTGATTGTTGGTTAATTGATGAGGAAAGATAATATGTTGGCGTTGACTCATAACTCATAACTCAGAAGGTCCTTTTATTGCTTATTTGTTAGGGTTCATTTTTAAAGACAAATGAAAAGAAATTAATAGTTTTAGTAGGATCCCCCTAAAATCTGATTAGGCATTGGGGGAGGGGGAGGGGTTAATTAGTTGAATCCTACTAAAGAAATCACATAATAACCACATTTTAGAAGTTTGATGACTCTAGTCGCATCATCTTATTCTGCTTTCTGACTAGCTCAAGCACTGACACCTGCATCTTCGTTTCCATAATGATGTGGCTTTTCATTAAGAATTTAACACTAATGCAAAAGTAAGGTCCCATGATGTCAACTACTCCAATACTTAATACCCGTTTAAAAAGATGGATATTATTTTCTTATTAGTCTATTCCAAAAAGATTTGTACCTTTCAATATTTCCTTAATATAAAGTATTTGTAGACACACAAATATTATGGCATATTTCATATTACTAGTTTTAAAATTTTTACAGTTACATAAATATTATGACTTATTTAAGACAACGTATATTAAAAGTCTTTTCTTTTTTATTAAAATTTATGTTAAATTAAATCAAGACAATCTTTTTAAAACGGGGAGTAGTCTCTTCTTTTCAAAATGACTCAATACATAGACGCCCTTTAATTTGTCAATCTTTTTTATTTAGACACCTCTATTAAGGGTGTTAACTATCGAACATTTGACGTTAAAAGAAAATGTTCCTATCAAATATCCAACTAATCAGTCAGTCCACAAAACTAAGTGTGAAAACTTCACTTGCATATAATCATGTGACAACCCAACCAAGAAAACAAAGACATTTCAGCAAAAAAAAATAAAAATTTAAGCATTAAACTAAAAAAGAAATACACATTGCAATTTGTATACCGTGAAATCGGAGGGTCCAATTTTCCGTCGTTACGACGTCTCGCAAGCATGTCTCGAAGGCTCGGAACCACGGTCGAGTTTCATCCCTCGAGGGCCATCGACGCTCGACCTCAGAGCAGTATAGACCGACGGTTACGAAAAGAAAGTGGGGAGTTCTCAAGGCGCATAACTAGAGCTGACAAAGTCTAGTGAGCTAAGTTCAGACCCGAATCATGGCGTCAACTAGCTATCTCATCCCCATATCTTTGTAATAAATGCATTTGTACTATGTTGGGATTCACCCTCATATATAAAGGGGATCCTTGTCATTTTGTAGATACATGTTGCTCAATACTAAATACTCAAGAACACTCTCTCTGCTCTCTAACACATTTTCCCGACCTCTTTACTTGCATTTATTGTTCATATTCATTGTATGATATTTATTATTCTACATTTATTGCTTATTATTGGCCATAAAGAGCCGTCATTGATTTATTTATAACTGTTAATCTCCATCGACTACCCTCGGCGGGGCATTATACTCGACCTCGAGGCCCCGAATAAGCAAGCTCGAGGCTCCGATCGACAGCCATTCGGTTTGGTTAACATCTTGTTTTAAGCTCATATCTTGATTCTGAGTACCTCACTTGACATCTATTGCCCTAACAATTAGCATAAAAATAGATCACGTACTTTTAGAACCACAAAATCAAATTTAATTGTTATTACCATTTTCACGGTAAATAATTTGGCGCCCACCGTCGGGCTAAAAATAATAGTAATTATTTTCTTGCTAGTTTTACTACACAACGCAAGTTATCTTTCACACTTTTCTTGCCCAAGATTTTTAATCTCAGGTCAATATGTCTGACTCAGTAAACAATAATCTTGAGAACCATGAAGAGAATGTCGTGGATGTTCCATATGTTGGTGTACCACCACGAAACTCTAAGAACGCACCAGAACCAATTCTCGTGGACGCGGTCTCACACGATGCCCAACACGTCGATATAAGCTCCCACACTGACAAGAGCGCGCACCAAGGAGACCAACAAGAAGCTCAGAAAACCACAGCTAGGGAAGAACGGGAGGTTAGCCTTCATGTTATTTTTGAAATGTTGTAGGCACAATAGCTGGCTATTGCTCAACTGCAAAGTCACCAGAAAACTCCCAACACGGTAGAATCGGGGATGGCTCCCCCAGCCGAGTAGGTACCAGAGATATCAAGCAACAACGGGTCGGTAGCCGACTTTGCCATTGTAAAGATGCTCGAGGACCTCACTAGGAGGATCAGATCAGGCGAGAAGAAGATAGAAGCCAACGACAAAAAGGTCGAGACCGACAACTCCAGGGTCTACTAAAATTCGGGCGTACCCCCGATCCTGAAAGGTGTGGATTCAAAGAAGTTCGTACAGAAGCCGTTCCGCAAGAAGTGGCCTCAAAACCCATTCCAAAGACGTTCAGAATGCCCGAGCTTCCGAAGTACTATGGAACCTTAGATCCCAACGAGCACGTCACCGCCTACACTTGCGCAGTGAAGGGCAACGACCTAAAGGATGACGAAATCGAGTCCGTCTTGCTAAAAAAGTTTGGGGAAACAATCTCAAAAGAGGCCATGATGTGGTACCACAACCTAGTTCCTAACTCTATAGACTCATTTGCCATGCTGGTAGACTCTTTCATAAAGGCACATGCCAGAGCCATCAAAGTAGCAACAAGGAAATCCGACGTCTTCAAGATCAAGCAGAGGGAGAATGAGATGCTACGCGATTTCGTATCTCGCTTTCTAATAGAACGAATGGAACTACCACCAGTCTCCAATGACTGGGCAGTGTAGGCCATCACTTAAGGTCTAATTGAATGAAGCTCGGTGGCTTCGAAACAGCTGAAACAAAATCTGGTTGAATATCCTGCTCTGACCTGGTCGGACGTTCACAACCGATATCAATCGAAAATCAGGGTTGAGGACGACCAACTAGGAGCCCCCTCGGGCTTGGTATACCCAAGCAGGGTTCTGTTGAAGGAGCAAAAGCCAAACAAAGAAAGGTACCAGCCATACACCAAAGACAGGAGAAACGCCCCGAGGCGCAAGATACCCCACAATGATCGAAGGATGAACTGAGGCCAGAATCCTCGGGGACTCGTCAACAGAGCTGGATTCGATATGCACACAGGGCCAATGGAGGCACGTCGCTTGTCGGAATACAACTTCAACATCAACGTATCATACATCGTGTTCGCCATCAATAAAATCAGAGACGCCCGGTGACCCAGGCTTGTGCAATCAGATCCTTCGCAAAGAAATCATAACTTAGTGTGTGAATTTCACAACATGCACGGCCACAGGATCGAGGATTACCACCAGCTCCGAGAAGAAGTAGCCTGACTACTCAGTAAAGGACACCTCCGGAAATTTCTCCGCGACCGGGCCAAAAATCAGTTTCGGGAAAGAGAGGCGACCAAGAAGAACGAAACAAATGAGCCACAACATGTCATCCACATGATCTTGGGAGGCATCGATGCCCCACAAGAGCCCATGATGAGAAGAACAAAAATATCCATCACCAGATAAAAGCGAACTCGGGGTTACGGAGGCATCGATGCCCCACATGAACCCATGATGAGAAAAACAAAAATATCTATCACCAAAGAAAAGCGAACTCGGGGTTACATACCTGAGGATGCTCTCACATTCACCGACGAGGACATCGATACCTTGTCTCAGCCTCACAATGACGCACTGGTAATCTCTTTCCTTGTAAATACATTTCAAATTAAACGTGTACTCAATGGATGGTAGAGAAGCTCGGACTACTTAAACGACGAAAGGGGAAATCACCCTCCCAGTCAACGTGGTTGGCACAACTCAGAATGCCAAATTCCATGTCATTGAAGGAGACATGAGATACAAAGCCTTGATCGGAAGGCCATGGATACACTGCATGAGAGCAGTACCATCCACCCTCCATAAAATGATGAAATTCCCAACAAAGGACGGAATAAAAACCATGTACAGGGAACAATATGCATCTAGGGAGATGTTCGTAGTACACGATGTGGCACCGACACAGTACCTCCACCATTGAAGGAGCCGAAGGATAAATAAACAGTAAAATAGTGATAACGAGCTACACTCTCGGCTACCCCCAACTAAACAAAGCAGAGGACCGTACTGTTTCCTTATCACAAATGACTGAAACATATCAGGGCCCAAAACATCGCCAACACATTCTACACTAAGGTATGATCGTCTCCTTTTTTCTTTCATTTACATTCTACACTAACCTGAGTGCAGGTATCCGATAGAAACGGCCAAAGCACTTTCCAACTTGAAGGCCTTAAGTTCCAAAAGCATGCATTGCAATCTTTTCCTTCGACCGGGTTTTATCCCAAGAAGGGTTTTACCGACAAGGTTTTTAATGAGGTAACATCCATATGCTACCTGAGGAAGACTCAACAGGTATTCAAGGATTCTTTTGCAATCAACCTCGAATATTGGGGGCATCCCCTCGGAAGGTCACCTACTCGGAGAAGCCAAGATATGCTTAATGGGGTCTTGATAAAAGGGGTCTCGATAGGAAAATATTTGTATCGGGCCAATCGGTCGAACGAACCGTGTCCATATAGAATAGCCAGGCCCCTGACAGCGAAAAAATGTTTACTTGTACCAAGTAATCGAAGAATATTTTCCATCTAAGCATTTCACACTTCAAAAAAATCTGGTATCTTTACAAAAATGTCTCCAAAGCCAAAAATGTCCCGAACACTCGGGGACTGGCATCAACAACTCGAAACCATATGACCCCGGGTCAGAGCTTCAAACTCGTAAGACCTTAGTGAGGCAACATCGAGATCACTAGACGGCTCCAGATCTAAAAACGTCCCGAGCACTCGGGAATTGGCGTCGAAAACTCAAGGCCACATGACCTCCGGGTTGAAAACTCCGAAATCGTAAGCCCTCGATGAGGCAATACCAAGTTAACAAGTAATGACTCCCGAGCCGAGATATCCTCGTTGACTCGGGGATTGTTGTCAATCGTCATCTCCATCAACTTATCAAAGCCCGAGGCAATAAGACCACATGCAGGTAGCCTCGGTCTCGTAAGACCTGTATAAGGTAGCAACAATATATGTAAGACCTCAAGCAAGGCATGAACTGCACTTGTACCAAGTGAGCAACAACAATATCTGTAAGACTTAAAGCAAGGCATGAACCACACTTGTTCCAAGTGAGCAACAATAATATCTGTAATACCTCAAACAAGGCATGAAACATACTTGTACCAAGTAAAAAAAATTGTAAAACCTCAAAGGCATGTAAAATTTGTAAGACCTTACTAAAGGCATAAACCTGATCTCAAAGTTAAGGAAATATATCGAACTTGTAAGACCTCTAAAAAGGCATACCCTCGATATAAACGCCGAAACTACTTCACTCAGGACTGAAAGGCTCCAGCCAAACACAAATGACTATGGTCATAAGGCTGTACCAACCAAGCTAACGCGACTCGGGGACGCCCGACCATCACTGTAAAATCACAGGCCTTCAATTACTTTGAATATACTTTGAAAAAAACTGGTTAAATAGGCTACCCTTAACATATGCAAAGGAGCTTCGACCATGTCAGGTCCAACTATAAGGCTTCGAGATACTCAGCCACCGAGCCAAACCTCCCGAGGTGCTCGATCATCACCATATAACGACTCACAATAGAGGTTCCTATCGAGCCGTCAAAGAGTCAGGCAAAAACAATTTCAGAAAAAAAGTGCTTAACAAAAGAAAAATAAAGCCTATAAGAGGTCATACAGATCCAACGCGTAAGAACCACTATCGTCAACACATACAAAAGGTCGTACCGACCCAATGTGTAAGAGCCACTGTCGTCAGCACATACAAAAGGTCGTACCGACCCAACGCGTAAGAGCGTAAGTGTTAGTTTTAAATTCAAAAACTTGAGGGTCAAATGAGCTCAAGTCGAAACCTGATTCGAAGACTGAACCCAAAACAATTGACCAAACATTCTTAAGAGCTCGAATGCTGGCTTATACTAAAATGTCGTATCGACCAAGTGTGTAAGAGCCTACGGGCTAGCCTAATGAGCCCAGGGCCATACAATGAATCTAAGTATTCCTTTTAACTCGAAGACCAGTTCATCTGGCTAAAATCAAAACAAAGAGGAATGCATGAAAAATAAAACCGCAAGGCTTTCTTTCGTACATATAGGCGAAAAAATACAAGCTCCATTTACAAGTTCTCTTTAAAAGCACTATACATAGAAAAGGAAGGCCTAATATACATCCCCCTCAGGGATTATGGCCCGTCAGCCTCTTTCTCGCTATCTTCAGCATCAGATAGAAGGAGCTTAGCATCATATTCTTTCGCCTTCGCTCGCTTTATCTTTTTCGAGAGATCGAAGCCCCTAGCATAGATCTCCTCGAGGGTTTCCCTTCGGGATTTACACCGAGCGTATTCCTTGCTCCTACCCTCGCGGTCAAGAGTCCTTCTCAGCTCAACTTGATCATTGGCACCGTCCTCTAAATAAACTATCACTTTCTTGTCAACCTTAGTTCGGCTCATCACGGCTTCAGCCCGGGCATCTACAACCTCGGCCTTTATCTTCAGAAGCTCAGACTCGAGTTTTGTAATCATATCTACTCGAACCAAGCTATCATCACGAGCTAAGCAGAGTTGAACCTCAAAGGCGGAAGCTTTAGCTAAAGCACCCTTCTCCGTTGAAGCCTCAACATCCGCCCGAGCCTTCAACTCATCATACTCGCACTTGGCTTGACCAACTTCGCTCCAAAGGCATTCCACGTCCTCTGTCTTTTTCTACAACTGAAATAAACAAAATTTTAGCCTCAGGAGCTAGAAGAAGGAACACACACTCCCTCAAAACAAAGCTACCTGCTCCTTCAGGAAGCTCTCATAATTCGAGCTTTGATTCGTCTCATGCTGTAAACGTGCCAACTCATCTTCCTTTTCATCGCAAAGAAGCCTAAGGGATTTCTCCCCGTCAATGGCTTTTTGCAATCTGGCCTTACGGCGAAGCAACTTGGATTTGAGCTTATTAAAAGCATGTGGAAGAGAAACATGGTAAGAAAGTGAAAATTACAAAACTATAAAACCAGTACGAGCGGCCTGAACCTACCTCTGAGTAAAGTCGCTGAGCTTCCTCAAGAGTTGAGCGTACATCTACTGATCTGGCTCCATCTACCCCGGTAGAACTGCACCGATTTGGGACACGGTCACCTGATATACGCGCCCCTTGGCATTGGACATCCCTCGAAGTGACTTCGATAGGAGAAGAAGCCAGCTAGAGAACCCTCGAGTGCTGTACGTTCAGCTGATACGCCCTCTCTAAGCCTTCGGGCCGGATTCATCTTGCTACAATCACTGTCGTCCTGCAAAGGCCTCTCCTGCTTATTGTTATTACTATTATCCCTCAGTCCTGAAGCCGGTGGTCTTTCTCCCTCTGTTAAAGGGCACGGCCTCGCTTTAAGGGACTCCCCAATACCTACGATGACAGAGTTAGCACACAGAAAGAAAAAGCGCCTTTCCAAGAGAAAGGGGGGAGGAGCAAATCACATAGCACGTATGGTGTTTTGCCTCTCACCTATCTTTAGATAAAGCTCGTCATTTACGCTCATTGTAAGTCGAGTGGGTTGCCAACTTCCGAACCCAATCTGGCAGATTTGGAACCTCGCTCGGCATCTACGAAATTGCTGTAGAAAAGTAAAAGAATGTGCATTTATGGAGCCCGCCTTCGCCACAAATGAAACTATGAAGGCACGAGTGTACCACTTACGTGTAAAATTCCATTCCTCAGGAAATGGCAGAAACTCCACTGGAATAATATCGACAATCCGTACCCGGACGAATTAGCTCATCCATCCCCGATCTCCATTTTCTTCATCGTCAACAATGAAAGGCGTGGTGGATCGGCATCGTAGGGTCAACAGGCCTCGATGGTGAAAGGGCCGATACATCCCGATGAGATGACTGAGAGTGAATTCAAGACATGCTTCTTCCGCAAAGAACCTCATCATCAATACTATCCGCCAAAATGACGGGTGAATCTGCGCCAAGGTAACCTGGTACTTTTGACCGAGGTCGAACACAACCCCATCAATGGGGCCCAGCGTAAAGGGGTACGCGTACACGTTCAAAAATCCCTCGTCATGGTGCATGATGTTCTCCTCCGGGGAAGGTATTTGCAATGCTACCTTTTCTCCTCATCCACGGTCCTTCCTCACCAACTAAAGGTGCTCATCTCCTATTAAAGAAATGAACTTCGAGGCATAATCCCGATAACCTCGAATGTTGGGAGTCTCTTCTGACGGGAGATTCCCTCCCAAAGCAAGGTGCCCAGAGGCGGAGCTCCCTTCTCCTTGCCAAGCGGACCCTGACGTGGCAGCCATGACTTTGGTAAAACTAGAGAATTGGGGCGGGAACTAAAGCAAAGGCATCAAAATTGAAACGAGGAAGGACCTAATGATGAGAACTCTATGAAAGAGGATAACTACTCAGAATAGCGAAATCTCCAAAAAGGCGAAGACAACCCTATATATGGGAAAAGAGGCGATCACATGTCTGTCTCAAAGGCCGATTAAAAATATTGGCTAAAGCTTTTATCGCTTTGGAAAGATATGTCGGCGGAATCACCTCGATCATTTTGTAACCGTATCATACACTCGGCGCAGCCATATGACATTTCGGGGTTGAAGACCCCACATCAACCAAGTCCCGAGATGGTACCCGATCTAAAGGACCTCCATAAAAAAGAAGTTAGGCTCCCGGAAGCCATTGGCATCATTGCGAGTCCCGAGATGGTACTTGATCTCGAGGACCTCCATCAAGAAGAAGATAGACTCCAGGAAGCCATTAACATCATTGCAAGTCCCGAGATGGTACCCGATCTCGAGGACCTCCATCAAAATAAGTTAGGCTCCAGAAAGCCATTGGCATCATTGCAAGTCCCGATATGGTACCCGATCTCGAGGACCTCCATCGAAAATAAAACAAGCTCTAAGAAGCCAATGCAATCACTATACGTCCCGAGATGGTACTAGATCTCTAGGATCTCCACCGAGAAGATGATATGCTCTAAGGGGCCATTAATATCATTATGATACTCGAGATGGTACCCGATCTTGAGGGCTTCTCTCAAAAAGAAGATAAGCGCTAAAACTCTACACATGGGCTTGGCCTCAAGTTACCATCTAAACCTGGTAAGCCCTTATCCGGGATCTATCTGCAATGCCTTAAGGCTATCTACACTGAGTTCAAAACAAGTCTCTAGGTAGCCCGAGCTTGAGCAAACCCCCACTCGGGGACTTCTCCCGAAAGCCTAAAGGCTATCTTTATTCTTAGGCGTCCGAGAAAATCCCCCCATCGAAGACTATCGCGAGGCCTAAAAGGCTACGTCTTATACTTAAAGTTTGAAATCCTACTCTTATCCAACTCGAAGTCGGGGATCCCGGCGACCCGAGTTATCAAACCCATTCGGGCTCGGTCCAAGGTACGACAAAGGGTCCTGCGGGGAATCATATTAATCAATCAAGGGCCGGAAGAAATACTTGCACTTAGGTTCGATATTAACACCAATCAGGGGAGGTGAGCAGCGGTGTAAAGTCCATACACCCTCCTGAGCAGCGGTGTAGAGTCCAAACATTTTCCTGAGTCGGAAAAAATTGGCCCCTCTACCTCGTTGTCTCGAGCCGACAACAACAACAAGAGGTTAGTGTAATATTGCTCGGTAAGGGAAAGCCCTGGAAAAAGGCCATGGCACGACTAATGAGAACGCCGTCATGTAACCTTAAGACCGCGAGCCCCAAATATGGAAAGTAACAATGGATGAGGATAAAGAGAAGAAAGAGGTGAAAGGCTATTGGAGAATATTTGAATGAAGGATCGGTTCCAGGAGGCTCCCATTTATAGAAAGGGTGTCAGCGTAATCGCCGATGCCGCTATTATCTTTAAAAGACGTATCGACAGGTGCAATCAATGCGTCCTTGGGAGCTGGACCGGCAGCGACACTATTGCTTTGAAGAATAAGAAACGGTAGTGCTTTGAATGATTCTGGAAAGATGAACTGACGGGACACCCCGGTTGTCACAAAGGCTCATGTCATAAGTATGACATCACCGCGGGAAGTCCGAAGAGATGGATATCAAAGTCATTTCTTATCATTCTACTCTAAGAAATGCGGAGACTATCTGTATACGGTAAAATCGGAGGGTCTAATTTTCCGTCGTTACGATGCCTCGCAAGCATGTTTCGAAGGCTCGAGACCACGGTCGAGTTTCATCCCTCGAGGGCCATCGACGCTCGACCTTGGAGCAGTACAGACCTACGATTACGTAAAAAAGTAGGGAGTTCCCAAGGCGCATAACCAGAGCTGACAAAGTCTAGTGAGCTAAGTTCAGACCCGAATCAGGGTGTCAACTAGCTGTCCCATCCCCATATCTTTATAATAAATGCACTTGTACTATGTTGGGATTCCCCCTCATATATAAAGGGGATCCTTGTCATTTTGTAGACATATGTTGCTCAATACTAAATACTTAAGAACATTTTCTCTACTCTCTAACACATTTTCCCGACCTCTTTACTTGCATTTATTATTCATATTCATTGTGTCTATTTATTGTTCTTCATTTATTGCTTATTATTGGCCATAAAGAGTCGTCATTGATTTATTTATAACTGTTAGTCTATATCGTCTACCCTTGGCAGGGCATTAGACTCGACCCTGAGGCTCCGAATAAGCAAGCTCGAGGCTCCGATCGATAGCCATTCGGTTTGGTTAACATCTTGTTTTAAGCTCACCCAAGAGAGAAAGTTTTAAGTACCTAGGGTCTATTATCCAGGGAGATGGGGAGATCGACGGGGATGTCACGCACCGTATTGGGGTGGGGTGGATGAAATGGCGGTTAGCATCTGGAGTCATGTGTGACAAGAGGGTACCATTGAAACTTAAAGGTAAGTTCTACAGAGCGGTGGTTAGGCCGTCTATGTTATATGGGGCTGAATGTTGGCCAGTTAAGAATTCACATATCCAGAAGATGAAAGTAGCCAAGATGAGGATGTTGAGATGGATGTGCAGTCATACTAAACTGGATGAGATAAGGAATGAGGTTATTAGGGAGAAGGTGGGCGTTGCTTCCGTGGACGACAAGATGCGGGAAGCAAGGCTTAGGTGGTTTGGACACGTGCGGAGGAGAACCATAGATTCCCCAGTTAGGAGGTGCGGGCAGTTGGCTTTGGCAGGTACGAGAAGAGGTAGAGGGCGGCCTAAGAAGAATTGGGGCGAGGTGATCAGGCAAGACATGACGCGACTCGAGATTTCCGAGGACATGACTCTTGATAGGAAAGCGTGGAGGTCGAGCATTAGGGTTGTAAGCTAGGGGATAGTTCATAGTTTTCCCCTCTTTGTACCGGATAGTCTGATAGAGTTTTGCCTATGTCTAGTATCGGTATATGTTATATTCACACTATTTTGTTATTATGCATATGATTTTATTATTGCACTCCCTTTCACTTATTTGGTCTATTTTAAGATATTATTATCACTTCTCTTGCTTTTTTTGTTGTTACCTATCTCTTCTTTCGTTTCTTTTCTGAAATTATTATCTCTTCTGTTGAGCCGAGGGTCTCCCGGAAACAGCCTCTCTACCCTTCCGGGGTAGGGGTAAGGTCTGCGTACATCCTACCCTCCCTAGACCCCACTAGTGGGATTTTACTGGGATGTTGTTGTTGTTGTTGTACATTAACGTTTAAATACCTTGATTGCCCTAACAACTAGCATAAAAATAGATCACGTATTTTTAGAACCATAAAATCAAATTTAATTGTTATTAGCATTTTTTACGGTAAACACAGTTAAAAAATGTTTACACGTGCACGCACAATGTTTAAGCATAAAATATTCGAACGAAATATTATTACATTGAGTTTGTAAAAAAGTGTATAAATGGTGATTCGTAATGTAACTAAAAGAAATAAAGAAGTTCGTTTTTGCTGACTAAAAATGCATTTTATTGAAAATAGTAAAGAAAATTAAACTAGTTCAGTACAAATAGGAACTATTAATATATTCAAGAAAATAAATTCACCAGCCAAATTCATCATTGTTAGTTGTTACTAATGTAAGCTCCAAAATGCCGGGATGTAAGCTCTATTTTCCTAGTAACTAAATTAAAGTCAGCAAATTCAAATTAAATTAAGATGTACTATCATATGAGATATATTAACTAGGTAAAAAAGTATTAAGAAAAAATCGTTTGAGACAGACAGCTTTACCTAACGATGCATTATTCTCAATAAAAGAAATTCTCTCTCATAATCGACTCGAGAGAATGTTTCAAGATTAGCACGAGTCTAGATGAGTTCTGATATTGTCTTCCGAAACATTGATTAGACATGATGTTAACATGAAAAAGAATAATATCCACCCAATATATTTTATACTTATTACGACGAAATTGCGTGGGACATAGCATATGGGTATAGTGTTACTTACATTCACTTGTTGGGAGGATAGCAATGGAATAGCAACTATTCCTATATTCTTAACTAGGTTTTCGGTTAAAAAAATTGGCTTTGTTAGTGAATGTTTTACCCTTCAATATTAGATTTTTCGGCATAAATCATATTTATGGTCTTTTTGGCCAAGTTTTTTTTTTGCTAAAATTCTTTTTTTTTTTCTGTAAAAATATTTGTTTTCAAAGTTAAGTTATGTCAAGCTATTAAAAGGAAAAAGAAAAATTTAGTGGAGACAAAAGCAGTTTTTGAAAAACAAAAAAAGTATCTTCTTTAGAAAAGTACTTCTTTGATTGCCTATTGTTGCTCAAAAGTGCACTTCTTTGGCTAAATAGTGATTACTTCTCAAAATATTTTTTCAAATTAATTAATCAAACAAACTGTATTTAACAAAAATACTTTTCAAAATATGCTGATTTTAAAAACTTGGCCGATACGGATGCGGACATACGATTAAAAATAATTACTTGTTGGGGACCGTAGGTTACAAGTGGAAAGTGGGACCCATATTTGGTTCTTGACTCGACCAATACAAGTTAGGACGGACCACACTCTCTCTCAACAGCCTATAAGTACCTCTAATTGGAGTTGCACTTACCCCATTCAAACTTCTCTCTTCAATATATTCTCTGCACAAAACCAACAACAAAATCAAAGTTCTCTCTCTTTTTGTATACCAAGAATAATTCCTATACAGACACCCTTTTAGTTTCTTGATTTTCATCACCACTATTTAAGTAAAAGATGAAGATGAGCAGCAGTAATTTGGGAAGTTCAAAGAGGAAGCTAATTTCAAGCAGAGGACTCGGAGGAGTTCTTAGGCAGCAAAGAGCAAGGCTTTACATAATCAAGAGATGTGTGGTCATGCTCCTTTGTTGGCATGATTGAATTTACAATACTCCAAATTAAATTAGTTAAATTCCAGATAACCCTTCAACAAAGTTGAGTTATGGGTTTGTCCATAGTCTTTTTATTCTTGTTTTTCCCCCCACTTCTTGGAATTGTACAGAGCAGTAGTCTATATTAGGCAGTAGTAAAAAGGCTTTTAGCAATTTTGTACTAAATTTATGCCTAGTGGTCTCTTGCATACACCAGATAGCTTCAATCAAAGACAATATCCATTTTGATTAACGTTTTTTGAGTCTAATTTCTCTTTCAGACACTTCAGAATATTTATTTGTACTAAATGTTTACCCCAACCAATGAATGTTTCGTATGTCTTTTATACATAAATTTATCACTTAACCATGATTAGATGATAGATATTCTTATTTTAATTTTTTGTTAACTGAGATTAAATTAATTGATTGGGTGTAAATACCCGGTGTAAGATTTTATCGTTCAACCTCTGTTTCATTACTTTTCTTCTTCTTTTCTTACATTTATTTATTTATATATTTTTATGATGATGTTGAGAGGTTAGCAGTCAAGTTTTTTTCTAGTCTACTTGATTTTTTCTGGATATGACCAATGGAGACTATGGAGTCCATTCAGCATGTTGGTCAAGTATTTTATGTGACAACGAGATTATTGGAAGTTGATACAGAGTTGGGATTTTAAGTGCATTATTACTTTAGGAAAAAGTTAGTAAAAACTATTTTAATTCAGTCGTTGAATCAAAGGCCTCAATATTACAGCTAATTTTGAAGGTAATATGTGTATACGCCACCTTTCGATGGAGAAAAAGGTACCACGTCGAAAGGCCAGGACGTCGAATCCGGGGTCGAAGTTTTTTTCCATGATCGAGGTCGACATCACTAATCGAGGTCAGAAGGGGGTTTACTTCGAAATGATGCCGGTATGAGTCACTAACGAAGAGAGGCGAGATATCCGCAACGGACCAAAGATCGTGACGTGAATCTCAAAATTGATCGGTTTACAGCGGTTATTTAATTGTTAATATGATTTCCTTCTATAATTAAAAGTGTACCTTATTTAGGATTCCCCTATTATATAAAGGGGATCCTACTCATTTGTAATCATCATTATTCACTGAGAAGAATATATACACTCATTACTTTCTTGCTATTTCGCTTTACTGTTCTCTAGAGCTGTTTTATCATTTGTCATACATATTATCACACCTCGAGACTGTCAAAGGTCGAGGTCGAGAGTTGGCTTGCAGACCGATTTGATTCATTTTATTCTCTAATTTATCTATTTAATTCCTTGTGTAGCAATTGGTATTGGATTAAATTACATATCCTTAAAACCACAATATAAGTTTAATTGTTACTCGAATTTTAGGGTAAATAATTTGGCGCCCACAGTGCTGATTCTGATAATAGTGATTGTTCAGTGCTGATTCTGATAACATACATTATTTCACGCTTATTCTTGCTAAGTATTTTTGCTTTCAGGTTAAAACATGTCAAATCACAAAAGGCACCCGTACATGGTGACGATGGTCTCGGGTTTCATGCGGAAAACGACAATGTAATTGCAGCCGGGGTGCTACCGATTAACCTCGGGGGAGTACAGGTTGCCGATCTAGTCGATGTCAGTTCGCATGTCGCTTTAAATGCGGACTTAGGCACGGATCCCGAAGGGAGTGTGCGTAGGAAAGGTCGATCTGGTCGCCAAGGTACACAGGGCGTAGGAGATGGGGGAGTTAGTCTCCAGGTGATATTCGAGATGCTACAGGCTTAGCAGGTTGCTATTGCACAACTTCAAAATCAACATAAAACTTCGAGTAGGGTCGAGCCGAAAATTAATCACTGTACCGAGCCAGTACTAGAGAGGTCGAGTGGTAACAGATCAGGGACTGATCCTGCATTAATGAAGATGCTCGAGGAGCTCACCAAGAGAATCGAGTCAGGAGAGAAGAAAATAGAAGCTAATGACAAAAAAATGGAGACATACAACTCTCGAGTTGGTCAGATACCGAGGGCACCACCAATCTTGAAAGGGATGGATTCGAAGAAGTTTGTACAAAAGACGTCTCTTCAAAGTGCGGCTCCAAAGCATATTCCAAAGAAGTTTCGTATGCCAGAAATACCCAAATATAATGAGCCCACCGATCCCAATGAACATGTTACTTCATATACATGCGCCATCAAGGGTAACGATTTAAAAGATGATAAAATTAAATATGTGCTGTTGAAAAAGTTCGGAGAGACCCTTTCAAAGGGAGCAATAATTTGGTATCACAACCTGCTGCCAAATTCCATCTACTCATTTGACATGTTAGCGGATTCTTTTGTAAAAGCACACATCGGGGCCATAAAGGCCGCAACAAGAAAATCAAACCTTTTCAAGGTAAGACAAAGGGATAACGAAATGCTAAGGGAGTTCGTATCCTGATTCCAAATGGAACGCATGGAGTTACCACCGGTCACATATGATTGGGTCGTTCAAGATTTCACCCAAGGGTTGAACGAGCGGAGTTCTGTGGCATCACGTTAGTTGAAATAGACCTTGGTCAAGTATCCAGCTGTAACTTGGGAAGATGTGCACAATCGATATCAATCGAAGATCAGGGTCAAGGACAACCAATTAAGAGCTCCTTCCGGGTCAGTACATCCAAACAGATCGGCAGTTAAGACCCAGAGGGACATCGACAGAGAACCAAGATCAAACAGAGAACGATATCAACCATATACCGCAGATCTAAGGAACAATGGTCCGGGATGTAATTTCGCCCAAAATGATCGAAGAAGTGATTGATGACAGAATTCTCGCGGATTTATGAGCAAAAGTGGTTTTGAAAAGCATGCCGATCCCATATCGGAACATAACTTTAGCATCGACGTATCAAGCATTGTATCGACAATCGGAAGGATCAAAGATACTAGATGGCCCAGACCCATACAAACCAATCCTTCTCAAAGAAATCCAAATTTAATGTGCAAGTATCATAGAACGCATGGTCACAAGACCGAGGATTGCAGGCAATTAAGGGAGGAGGTAGCCCGTCTATTCAATGAGGGCCACCTTCGAGAGTTCCTCACCGATCGAACCAAGAATCATTTTAGAGACAGAGACACCAACAGGAAAAATGAATAGGAGGAACCTCAACATGTCATTCATATGATCGTCGGTGGGGTCGATATTCCACAAGGGCCCGTATTCAAATACACTAAGGTATCAATTACTAGGGAGAACAGTGTATGGGGAGCAACATGTTGTAGAGGAAATGTTTGCGGTCGATGATGTAACACTGGTATCGACGTTATTAACCTCAAAAAGATCAAACATCAAAGGTAAACAGGAAGTCGAATAGCAATCACAGCCATCAGCCTCGACCAAATCGGGGAAGTAGGAGATAGAAGAAGAAGAGGAGGATTTTCTGACCCCTCGAACCTTTATCGTTCCCGAGGATTCCGACACCACCAAATCAACGGTCGAAGAGCTGGAATAGGTTATATTGATCGACTTCCTGCCCAAGCGAAAGGTACACCTAGGAACGGGGTTAACCCCCAAACTTAGGAAAAATCTTATTCAATTTCTTATTGATAACATGAATTGTTTTGCTTGGTCCAATTTAGACATGACAGTGATCCCACCAGAGATATCAACGCATCGGCTAAGCTTGGACCCTAGGTTCAAACCGGTGAAGCAGAAGAGAAGACCACAGTCCGAGGTAAAGCACACATTCATAAAGGACGAGATAACGAAACTTCTCAAAATAGGGTCCATTCGGGAGGTAAAATGTCCTGAATGGTTAGCCAATGTAGTCATAATCCCTAAAAAGGAAACAAACATAGAATGTGCGTAGATTATAAATATTTAAATAAGACATGCTCCAAAGATTCTTTTTCACTGCCTAACATCGATCGCATGATCGACGCCACGACTGGCTATGAGATCCTTACCTTTCTCGATGCCTATTCTAGGTACAATCAAATTCAAATGATCCCGAAAGACCAGGAAAAGACTTCGTTTATCACCAAGTATGGAACATATTATTATAATGTAATGCCCTTCGGGCTAAAAAATGCAGGAGCCACTTACCAACGCCTAGTAAATAAGATGTTCGAAGAACAAATAGGCAAGTCAATGGAAGTTTATATTGATGACATGCTAATTAAGTCCCTGCGCGTAGATGACCACTTGGCTCATTTGCAAGAAACGTTCGAGATTTTGAGGAAATATAACATGAAACTCAACCCCGAGAAATGTGCTTTCGGGGCCGGTTCGAAAATACCTGGGCTTCATGGTGTCGAATTGGGGGATCGAGATCAACCCCGATAAAATCAAGGCCATCGAAGATATCACCATCATGGACAGTGTAAAAGCCATGTAGAGGCTGAATTGACGATAGCGGCTTTAGGCCGATTTATCTCGAGGTCGTCGGATCGAAGCCACAGATTTTTCTCACTACTCAAAAAGAAGAACAATTTTGCCTGGACCCTGGAATGCCAACAGGCATTAGAGGAATTAAAATGATACATGTCGAACCCACCACTGCTGCACACTCCAAAGGCAGATGAGAAACTTTATTTGTACTTGGCGGTATCGAAAATCACAGTAAGTGGTGTCCTAGTTTGAGAAGAGCTAGGTACGCAATTTCCCATTTATTATGTGAGTCGAACCTTAGGAGAAACAGAAACTAGATATCCACACTTAGAAAAATTGGCACTTGCACTAATAAGCGCATCTAGAAAGTTAAAACCACATTTTCAATGTCACCCCATATGTGTGTTAACCACTTAACCACTTTGTAATATTTTGCACAAGCCCAAACTATCGGGCTGATTGGCCAAATGGGTCGTCGAACTCAGTGGGTACCATATCGAATATCAACCCCAAACAGATCCTCTTACCCGAAGTTGAGAAGGAACTCTTGTTAAAATCAGGCACATCATCGAGGGTATGGAACCTTTTCACAGATGGTGCTTCGAATCTGAAGGGGTCCGGGCTAGGCATCGTTTTGAAGCCGCCCACGGGTAGCACTATTAGGCAGTCTATCAAAAATTCTAGGTTGACTAACAATGAGGCCGAGTACGAGGCCATGATTGGAGGTCTTGAGCTAGCTAAAGCTTGGGAGCAGAAGTCATTGATGCCAAGTGTGACTCTCTACTGGTGGTGAACCAAGTAAACAAAACCTTCAAAGTTCAAGAGGATAGAATGCAAAGGTATTTGGACAAGCTGCAAGTAACTTTTCACTGTTTCAAGGAATGGAATTTAAACCATGTACCTCGAGAACAAAACAGTGAGGCCGATGCACTTGCAAATTTGGGTTCATCGATCAAAGAAGATGAGATCGGTTTGAGGAGTGTCGTTCAACTTTCGAGATCTGTAATCAAGGAAGGTCATGGGAGATAAACTCAACAAGCTTGACCTGGGATTGGAGAGATAAGTATATTAAATATTTGAAGAACGAAAAGCTCTCATCGTATCCTAAAGAGTCGAGGGCCCTACGAACCAAAGCTGCTCGATTCACATTAGATAAAGATGGAACGTTATGCATAAGGACATTTGATGGACCATTGGCAGTATGTTTAGGACCAGTAGACACCGATTATGTTTTACGAGATTTTCATGAAGGCACTTGTGGGAACCATTCCGGCACCGAATCACTGATTCACAAAATTGTTAGGGCAGGATACTACTAGGATAGCATGGAAAAATACATTAAAGAGTTTGTTCAAAAATGTGATAAATGTCAAAAGTTTGCACCGATGATCCACCAACCCGGAGAACAACTTCATTCAGTCCTGTCCCTGTGGCCATTCATGAAATGGAGGATGGATATCTTCGACCCCCTGCCATCGGCTCTAGGTAAAGCTAAATTCATTTTTTTTATGACTAATTACTTCTCTATATGGGTTAAAGCACAAGGGTTCGAGAAAGCGAGAGAGAAAGAGGTCATAGACTTCATCTAGGATCACATAATATGTCGATTTAGGATACCCGCCGAGATAGTGTATGACAATGGAAAATAATTTATCTGTAGCAAATAACAAAATTCTTTGAGGACCATAAAATAAAGAGGATATTATCAACACCGTATCACCCTAGTGGGAACGGACAAGCCGAATCTATGAACAAGACTATCATTCAAAACTTAAAGAAAAGGTTGAACGACGATAAGGGGAAATGGAGAGAAATTCTACCCGAAGTCCTTTGGGCGTATCGAACAACATCAAAGTCTAGTACGGGGGCAACCCCGCTCTCCTTAGTGTAAGGCTCCGAGGCCTTGATTTCAGTCAAAGTCGGGGAACCTAGCACCAGATTTCGACTTGCAACGGAGGAATCAAATCTTGAGGCTATGAATACCAGCCTCGAACTATTGGATGAAAAATGAGAAGCTGCACTCGTTCAGATGGCTGCGCAAAAACAAAGAATCGAGAGATATTACAATAGAAGAACCAACCTTTGCCACTTCAGAATCGGGGACTTAGATCTAAGGAAAGTCACCCTAAATACTCGAGACCAAAACAAAGGGAAGCTAGGCCTGAATTGAGAGGGACCATATCGGGTCCTCGGCGTCATCGGAAAAGGGTCTTATAAACTTCGCACAATGGAAACGATATTATTGCTAAGGTATGACTTTCTCCTTTTTCATTTGTATTTGATACTAACTTATTGCTGGGATTCGATCGAGGAAGTCAAAAAACTCTTCAACATGAGGACCTTAGGTTTTAAAGTACCCTTTGCATTATTTTTCCCTTAGATCGGTTTTTCCCAAATGGGTTTTTTCCGGTGAGATTTTTAATGAGGCAACAATTATGTGCTACCTGAGTAAAATTCAACATTATCCAAGGCTTCTTTACAATCAACCTCGAATACTGGGGGGGGGGGGCATCGCCCTCAGATGTTATATTTTTGAGGAAAGTACTTCATGTCAAAGGGTCTCGATAGGGAAACTTTGTAATGTGCCAAACGGCCGAATGAACCGTGTCCATATAGATTAGTCGATTCCTAATGGAAAACATATATGCATGTATAAATTATTGAAAGAGGCATTCTTTCTATATCAAACATCTTGTGTCTCAAAGAAAATTTTCTACTATACAAGCTCCATACTTATGATTTTGTGAAAAATGGCTCAAGGGCCAAGCGCAAATATGCCTCGAACACTCAAGACTTTCGTCGATGATTGACATATTCGAGTTATCTAAGTTTGATTTTGTAAGACCTCAAAGAGGTACCTCCCGATCTATAGGCCAATGCCATTATTCTCGGGGCCTACCACTTCAAATAAGTTCGAAGTGTTATTGGGGAATAAGCCCAAGAGGCATACCCAAAGGCTACAGCCAAATTAACGCGGCTCGAAGACGTCTGAATCTCGCAATAAAAATAGGCCTTCAAATTCTTTGAAAAACCGGTTAAAAAGGCTACCCTCGGCAAATAATCAAAGGGCTTCAATAAAATCAGCCCTCGAAAACTTCAAGAGGTATCAAACTATCTTAACACAAATATGCTAAGGCAGAGGGGTTTTTTATCGACATCGAACCCTAAAAAAACCTAATGGGTAAAAAATACATGCTAAGGCATAAAGAAATTTTTACTAAGTATTTTAAGCCGAAAGAGGGGAATAATAGCCATCTTTTAGAGGCCATATTGGCCCGATCTAAAGAGCCTAAAGGCCAATAGAGTTAGAGTTCCAGATCTTGTTCTCACTCCACCCGAACCCAAGGGTTCGACTATTCCGAGCTATGGCTCAGGGACACATCATTACCCGACACAAACCCTAAAAGGGTCTATGCCTCAAGTTCAAACCTTATTTGAACTCGACTGTGGTGACTTCGAAGAAGCCACCCAAAACCAGAGTCTCGGATGCACTGTTCAAAGCATGAGACTGTGCTAAAATTTTACAAAAAGGCACACAAAGATAAAAAGTCGAGAAGGCATTCTAAAGGGAAAATTTCTCTCTCTCTATATATATAGAGACAAAAATATGTACAAGTGATTGACCGGGGTCTTACAAAAAAGAAAGGAAAAAACAAAAGAAATCCTAACTATGCCCGGGGCTGATTTCTCCCTCGAGGGTAGCTTCTCCTTCGGGCCCCTCATCGTTATCGGACCCGCCTTGGTTACCTTCATCATCATCGTCGTCATCGAAGGAGACAAGGAACTTGGCATCAGCTTCAAGCGCCTTAGCTTGAGCTATCTCTTCAGAGAGGTCATAACCTCGAGCATGGATTTCCTCAAGGGTCTCCCTCTGGGATTTGCACTTTACCAAGTCATTGCTCCATCGCTCTTGATCTGAAGCCTGCCTCCCTTAGCTGAATTTGAGTAGCCTTGACGTCGGCCAGGTACACGGCTATGGACTTGTCACCCGTGATTTTTGTCTTCTGGACCTCCGCCTTGGCCTCAGCAAGCTTCGCTTCAAGCTCCTCGATCCTTTGGGTCTAGGTTGAGCTTTTCTCTTTACTGCACCGAAGTTGGACCTCGTCCAATGACAGCTTGGCCAAGGCAGCCTCTTTCTCCACAGCAAGGGCGTCCATGTTCTTCTTCCAACGACCACAGTCAGCTTTGATTTGATCGACCTCCCCTTGTAGCAACTCGATCCTTTCCAGCTTTTGCTGCAACTGAGATACTGAAGTATTAGCCTCTACAGTTGGGTCGAGTAAACCGTACTCTTTTAAAATGATAGTTACCTGCTCGTCTAGCTCGACCTCTTCTTTACAAGCCTGGGCCAAGTCTGCTCGAAGGTCCTTGAGCTCCTCCCCCTTTTGACCGCAAATGAGCTTTAAATCATTCCTCTCCTCTGAGGTCTTCTAGAGCTCGGCCTCGCATTGGCTCAAGTCAGCCCTAAACTTCGTGAAAGCCTACACAAAAAGAAAGATATAAGTTAGGATAAATGGAGAAGAAGGAAAAGAAAATTGCAACAATGGGAATTAGTACTTACTCGAGATAAAATGCGTTGGGCCTCTTCGAAAAAAGTAGATGCATCGTTGAGATCAGCAACATCATCAACTCCTGTAAAGCAATCCCGGAAGGGATCCTCTTCACTGGGTACCCCGCCTATGTCGGGGATCTATAGAGCCCAAACATCCTTTATAGCCTCCTTAGAGAAGGTCGATAGAGAGGGAAATTGACCTATTCTCATGGCCCGGAGCAAATCGCTCGAGGTGCTCTGTTCAGCCCTGGGGGTCTCAGAACCGGCCCCCTCCAACATGCTTGTTGATGGCGGAGGAACAATCTCAACCTCGGGCGATTCAGGGGTTTTGCCTGAATCTTTCTTTAAAGCCTCCTCATCACGAGGAAGGGTATCCAGCTCGGAGGGCTTGGCAGCCTCGACCGACTTCCTAGCTCGAGCCACCAGTGCCGAGTCATCACCTTTGTCTTCTTCTTCTTCACCCAGCTGGTGGACCGATTCTATATCCACAGGAATGAGATTTCTCCTACGTCTTCGAACTAGAGCCCTTTTAGCTTGGGGGTCCTCGGACTCCGAGACCCTCTTCCTCTTATTATCTTTCCCCAATTTTGGAATTGAGAACTCGGTCTCTTCCCTAGGCGGTGCTGGCATCATTTCAGAGACATCTCTGATGCCTGCATAAAGGAGAGTCAAGTATAAGTGAAGAGAAATCTCCAACGAAAGGGAAGGCATCAAAGCTTACAAGACAAACTTACCATGATGTTTGGCTTCCCATCTACCCCTTGCCAAGTCACGCCAGCAGAGCTCGGCATGGGAAGTAGTCGAGGCTAATTTTTGAACCCAGTCTTCGAGGTTGGCGACTGCGTGAGACATCCAAGTAATCGCTACAAAATAGATGAAGGCATTACATAAAGCAAAAGACGGAGTATGAAGGCTAATGGGTAAAAAGTCATTCACGATCGGGGTTCCACTTCTCTGGGAACCCTCGAAAAAGCCGAGGTCGATATAACCAAATGAGATGGTTGAGGGTAAACTCCAGCCCCTTAGCCTTGCTGGAGAAGAAATGGAGCATGATCACTATGCGCCAAAACGAGGGTTGAACCTGGTCGAGGGTGACTTGATACCTCTTACAGAAATCAATGATGACCGGGTCGATAGGACTCGATGTGAATAGGTAAGTGTAGACACTTAGGAACCCTTGCACGTGAGTGGTGATACTCTCCTCGGGAGCGGGGATGTATACCACGATCTCGGCCCCCAGCCACAATCTCTCTTCATAGCCTCGAGGTGTTTTACCATTATCTAGCAAATGTATCTCGACACGTGCTCACATTGGCCAGAGATCGATGGAGGATTCTCGACTTTAAAGTCAGACATTAAGATGCAAGGGCCGGGAACATACTCGTGAGGGAGAGGTTCCGCCATCGCTTTATCACCGGCCGACCGGGAAGTAGAGGAGGAAGCTTTCTTCTTTTGTGGGACGGTCTTGGAGGTTTTCACCATTAATTCAGATAAAGGGAAGCGGAAAGAGGTGAAGTTTTGTGTTTTGGCACTAACAAAAATGACTCAATGGGTGGTGAAAGAGAAGTAATAGAGAGAGGAAAAGGCATAGGAATTTGGTAAAGGTGGAAGTAAAGTTTTTTGATTCAAATAAAGAACTTGTATTTAAGGGTCATGGCGACGGTTCGGTGGCGCTAGTGGCCGACCACCCACTAACAGACATTAATAATTTGGGGAACTGTACCTACGGGACATTTCGGTCACCTCGACCGCTTACGTCACGAGGATGACGTCATTATCGGGGTCTCCAGAAAATCGAGGCTCAAGTCGTTTCTTATTATTTTACTCTAAGAAACGAGGGGTCTATCTGTATACGGTGGAAATCGGGGCTACCCGATTTCACCCTTCGATGGAGAAAAAGGTACCACGTCGGGGTCGAAGTTTCTTTCCAAAATCGAGGTCGATATCACTAATCGAGATCATAAAGGGGTTTACTTCGAAATGATGCAGGTATGAGTCAGTAACAAAGAGGGGTGAGATATCTATAACGGCTGAAGATCGTGGCGTGAATTTCGGAACGGATCGGTCTGCAGCGGTTATGTAGTAGTTAATATGATTTCCTTTTATAATTAGAAGTGTACCTTATTTAGGATTTCCCTATTATATAAAGGGGGATCCCACTCATTTGTAATCATTATTATTCAGTGAGAAGAATACATACACTCATTACTTTCTTGCTATTTCGATTTACTATTCTCCAGAGTTGTTTTATCATTTGTCATTCATATTATCACTCCTCGAGACTGTTATGGATCGAGGTCGAGATTTGGCTTGCGGACCGGTTTGATTCATTTTATTCTCTAATTTATCTATTTAATTCCTTGTTTATCAATTGGTATTGAATTAAATCACATTAAAATCACAATATAAATTTAATTGTTACTCAAATTTTAGAGTAAACAACATGATACTGAATTTAAAGGAGACAATGACGACTTTAGCACCATGACAACAATGGTACATCTGTTATTTACAAAACATAATTTAGAACCATATACCCCTAAGAAATAGTACTGTTGGAAAGCATGTCTAAAAGGAGTTCTATGATCAGATTTAAAAAAAAAATACAAATTATGTTTATTAATCATTTCTCTAGAAAAGAAAATCTTTAGAATGCATTAGTATATTTTTAATTATGGCATTCATCTTCAGCGTTTTTTTATTTATTTATTTATTTATTTTTTTTATTTTTATTTTTAAAAGTCGGTGTGAGTTAAGCTAATCACTTTTGCAGTTGCCCGTTGTGATGTTTCAAAATACTATCAACATAACACCTCTTTAATTATCTGAAAACTAGACGATAATGGCTATGAAAATCTTGCTTTTTTTTCTTGTCGTGGACTAAACCATAATTAGTTAACCAAACGATAATTAGTTAATAAGTTAGGCATGGCTAATTGAATGATGATCATTCCAAAAGAACAAGATTTTATGCTGACAGTCTAATGAGCTGGATATCAAACGAAACGACACCTTTTTTTGTCGTTACACTCTTTTCCTTTTCTTGGTCAAGATACATTAAAGGGTTCTCAATTAGTCCATTATTCCTTTACTTTTCATGTCCAAAAAGTATCTTGCGTCAATAGTTATTTGGTATGACGCAATTTTCAGTTTCTTATATTTATACAATTATTGAAACATAAAACTGCTGATTTGATTATGCAATTAGAAAATCTTTGGTTTTATTTCCTTGTTCAGAACCTAACAACATGTATGGATTTACTAGATTATTTCTGTTTGGAGAATTTCTTCAACTAGCAAATTAAGTCACCAAAATTTGTGCGTTTATAAATGGTATAACCCATCAGCTGGAGGTTTATATTCTTAAGTTAGTAGTACAAAATGTGCCTGGGCAAAACCAGCTGCATAATTAGTCCACAAATAATTACTCTTTCTGTTCACTTTTATTTGTCCATAATGGACTTTGTATGTCCTTTTAGAAATAATAGATGAAGCGCACATTATATTTTACCATAGTACCTATAATAATGATAGTATTTTGAGAACTTTTGGGAAATTATTTGTGGAATGAGTAATTAAAGATATGAGTAAACTAAGAACAAAAATTATAATGTTCTTTTGATTTGTTAAAATTAACAAGTAAAAGTGAAAAATTTATTTTTAATATAGTAAACAAGAATGATTGGAGTAATAAGGTCCATAATTTAAGGGTTCCCACTTCCACAAAGTTGTTTGATGATGGAGCGATAATATGTTAGCGTTGACTCATAAGGTTCTTTTCTTGCTTATTGTTATTTTTCTTCAAGGAAAAGTAAAAAAAAAGTTAATAATTTTAGTGGGATCCTTCTAAAGTCTGATTAGGCAATAGGGGGACTAATTAGTTGAATCCTACTAAAAAGTGCAGATAGTAAACACAATTTGAAAGTTTGATGACTCTAGTTGTATCATTTTAGCCTGCTTTTTGACTAATACAAGCACTAACACTTGCATCTTTGTTTTCATAATGATGTGGGTAATTATTAAAAGTTCAACATTTATACAAAAGTATGCAGAATGTATTGTTTCAAGATCATTTATGTACTATTCCATCGTATGCTAAAAATAGATTTTCATTTTTAACAATTTTTTTTCCTGCTTTACCTTTAATTCATTAACCAATACTTCTTGAATAATTAATGGTCAATTGTAGCTTTTCAATGCTCAATATTAGAATTCACAGAAAAATCTTCATTATCTCTCTTCGTTAAACACAAAAGTCCTCTAAAACCGTCTTTTATTCTCTTCTTCTTTGGAGTATTTTTTTTTCTTCAGAAGTTTCTTGTCACGACCCAAATTCTAGCCTGTCATGATGGCGCCTAACGTGGTACTCCCTCAGGTCCATAATAAGTGATCAATTTACTTTTGGCACGCCCATTAAGAAAATACTAAATTCTATACAAAAATACCTAGTATGACTAAACTACCCTTAATTAAATATTTAATGTGAGGAGTAAGAAAACTTTTTAGGGATATGTACATAAGGGTAATTTTGTAAAAACAAATTAAATTTTTTATTGATTATATAAATGAACACTTATTTTGGACCAAAATAAAAAAGTAAATTGGTCCCTTATTGTGGACCAGACGGAGTAGTCGGCAAGCCGACATTTACGAAATATTGCCAACATTTAATAGAAAATGAATTAAAGTAGTTTTTAAATAACAAAAGTTTTCATAAACGGGGTAGAAAACCCAAAATATAACGCGAAAACTCCGAAACAACGGGGTGTCACTGAGTACATGAGCGTCTAAGTACCACAAGTCTGGGAAATACCTTTAATATAGTCGGAAACTAGATACAATTTGATGAAAGATAGGGAAGGAGAAAACAGGGACTGCGAACACCGGGCAGCTACCTCGAAGTCTCCAAAGGTCAACTGTGCAGAGTATCAACACCCTTCGTACCCGGAAACACCTGGACCTGCACACGAAGTGTAGAGTGTAGCGTGAGTACAACCAACTCAGTAAGTAACAAGACTAAATAAAGAACTGAAGATAGTGACGAGCTACGTAGTTATAGTTCGATTTCAGTAGTCTGAACAAAAGAAAGTAGGCATGCTTTCAAATCCGGCAGTTTAAGTCAAATCAGTTTATACATTTCAAGTTCAAGTAAAACATGATATGACTTCTATCAGAATTTTCAAAGCAGTGATATATAGCAGCTAAATGCAACAACAATGAAATCAAATGTAGCCTCTCAAAGCAACAGTCACTCAGTCCTCATGTCCACTCCAATCTCACAATCACTCATTCCTCACAGTCGCTCGGCACTCGCACTCAGTAGGTACCTGCGCTCACTGGAGGTGTGTACAGACTCCGAAGGGCCTCCTAGCCAAAGCGCTATATCAAGCCAATCATGACATAAATTAATGAAACATGCTGCGGCGTGCAGCCCGATCCCATAAATATCCTCACAATCAGGCCCTCGGGCTCACTTAACCATCAACCTCTCCAGTCTCTCGGGCTCACTCATCATGTCTTAAGATGTAATCTCTCTTCATTATATTGAATATATATTCTATTTGTATGTTATCTCTATCTTCAAGATCAATTATTACTAAGGGTAAAAGGAAAAAAATAATCAATTTTGTCTTGAACATCTAAAATAACAAATAATTTGAGACAACTATTTTTAATAACCACGACTGTTAATATGAGACGGAGGAAATATATAGGTTTCAGAAAAGTCTTAAATGCTGTTTAGACATGCTTAAACAATACCAAAGCATTTGGAGTAGTTTGACCGACTTGATTTATTTAGGATTGTGACATTGTGAATTGCTTCAGATGATTCATGGACCTACATATTAATCCATGTTATTAAATTTAACATTGTCCTCATGAAAAGATTTCTCCGTAATCATACTCTTTTTATCTGCGTAATCACACTTAGGGTGTCAACCTTTCCCTTTTTCAATGTCAAGTACCTTAGTTTTCAAGGAATACAAAAAACATAGAAAAAAAAAGAACCAAAAGAACAAAAGTTTCCATTAAATAGGTAAGGAGTTGGCTATATCGTAGAACGTTAACATTGTACTCACTTTTTACTAAAATAGATTCATGTGTTCACTTGCATTCTGATGGAATAAACTCATGGTGTAACTTTATTCATAATAATAATAATAATAATAATAATAATAATAATAATAATAATAATAATAATAATAATAAAGTAAAATAATTCTTTAAGAACTCTATATATCCTGGTCCACACCAATGCTGCATAAATTGAAACTATATATTGAACTTCCACAACACGGGGTTAAATGCCCGACATTGTTCTCCTTGTATGATAATAATCCTCACCTTACTTATATGATTTGTTCCTGAATTTGCTGAATGTTATGAGATCTTTTTCTCTTATCTAAGTAGCAATTATTTCTGGGCCACCAAGAATTGGGCCTCTCCTGCCACAATAAGGTGGGCTACTTTGTGAATAATGTAAAAATGACATCAGGTAGCCACTTTAAAGGGTTGCTATTTAAGAATTAGCCAGTGCGTCTTGAATTTCAGTTTTTCAGAACAAATATGTCTTGAATTGTCCTGAAATTAAGATTTTTAATTTAAAATTTCAGAATAAAAATAAATATTGGCTAATCTTTAAATAGTATCCCTGAAAATGGTTATCTGTGCACTTGCCCCAAAGAAGTATAAGCATATGTTAGCTAGCCTAGGATTGAATATGGGGAGAAATTCAAAAATAGCCAGATTATAAGTGGTCATTCAAAAATAATCACAGTTTCAAAAGTAATCGAAATTTAACCACTTTTCATGTAAAGATAAATTTGAACGAAAACACTGTTCAAAATCCGGAAAAATACTCCAGTCTAATATACTGGAGTTCCAGTATAATATACCGGTCTAGCATAATATACTGGAGTTTGGAGCACCGGTACTCCAGTTTCCAGTATATTATACTGGAGCCAGCAAAGTATACCGATCCAGCATAATATGCTGGAAGTTCATACACAGGTGCGCCGAACTCAGTATATTATGTTGGATCGGTCTCTGTTGCAGTAAAATAGTGGCTATTTTTTAATGACTTGACAAACGTTGGCTATTTTTGAATGATCAGCCCGAATACAGTCCACACCAAAACTTTTGGATTTATCTAAAGATTTGGCATCATCCTAGTTTTTTTTGGGAACACAATGTCCACAAGTTTTTGTTATATATATGTGTGCTACTCTGAATTACGGTTCAAATAAGTGTCCTCAAAAGTACTTTTAGGAAGAAGCTATTTATTTTACTTTTCAAAAATTGTTTCGACTTCTACTCAAAAGCAGTTTTTTCTTTCTAAAAGCTTGGCCAAACACGTTAACTTTGGAGAAAAGTACATCAAGAAAAACACTTTTGGACCAAAAAATTTGATCAAACCGAGTATAATCTAGTATCAAGACCTTATCTAAAAATACTGTGGATATGGTATAATAATAAAACAACAATATATGTTGGTTTCAATATTTGCAAATTGGCAATTTAAAAACAATGTAAACTAGTGGATCAATTAAAATTAACTACAAGTAACTATCAATATTTAGTAATGCTTATTACCCGGAAAATAAAACCCATTAAATACGTTAAGGGCTCATTTGGTTGGAATACAACTTATGCCGGTATAAGTTATATTGAGATTAGTTATGCTGGGATTGTTGTTTATTTACTGTTTGATATGTTGTGTTAAGAATGACAATTGCATAATTTCTAAGATGAAGGTATAAGTTATACCGGTGCTAATTACCCCACCCTTTATAAGGTATAAGTTATCCCGATGTTAAAATTAACACCAGTATAACTTGTACCTGGTTTGCTAACCAAACAGAGTATTAAGGTGGTATTAAATTTTTATACTACCCCTATACCTTCTTATACCTCATACTAAACGACCCCTTAATAGTACTATAAATTCTTTAGATCATTGGCGTAAATGTATATAAATTAAAGGCGAAATACATAAAGTCATAAACGACTCTTTTAAGTTGTCCTTAACGATCGAACAGACACTTCAACTGATCTTTTTTACCATTTGACACTTTGAGTGGCTATTAAGTATATTAAGTAAATACCCGAATACAACAGATTTTATACGTGAGTTACACTTGCTATGAGGTGTCAAATGGATCCAGTTAAAGAACGACACATATAATTTGGAATAAAAAATTTGAAACGTGTAAGTAACAAAACAAAAAGACATTTAAAGAAAAAAGACCTTTTTACTTCCTTATAAGTTATAACTATCAATAATCAAATTCCAATTTTCCCTTTTTGTAGCAGGCCTTCGTGTGATCTTTGGTCGTTCTTGCCGTTGTTGCTGTCCGCAAGAGCCTAGTCTTGCACCGTCACCTGATGCGGGAGTGGGGTTCATTGCCGGTTTCTGACTAACTTGTGCAGGTACTCGGTCGAGGATAAACTTGACAATTAAATCTGAAAGCACATGTTGTACTATTTTTTTCTAGGACTTATTTTTTGAAGTGGATTTTACGGTAATGTTTTTAACGAGGCAACAATAGAACGTGCTACCTTAGTTTCGAAGACAAGCCTGAGGCCGGAATTGCTGACCACCCATATTGGACCAACAATATTCGGGTCCTCACAAACTCAATCTCAAATACTGGGGGGAGGGGGGCATTAGCCCTATGTTAGAATCGTTAGAAGGTGTTCTTATTTGATACTGAAAGCCAATGCTTGATTGTTAGAATTCGTTGTAAGGGTCAAACAATCAAACGAACTGTACCCATGTAGCTCATTCTTACCATGGCAGAAAGCTGACACACCTCTGAATATGTACTCTACATGCAAAGTAATGAAAGAAATTTGTCCTCAATATTATATTACGACGTATTTGCACCATCAATACATTTAGTGACTTACTTAGAACAAATAACATATCCTAAATCCTAGAGCTTACGAGCCTCTCCGAGTCGGGGACTGTTGTCCAATAATAAGATCGGACAACTCGGGCTACCGAATCTAGGAGGCACTAAGCCTATAAGGCAGGGCCCGAACATGAAAGGCTACATCCAATTTAAAACGGCTTGGAGATGTCCAAGTCCGTACTAAAAAAATAAAACACTATCGTGTACTATTAAAATATTCAAGTATCTTAAAGTCTTTGTTTTTATTGGGTATTTCAAAGCCTAAGCAACTAAGAGTTGTTATCGAAACCATGCCTCATTCGGGCTTCAGGAGAATCAGCACTACATATTATGTCCAATTTTATGCTAAGGCATCAAATAAAGAGTTGCAAATGCATACTGAAAAGTAAAAGAAACATTATGGATGAAGGAATTTTTTTATATATATTCCAAAAATATTTACAAAAGGTGATAAAAGGGACTCAAAATAAATAAAAAAATATACCAAAGAAAACGAAAAATAAACTAAGGCATCTCCGCCTAGTTTTCACCAGAGTCTGATTCAGTACCGGAACCCTCGGGCTCATATATCTCTTTAGCCTCGGCCTCTAGCCTCTTGGCCTCTTCAATCTCGTCCGATAGATCAAACCCTTGAGTGTAAATCTCCTCGAGGGTCACCCTCCAGGATAACCACTTTATGTACTCAAGCTTTGTTATCAAGTGGTCCTCGGCTATTTCCTCATTGTTTTGTATTGGGCCAGCATCTCCTCAACCTCGCAGGAATCGAATGAAGCTTCCTCTAACTTAGACTTCATTGCGTATACTCACGGCCGAGGTCGTCCTGTTCCTAAACGGCCTAACCTAGTTGTGCTCGGAGCTCACCATTTACACGAGACCACTTGTCCTTATCCTTCATCACCCTGAGCTTGTCCTTGACTGATGACAACTTTGCTTTGGTCGCCTCCTTTTTTGAGGCCAGGTGTCCCATCCTGCTACTCAACGTCTCGACAGAAACTTTGTGACGACCCGACCAGTCGTCTCGTGAGTTACCGCTCCGTTTCTCCCATTTTTGTTTCTTATTGCTTTGTCTATCGGTTCTATATGTGATCGGGTTGGTTGTCTCGGGTTCGGAAAGGATTTGGTAAAGTTGGAGACACTTAGTCTCTTCTGAGAAAGCTTAAATTGGAAAAGTCAATCGGATGTTGACTTATGTGTTAGAGGGCTTAGATGTGAGTTCCGAGGGTTCAGATAGCTTCGGGAGGTGATTTGGGATTTAGGAGCGTGATCGCAATGAGTTTTGGAGGTCCGAAGTACATTTAGGCTTAAATTGACGAAATTGAATTTTTAGCGATTTCTAGTTGATACGTGAGATTTTGATATAAGAGTCGGAATGGAATTTCTAGAGTTGCAGTAGTTCCATGGTGTCATTTGGGATGTGTGCGCAAAATTTTAGGTCATTTGGACGTGGTTTGGTTGGGTTTTTGATCAAAAGCGGAATTCGGAAGATTTTGGAAACTTAGGCTTGAATCCGATGAGTTTTGGTTGATTCGATGTTGTTTGAGGTGTTTTGAAGATTGGTATAAGTTTGAATGAGGTTATGGGATATGTTTGTGATTTTGGTTCAGGTTTCGGGGGCCTCGGGGTGATTTCGGATGGTTGACGGAGAGTTTGGAAGTTTGGAGGAGCTGCAGATTTTTTTGCTGCTTCTGTTGTTTCCGCATTTATGGATTTGGGGACCGTAGGTGCGACGCCGCAAATACGGAAGATAGGTTGCAGAAGCGGAAAATGGATGGAAAGGCAGGAACCGTGGAAGCGGTTGTGCGACCGCACTTGCGAAGGCGCAGATGTAGAATGTTCATCGCAGATGCGAAAAGTTGGGACTTAAGTGAGGATCGCAGATGCGGTGGTCTTGACCACAGAAGTGCTACCGCATAAGCGGGAATTGGGCCGCAAATGCAAAATTCCTGGGCTAGAAGGTATAAATTAATTCCTTCGCGATTTTTGAGTTATTTCACCATTTCTAGTCTGCTTTGGAGCTTTTTGGACGATTTTGAAAAAGGATTGCAAGGAGTCTTCATTGAGGTAAGGATTTTGGACCTAAAACTCGTTCCTATGGTATTGTTTCACGGATTAGAGCTATAATTAATGAAATTTAAGGGTTAAAATTGGGGAAAGTAGAGCTTGGTATTGGAGACCTAGACTTGGGGATTTGAGGGACCTATTGTGGTCGGATTTTGGTACTTTTGATATGTATGAACTCGTGGGGAGATGAGGAACCTATTGATATAAATTTCATCGAATTCCGAGACGTGGAACAGGGGGTCGGGTTTTGGTACTTTCGGGATTTGTATTGTAAATTGATTATTTTTTCTTGGGCATCGTCCCCTTAGCATATTTTGACGTCGTGATTCTGATTTTGGATAGATTCGGCGTGAGTGGAGGACAATTTCGAGGGGAAAAGGCGTTGCGAGCTAGAGTTTGGACCGGATTGAGGTGCATAATGATTGTAAATAATGTCCTGAGGGTATGAAACCCCAGATTGCACATCGTTGTGCTATTTTGAAGTGACGCACACGCTTGATGACGAGCGTGAGGTCGTGCACTGTTGGGGATTATGACTTAGTCCGTCCCGAATGACTATTTTACCGCATATTTGACTGAAATATACTCCCTCCGTTTCATATTATATGAGGTAGTTTGACTCGGCATGGAGTTTAAGAAAAAAAAGAAAACTTTTGAAACTTGTGGTCTTAAAAGCTTAAGGGGTAAAAAATTTGTGGGGCCATGACATTTGTGTGACTATAAAAGCTTCTCATTAAGGGTAAATAGGTAAAATGAAAGAGTTTAAAGTTGAATTATTTCCAAATTTAGAAATGTATCATTTATTTTGGAACAGACTAAAAAGCAAAGTACCTCATTTAATATGAAACGAATGGAGTATTTGCTATCATCATGTTTTGGGTGGAATGCCATATTTGGGCCTCTTGCCAATTATTTGAACCCTTAGGAGATTTTTATTGATAGTTCCTCACTATTTTGACTTTATACTTGAACTCAGTCATGCTATATTTCACTGTTTTTATAACTCAGCCATGTTTACTCTATTTTAACACTTAAATAATCTTTAAATGATATTTTGGGCTGAGAATCATGTTCTACTATTGCTCGAGTGGCTTGTGAGTATTTTGACTGAGTAAGACCGATGGCCTATGTTGTGAGGAAACACTGATTATGATTATGAGGCCGAGGGTCTGAGATAGGTACGCCACAAGGTGGTTTGTTGATATGAGGCCGAGAGCCTAGTGATGATGCCACGAGATGGCTTGATATTGCGCTTGGGCCGTAAGGGGCCCCTCCAGAAGTCTGCACAACCCTAGTGAGCGCAGGTACGCAATGTGATGTGAGATATAGCCCGAGGGGCTAGTATTGTTCTGAGATATTTCCCAGGGGCGGATTTATTGACATTGTGCCCGAGGGGCGAACCTTTATGTGTTTATTTTTCCTTATTCCCTGTCATTTACCTAGTTAATTGTTAAAAAGACCTTTTATAAAGTTTAAACTGAACTGAAATGATTTTTACATGTCTTTACTGCTTCATTATAGCCCGTAATATGCCTTACGTGATTTCCTGCTTTCAGTCTTTATTTATGATTATTACTCACTGAGTTAGAGTACTCACTTTACTCCCTACACCCTGTGAGCAGATTCAGGCGCATCTGGTCCTACTACCGAATGTTGATCTTTCCAGCTCAGGCGGATCCGAAGATTCTCTAGGTAGCTGCCGGTGTTCGCAGCCCAGAACTTCTTCCCTTATCTTATTTCTCTCTGTTTTAGATTTGTATTGAGATATGTAGACTTTCTTGTATTATTCCGGATTTTAGATGCTCATGACTAGTGACATCCCGGTATCGGGCTGTGTTGGGTTGTATTCCGCAAATTGTTTTGCATTGTCACTGCTTACTTTTGGATTTTTATCATGTTTAAGACTAAATGCTTATCTCTTAATTACTTTAAAATGAATCGGAAATGTGTCGGCTGGCCTTGTCTTCCTGAGAGGCACCATCACGACCGGCTCCGTGTTTGGGGTCGGGACAAGTTGGTATTAGAGCCTAGGTTACATAGGTGTCACGAGTCATGAGCAGGTTTAGTAGAGTCTCACGGATTGTTCTATTCACTCACAAATGGTGAGGATACGCGCTACCGGTCAGGATGGACGACCACCAGTATCACCAGTTGTGGCCACTAGTGGCTGGGAACGCGGTCGTGGTCGTGGTAGGGGCAGAGGTCTGTCCCGTTCAACAGCTAGGGCAGCATCTGTAGATCCACCAACCGCCCTAGTTCAGGATCAGGTCCCAGTTGTGGACGCCCCGGCGGCACTAGCTGTGCCCATTGTGATTCCGGGTCTTCAGGAGGCCTTGGCTCAGATCCTATCACTTTGCACTGGCCTAGCTCAAGCAGTCTCAGCTACTTTAGCCGCAACTACTTCTCAGGCTGGGAGAGGCAATCAGACTCCCTCTACTCACACGCCTGAGTAGGTCGTGTAGGGACTTCAGACACTGGGGGCACATCCAGCCCAACCGGTTGCAGCTGCTCAGGACTATGTAGTTCCTGCCATGCAAGAGGATGAGCAGCGTAGGTTGGAGAGGTTTCGTAGACTTTAGCCTCCGACATTCAGTGGTGTAGAGGACGAGGATGCCCAGGGTTTCTTGGATAAGTGTCGGAGGATGCTTCGTACAATGGGTATTCTGGAGACCAATGGGGTCGCTTTCACTACTTATCAGTTTTCTGGAGCTGCCTTCACTTGGTGGGAGGCATTTGAGAGGCGCAGGCCTGTTGGTGCAGTACCCTATCTTGGCAGCAGTTCTCCGTTCTCTTTCTGGAGAAGTATGCGCCACAGTCTTGTAGAGAGGAGCTACGTAATAAGTTTGAGTGGTTGCGTCAGGGAGAGATGACTATGACGTAGTATGAGATGAGGTTCTCCGAGTTAGCTCGTCATGCTATTTGGTTGGTTCTGACAGATAGAGAGAGGATTAAGAGGTTTGTTGATGGCCTCACTTATCATCTTCGTATTCTCATGACCAGGGAGAGGGTGACTGGTGCTTCTTTCGAGGAGGTTGTAGAAATTGCTCGTGAGATTGAGTTTGTTCATCGCCAGGAGCGACAGGAGAGGGATGCCAAGAAGCCTCGAGGATCTGGTAGTTTCAGTGGTGCTCATTCGAGAGGTCAGTTTCAGTACAGCAGAGGCCGTCCATTCAGGCATGCTCAGCCAGCTCGCCTAGGTTATCATGGGGCGTCAGCGGGTCATGGTTCTCACAGTTCTCATTAAGGCCAGTCATCACTTAGTGCCCTTCCAGCTCAGAGTTCATCCCGTGCTCCATCAGTTCAGGGCTCTTCTATGCTAGGTGCATCTGCTAGTCACTCCGGTGCGAGAGGTTCCCTTCAGTCCCCTTCTCCAGCACCTGAGAGTTGTTATGAGTGTGGAGAGATGGGCCATATGTGGAGGCAGTGTCCTCGTCGTTTTGTGGGTTCATCTCAGTAGAGGGGTCAGTCATCAGCTTCAGCGCCAGTTACTTCACCATCACCCACCCAGCCAGTTAGGGGTGGAGGTCAGTCAGCTAGGGGCCACCCTAGAGGGGAAGGTCGATCAGGTGGCAGTTAGGCCCATTTCTATGCACTTCCAGCTAGACCCGATGCTATTGCTTCAGATGCTGTTATTATAGGTCTTATTTCAGTTTGCCACAGAGATGATTCTGTATTATTTGATCCTGGTTCCACCTTTTCTTATGTGTCATCATACTTTGCTCGTTATTTGAGTATGCCCTGTGAGTCTCTTGCTACCTGTTCATGTATCTACCCCTATGGGCGATACTGTTCTTGTAGACCGTGTGTACTAGTCGTGTGTGGTGACTATTGGGGGTCTGGAGACCCGAGTGGATCTTTTATTATTATGTATGGTGGATTTTATATCATTTTAGGCATGGATTGGCTATCTCCGTGTCGTGCTATTCTGGACTGTCATGCCAAGACAGTCACATTGGCTATACTGGGTGTGCCACAGATTGCGTGGCGAGGTGTGACTGATTTTGTTCCCGATAGAGTGATCCCATTCTTGAAGGCCCAGCGTATGGTTAGGAAGGGTTGCCTTTCGTATCTAGCCTTTGTGAGGGATGTCGGTGCTGAGACTCCCAGTATTGATTCTATTCCAGTTGTGAGGGATTTTCCAATGTTTCCTGTAGACCCGCCAGGCATGCCACCGGACAAGGATATTGATTTTGGTATTGACCTGGTGTTGGGCACTCAGCCCATTTCTATTCTGCCGTATCGTATGGCACCAACGGAGTTAAAGGAGTTAAAGGAGCAGCTTCAGAAACTCCTTGATAAGGGGTTCATTCGGCCTAGTGTGTCACCTTGGGGTGCGCCGGTTCTATTTGTGAAGAAGAAGGATGACACTATGAGGATGTGCATTGATTATAGGCAATTGAACAAAGCAACAGTTAAGAACAAGTTTCCTTTGCCTCACATTGATGATTTATTTGACCAGCTTCTGGGAGTGAGAGTGTTCTCCAAGATTAATCTCTGTTCAGGTTATCACCAGTTGAAGATCAGAGACTCAGATATTCTTAAGACGGCTTTCAGGACCCGAGTTCTTGGTGATGTCTTTTGGCCTAACCAATGCCCCAACAACGTTCATGCATTTGATGAACATCGTGTTCCGGCCTTATCTTGACTCGTTTGTCATAATCTTCATTGATGATATTCTGGTGTATTCGCTTAGTCAGGAGGAGCACGCGGAGCATTTGAGAGTTGTGATACAAAGATTGAGGGAGGAGAAACTTTATGCAAAATTCTCCAAGTGTAAGTTTTGGCTCAGTTCAATGGCTTTCTTGGGACACGTGATGTCCAACAAGGGTATTCAGGTGATCTGAAGAAGATAAAGGCGGTTTAGAGTTGGCCCAGACCTTCCTCATCCACAGAGATTCGCAACTTTCTTGGTTTGACGGGCTATTATCGCCGGTTTATTCAGAGATTCTCGTCTATCGCATCGCCCTTGACCAAGTTGACTCAGAAGGGTGTTCCATTTGTGTGGTCGGATGAGTGTAAGGAGAGCTTTCAGAAGCTCAAGACAGCCTTGACCACAGTTTCAGTGTTAGTTTTGCCATCAGCTTTAGGTTCATATACCGTGTATTGTGATGCTTCGATAGTCGGTATTGGTTGTGTATTGATGCAGGAGGGTAGAGTTATTGCTTATGCTTCTCGTCAGTTGAAACCCCATGAGAAGAACTACCCCGTTCATGATTTAGAGTTGGCTGCCATAGTGAACACATTGAAGATTTGGAGGTATTATCTGTATGGTGTGTCTTGTGTGGTGTTTACTAATCATCGTAGCCTCCAGTACTTGTTCAAGCAGAAGGATCTTATTTTGAGGCAGCAAAGGTGGTTGGAGTTGCTTAAGGATTATGATATCACTATATTGTACCATCCGGGGAAGGCCAACATGGTGGCCGATGCTTTAAGCCGAAAGGCGGTGAGTATGGGGAGTTTGGCATATATTCTAGTTGGGGAGAGACCTCTTGCAGTTGATGTTCAGGCCTTGGCCAATTGGTTCATAAGGTTGGATATTTAAGAGCCCAGTCGGGTATTGGCTTGTGTGGTTTCTCGGTATTCGTTATATGATCACATCAGAGAGCGCCAGTATGATGATCCATATTTGCTTGTTCTTAAGGACAAAGTCCAACATGATGATGCCAGAGATGTGACCATTGTTGATGATGGGGTGTTGAGGATGCAGGGCCAGATATGTGTGCCCAATATGGATGGTCTTCGGGAGTTGATTCTGGAGGAGGCCCATAGCTCGTGGTATTCCATTCATTCGGGTGCCGCAAAGATTTATCAGGATTTGAGGCAGCATTATTGGTGGAGGAGAATGAAGAAAGACATTGTGGGATTTGTAGCTCGGTGTCTCAACTGTCAGTAGGTAAAATATGAGCATTAGAGACCGGGTGGCTTGCTTCAGCAGATGGATATTCTAGAGTGGAATGGTGTGTTTTGTGTGGTGTTTACTGATCATTGTAGCCTCCAGCACTTGTTCAAGCAGAAGGATCTTAATTTGAGGCAGCAGAGGTGGTTGGAGTTGCTTAAGGATTATGATATCACTATATTGTACCATCCGGGGAAGGCCAATGTGGTGGCCGATGCTTTGAGCCGAAAACGGTGAGTATGGGGAGTTTGGCATATATTCCAGTTGGGGAGAGACCTCTTGCAGTTGATGTTCAGGCCTTTTCCAATCGATTTGTGAGGTTGGATATTTCAGAGCCTAGTCGGGTATTGGCTTGTGTGGTTTCTCGGTATTCGTTATATGATCACATCAGAGAGCGCCAGTATGATGATCCACATTTGCTTGTTCTTAAGGACAAAGTCCAACATGATGATGCTAGAGATGTGACCATTGGTGTTGATGGGGTGTTGAGGATGTAGGGCCAGATATGTGTGCCCAATATGGATGGGCTTCGAGAGTTGATTCTGGTGGAGGCCCATAGCTCGTGGTATTCCATTCATCTGGGTGCCGCAAAGATTTATCAGGATTTGAGGCAGTATTATTGGTGGAGGAGATTGAAGAAAGACATTGTGGGATTTGTAGCTCGGTGTCTCAACTGTCAGCAGGTGAAATATGAGCATTAGAGACCGGGTGGCTTGCTTCAGCAGATGGATATTCTAGAGTGGAAGTGTGAGTGGATCACTATGGACTTTGTAGTTAGACTTCCACGAACTTTGAAGAAGTTCGGTGCTATTTGAGTTATTGTGGATTGACTGACCACGTCCGCGCACTTTATTCCTGCGTGTACTACCTATTCTTCAGAGCGATTGGCAGAGATCTATATCCAGGAGATTGTTCGTTTGCATAGTGTCCCAGTTTCCATCATTTCAGATAGGGGCACTCAGTTTACTTCGCGGTTTTGGAGGTCTGTGCAGCGAGAGTTGGGTACTCAGGCTGAGTTGAGCACAGCGTTTCACCCTCAGACGGATGGGCAGTCCGAGCGCACTATTCAGATATTGGAGGACATGTTGCATGCATGTGACATTGATTTCGGAGGGTCATGGGATCATTTTCTACCGCTTGCAGAGTTTACTTATAATAACAACTACTAGTCGAGTATTCAGATGGCTCCATATGAGGCTTTGTTTGGGAGGGTGTAGATCTCTAGTTGGTTCGTTTGAGCTAGGAGAGGCTAGGCTATTGGGGACAGACTTGATGTAGTATGCTTTAGAAAAGGTGAAGGTGATTCAGGAGAGGCTTCGTACAGCGTAGTCGAGGCAAAAAAGTTATGCTGACAGGAAGGTTCGAGATGTGTCCTACATGGTTGGCGAGAAGGTTCTATTGAAGGTTTCGCCCATGAAGGGTGTTATGAGATTTGGGAAGAAAGGTAAATTGAGTCGTCGATTTATTAGGCCTTTTGAGGTGCTTCGGAGGATTGGAGAGGTGGCTTATGAGCTTGCTTTGCCACCCAGCTTGTCGAGTGTGCATCCGATATTTCATGTTTCTATGCTCCAGAAGTATATTGGGGATCTGTCTCATATTCTTGATTTCAACATGGTTCAGTTGGATGGTGATTTGACTTATGATGTGGAGCCATCAGCTATTTTGGAGCATCAGGTACGAAAGTTGAGGTCAAAGGATATAGCTTCAGTGAAAGTGCAGTGGAGAGGTCAGCCCGTGGAGGAGGCTACTAATGTGCCGGAGAATTTCGGCACATTGCAATACTAATTGCTTAGATTTTAGCTTGTTTAGATGCAATTATCTCCTTTACTTATGTAATTTTAGTGGTTTTGTAGTACATGAGGTCTAAGGACCCAAGAGCATGGAAATGAAAGCAAAAAGCCACAAAAAGACAAGAAAAGAGCAAAAAGGCATCGCAAAGGATGATATGCGGTTGCAAAACCCACATGCGAGCCGCATAATTGACACTGAGATCGCAGATCAAAATAGAGTGCTGAGCAAAATTCAACGTTAAGAATGCGATCCATTCTGCGGTCGCAGAACCTGTTTGCGAACCGCAAAGCAGACCACAAACCAACCATGAAGGCTGCTGAAGGAAGAAAATGCGATGCAAAATGCAGTCGCATTTCTACAATGCGTACCGAAAAACATAAATGCGGTAGGCCTGGAAACTAGGGTTACATTCTGCGATGCACTTGTCAAAAATGCGGACCGCATGTCTTCTTTGCGACACAAATGCGGTCGCATATCTGATCTGAAAGGGCATTTTTGTCCGTTTTCTGTCCCGATTTGCAGCCCACTATAAATAGATTTATGATGATTTTGTGGGCTCATCTTGTCTAGTTTTTGAACTACATTCCAAGACTTAAATATTCTTCACTTTTGGAATCTTTGGAGGATCTTTGGTTTATTTTCAGTCCTTAGAGACTAGAGAGAACAAGTATTGAAGCTAGGGTTTTGCACACACACTTTGGTCTTGAAGATTGAAGCTTGTGGTTAAGATTTTCTTACCCATTTATGTTTATTTTTTCATTTCCTTACTTTGTATTGAATATTTAAGTGTGTAGTATTTATTTCCAGCACTTGAATCTTGTTTATGGAAGTATTCATATTTAAAGTGTGGATTAAATACCTTGTTGTGCTTATGTATTGAATGATTTTTATTTATTTATGAAGTGAGTTATTGTTACTTTAATTATTCTTATTCTTTAATGTTTCCAAAGGGATTAGCTAACCCTAAGCCTCGCCCATTAACTCCGAATTAATTTTGGAAAAGATAATTTGGGGTTGGGAAAGATTAATTAACAAGAACTTGAGGCGTTAACCCTCATTTTATAGATTCTACCTAGGGATAGGATTGAACTACTTGTAGCTATTTCACGTGTGCTTAATCTTCTAATTGTTTTTGGGATAATTCAATTAGGAAGTCTTGTTAGTCTTCGGAAGAAGCTAATTAAGAATTATTATCCGTGGCTAATTAACATAAACTTGCTCATATTTATAAAATCATGAAATACATTGGATCGTTACTTGAGTGTAATTCCCGATGCATTCATACTTGTAGCCACTGATCATTTTACTTGCTTTCTAGGTTAGTTTACATTTTCGCATTTAGGTATAAACATTTTCAAAACCCAAATTCTTAGTGTTTGGCATTGCGCGATAAGTGATAATTTTCTTACATTCCTAATCGCCTACACATTGTTCTCTGTGGGATTCGACCCTGACTCATAGTAGGGTAAATTATATTCCATGCGACAGTGTCTATTACTTTTTAGTAGTGGATTTGGATGTCACCAAAATTGGCGCCGTTGCTGGGGAGCAATTTGGCGTAATTTAGGTTGTTTGAGAAATAAGCGAAAGTGCTTTGGTTCAAACTTGTGAATATTTGTGTACTTATTTTTCTTACCTTGGTCTATTTTTCTTGTTTGTTTCTTATTTAATTTCTTATTTTTGAAAAATGGCATCATATAATGAAAATTGGTCGGATGGTAGTTGTTCATACTTTGATGACCCTTGTCCTTATTGTGGAGGACCACACTCGTGGCAAAATTGTTTAAATTCTCCCGGTGGTGGATTGTGCGCACAATCTCAACCCCATGAGTGGAGTATTTGTGATAAGTGTGGTTTTCAAAATGGTCATTGAGATGATTGTGCATATTTGTCCTTCCTTTCCCCAAGCCCCTACTATGATGGTTTTACTTTTTATGATGAGAATTATAGGGCTATGGAAGTGGAAGAAGTTGAGCATGGACAAAGTGGAGAGTTCAAGCTTATGTTGGAGTGTTTACTTGAAGAAGGAAACAAGGAGCAAAATGCCTTGGAGGAGCTTTTGGAGAATAGTCTCCAAAATGACTTGGCACTTGAAAGGTTGCACTCACAAATGGATGAAAGCCTTAAAGGTTCAAAAAGCCTCGGAAGTGAAGGATAGCCAAGAACTTTCCTTGGAGATTGAAGTTGAAAATCCTTCCTTGGCATTTGATCAAAACCAAGAAGAACTCTCAAATGCTCACAATGCGAAAATGATGCTCATGTTGGAGACCATTCTTGAAAATGAGGAGAAGCACAACTTTGCACTCGAGGACTTGAAACAAGACTTGAATTACAATGATGAACACATCCGCACTTTAGAGGATCAAATGCAAATATTGGTTGAGGCTCACTATGCCCACCAACTTGAGAGTGTGTAAGGAAGCCAAAAAGAGTCCAATTCCGGGGAAGAAAGTGAGCTTTACTATGAGGATTCAAGAATTGAACATCCGCCAACCGACTCCATGAGTGTTAATGATGCCGAGAAAAAAATGGAATTGGAGTCAACTGGTATAAATGAAAATTTGATTGAGATTGACTCTAGTCCGGGGGAAAAAGAGGATGTCAAAATCCAAGAAAAATTACAAGTTGGAGGTTTGAAGTCACATTCCTAGCATTTTTCAATATTGGAATTGTGTGGCGATATGGGAATTGAACTACACAAGACAATGAGGAATTGTTAGGAGGAAAGGCAACAACCATACATCTTACGATTTGAGGAAACAAGAAAGCAAAATGACATTCCTCACATGAAAGCCAAGAAGTGCAAAATGAAGAATTTAAGGCTTGGCTCGATCATCAACTTACCAACCCCATCGCTCATGGTCACAAGCTTGATTCCAAGCTAGGTGCCCAGTTTAAATCATCCAAGTGGCGAGAAAAGTGGTAATGTTGTTTGCGTCATGCTAAGACGTTAAATGCGGCGTTTGGTGGGAGGCAACCCATCATTTTTCAAAATTTTTAGTCATTTTTAAAATTTTATTTTTTTAGAATAGCTTAGTATATTATTTGTAACTAATCTGCCAAGTTTTAGATTTTTTTTGGAGTTGATTTGAGCAGATCGGAGTGACCCGGAGAGCCAAAACCAGTAGCTGTTGAACGTTGTAGGGCAATATTTGCATTTGCAAATATATTCTCGCATTTGCGAAGTTCCCCAGTCTCAATTCCCCAAATTTTTAGTGGAAGTCACTCCTCAGGCGGATCTCTCATCGGTCCCAGCTTCCACATCAGAGGGTGACTCCACCGTCACTCAGCCAGCTGCCGACTCCCATAGCACTTAGTGTGCCTCAGGGAGCCCCTCAAACTCTTCTCTTTGTTCTTATGCATTGGGGACACTGCATACTTTTAATTAGTGGTGGGTGGTAGCATTCTATATACTTTTGTGACATCAGAAACTGTTGTACATATTTATATTTTTTGTGTTATAAACAAACTTATGTACTCATGTGTATTTTGTGTTCTGTATATGTTAGTATGATTTTCGTAACAGAGTTGTGTTGTGTAGTTCGTGATTTTATTTATATTAGTGTTTTGTGATTTCAGTGCATAAGTTATGATACCCTTGTGAATATGATACCTTTGTGCATGTATAAAAGAAAAGCAACAAAAACAAGTAGATAGTAATTAGTAATGAATTCCCCTTGGTTTTTCTTCTCCAGGTTCTTTTCCAAGGGTGTAATAGTAGAACCAGGATAGTAGAATGAATCATATTGACCGGTTTGGTGTAATTGCCTAGTCTCAAGAATGTGTGTCTGTATATAGCATATACCCTTCCATATATATATATATATATATATAAGAGATCAACTGTGTGAATTTGAGGCTCGCTCTGTGACTCTCTGTCTACCTGGAGTTATACTTGTATATATGATGAAAGCTTTGAGTTGCCAAGTGTTGACTCGAGGGCTTCGCACTATGTGAGCCAAATAGTTCGTGTGCCATGTGTGTGTGAGTTCTTTGTGTAAATAATTCTTGTGTTTGCTTCTACCATCTAGAACTTGCCCGGTTGGGTTTTCGATGCTTATAATAATTATGCTTGGTTGGAGAAATGACCTTAGGCAGTCTTTGTGATTTTTGGAAAACCAGTTAGCCTTTCAAGCCACCCACTGTACAGATAGTATCACTAGTCACCCATTTGAGCCTTTAACCTCTTCTTTGGCCACCTTATTACAAACTGTTCCCTTTTTGTGAAATAATTCCCTCTTTTGAACCAGTCCCTGCTTGAGCATTGAGAATGAGGCTAAAAGCCTAAGTTGGGGGTGTGGTGTAAAGTCAGAAGCTGGCAACATTGTACAACGAGCGTAGGAAAGTGAACCTCAAAATGTGAAACTACTCATGCTCCAAAACCAATGTGTATAAAAAAAAGAAAAATATATATTATAAGAGTTGTGAGTAGTTACACATAAGGAGACTTGAAGAGAATAAAACAGGGTAGTTGAGGTAACTAAACGGTGGAAAAGTTGAAGCTAATGAAGGCTATGTGGTAGAAAAGAAGCAAAGGGCAGCAAGAAAGAAAATGTGATTAGTGTTCAAGGAGGGTGTAGTCACTTGTATTTAAATGCTTATCCGACCCTTCCCAAAACCTATATTACAAGCTTAAAAAGTCCTTATGTGATCTCCAACCGAGCGTTCTTAGGATAAAACGAAGAATTAAAATAAGGGCAAGCCTATGGTATGGTATGTTGAAGCACTTGAAATTCTTTTTTGAGAGTGAGTGTCTTTGTGAATTCGTCCCTTTTTGTTGTCATTGTGCATATTGTGATTTTGGGACTTTTTTTTCTAGTGAGGGCACATGAACTATAAGGTAAACACAAGTTGGGTTGTTGTGTCAAATGCAAGTGCACTCAGCTGAGGGTAATATTTTGTCACATTGTCTGAGGCTCAAAGTTCACAAGTTGATTAGTTTTTCTTGTATATATTGATAAGTTCAGGAAGGGTAAAACAATAGAAGTCACATGCTTGAAGTACTAGCAACAAACACCATTCATGGTCGTTTTTGGTTCATGTTCTATAAATAGAGTCTAGAATAGGTTAGTGTCTGTTAGTTGCTTGAGGACAAGCAAGAGTTTAAGTTGGGGGTGTTGATGTGCCGGAGAATTTTGGCACATTTCAATACTAATTGTTTAAATTTTAGCTTGTTTAGATGCAATTATCTCCTTTACTTATGTAATTTTAGTGTTTTTGCAATACATGAGGTTTAAGGACCCAAGAGCATGGAAATGAAAGCGAAAAGCCACAAAAAGACAAGAAAAGAGAAAAAAAGCATCGCAAAGGATGATATGCGGTCGCAAAACCCACATGTGAGCCGCATAATTGACACTGAGATCGCAGATCAAAACAGAGTGCTTAGCAAAATTCAATGTTAAGAATGCTGTCCATTCTGCGGTCGCAGAACCTGTTTGCGAACCACAAACCAACCATGAAGGCTGCTGAAGGAAGAAAATGCGATACAAAATGCGGTCGCATTTCTACAATGCGTACCGCAAAACATAAATGCGGTGAAGGCCTGGAAACTAGGGTTACATTCTGCGATGGACTTGTCAAAAATGCGGACCGCATGTCTTCTTTGCGACACAAATGCGGTCGCATATCTGACCTAAAAGGGCATTTTTGTCCGTTTTCTGTCCTGATTTGCAGCCCACTATAAATAGATTTATGATGATTTTGTGGGCTCATCTTGTCTAGTTTTTGAACTACATTCCAAGACTTAAATATTCTTCACTTTTGGAATCTTTGGAGGATCTTTGGTTTATTTTCAGTCCTTAGAGACTAGAGAGAACAAGTATTGAAGCTAGGGTTTTGCACACACACTTTGGTCTTGAAGATTGAAGCTTGTGGTTAAGATTTGCTTACCCATTTATGTTTATTTCTTCATTTCCTTACTTTGTATTGAATATTTAAGTGTGTAATATTTATTTCCAACACTTGAATCTTGTTTATGGAAGTATTCATATTTAAAGTGTGGATTAAATACCTCGTTGTGCTTATGTATTGAATGATTTTTATCCTTTTATGAAGTGAGTTATTGTTACTTTAATTATTCTTGTTCTTTAATGTTTTCAAAGGGATTAGCTAACCCTAGGACTCGCCCATTAACTCTGAATTAATTTTGGAAAAGATAATTTGGGGTTGGGAAAGATTAATTAACAAGAACTTGAGGCTTTAACCCTCATTTTATAGATTCTACCTAGGGATAGGATTGAACTACTTGTAGCCATTTCGGGTGTGCTTAATCTCTTAATTGTTTTAGGGATAATTCAATTAGGAAGTCTTGTTAGTCTTCGGAAAAAGCTAATTAAGAATTATTATCCCTGGCTAATTAACATAAACTCGCTCATATTTATAAAATCATGAAATACATTGGATCGTTACTTGAGTGTAATTCCCAATGCATTCATACTTGTAGCCATTGATCATTTTACTTGCTTTCTAGGTTAGTTTACATTTCCGCATTTAGGTATAAACATTTTCAAAACCCAAATTCTTAGTGTTTGGCACTGTGCGATAAGTGATAATTTTCTTACATTCCTAATCGCCTACACATTGTTCTCTGTGAGATTCGACCCCGACTCATAGTTGGGTAAATTATATTGCATGCGACTGTGTCTATTACTTATTAGTAGTGGATTTGGACGTCACCAGTTACCTGGGAGACCGAACGGGAGATGCAGAGCAGATATCCTCACTTGTTTAAGGCTTCGGGTATGTTTCTTGACTCGTTCGATGACGAACATTTGTTTTAGTTGGGGAAGATATGACAAACCGGGCAGTCGTATCATGAGTTACAACTCTGTTTCCCCCCATTTCTGCTTCTTATTGCTTTTTCTATCGGTTCTATATATGATCGGGTTGGTTGGCTTGGGTTTGGAAAGGATTTCTTAAGGTTGGAGACACTTAGTGTCTTCTGAGAAAGCTTAAATTGAAAAAGTCAACCGGATGTTGACTAATATGTTAGAGGACTCGTATGTGAGTTCCAAGGGTTCGGATAGCTTTGGGAGGTGATTTGAGACTTAGGAGTGTGATCGGAATGAGTTTTGGAGGTCTGGAGTACATTTAGTCTTGAATTAGCGAAATTGGATTTTTGTTGATTTTTGGTTGATAGGTGATATTTTGATATAGGGATCAGAATGGAATTCCGAGAGTTGCAGTATTTCCGTGGTGTCATTTGGGATGTGCGCGCAAAATTTCAGGTCATTCGGACGTGGTTTGGTTGGTTTTTTTATCAAAAGTGGAATTCGAAAGATTTTGGAAACTTAGGTTTGAATCCGATGCATTTTGGTTGATTCAATGTTGTTTGAGGTATTTTGAAGATTGGTATAGGTTTGAATTAGGTTATGGGATATGTTTGTTCTTTTGGTTGAGGTCCCGGGGGCCTCAGGGTGATTTTGGATGGTTGACAGAGAGTTTGGGAGTTTGGAGGAGCTGCAGATTTCTTTGCTTCATCTGTTGTTTCCGCACCTGCGGATTTGGGGACCGCAGGTGCGACACCACAAATGCGGAAGATAGGTTGCAGAAGCGGAAAATGGCTGGAAAGGCAGGAACCGCAAAAGCGGTTGTGGGACCGCATCTGCGAAGGCACAAATGCGGAATGTTCATCGCATATGCGAAAAGTTGAGGCTTAAGTGAGGACCGCAGAAGCGGGAATTGGGCCGCAGATGCGAAATCCCTGGTCCAGAATGTATAAATTGTTTACTTCACGATTTTTGAGTTATTTCACCATTTCTATTCGGCTTTGGAGCTTTTGGACAATTTTGAAGAAGGATTTCAGGGAGACTTCATTGAGGTAAGGATTTTGGACCTAAAACTCATTCCTATGGTATTATTTCACGGATTAGAGCTATAATTAATGGAATTTAAGGGTTAAAGTTGGGGAAACTAGGGGTTGGTATTGGAGACCTAGACTTGGGGATTTGAGGGACCTATTGTGGTCGGATCCGAAGATTCTCTAGGTAGCTGCCAGCGTTCGCAGCCCAGAGCTTCTTCCCTTATCTTATTTCTCTCTGTTTTAGATTTGTATTGAGCTCTGTAGACTTTCTTGTCTTATTCCGAATTTTAGATGCTCATGACTAGTGACACCTCGGTATCGGGCTGTGTTGGGTTGTATTTCGCAAATTGTTCTGTACTGTCACTGCTTACTTTTGGATTTTTATCATGTTTAAGACTAAATGCTTATCTCTTAATTGCTTAAAAATGAATCGGAAATGTGTTGGCTGGCCTTGTCTTCACGAGAGGCGCCATCACGATCGGGTCCATGTTTGGGGTCGTGACAAGTTGGTATCAGAGCCTAGGTTACATAGGTTTACGAGTCATGAGTAAGTTTAGTAGAGTCTCACGGATCGATACAGAGACTTCTGTATTTATCCTCGAGAGGCTGCAGAACCTTTAGGAAAAACTTCATATTCTTGGAATTCTTGTTGTATGAATTTGTTGATCCGAGTACTAATTTTCTGTTGTTCTATTCTCTCATAGATGGTGAGGACTCGCGCTACCGGCCAGGATGGACGACCACCAATACAACCAGCTGTGGCTACTAGAGCCCGAGAATGTGGTCCTTGAGGGCCTTGTCTTTTGCTAGTTAAGAGCCTTGTAAATGTCCTTCTATCGGACTTGCTGCTTGAGCTCTAACTCTAGATGGCTTACTTCCATCTGTGATCGAAGGAAGCTTTCATGCTGAAGCAACTAGTCCTAAAAAATGAAGTGATGAGGTCATATAGAAATGCTAAGGTTATATAAGCCACACGAAGGTCACAAAGAAAGAGAAGCATACCTGGTTCGGCATCTGTTGTACCTCGTTGAAGTGGCTTGGTGCGCTTACCTCATTCACCTTCGCCTGATCCTCTTTGGTCACCAAGAAGAAAAGATAACTGGCTATGCCAACATGTCCGGACAGTACTCGGTTATCCGCCGGGATCGTAAACATGACCGTTCTTTTATGATCAGGATCCACGCTCAGAGCAGGGAACTACTTCACCAGTTTTGAGCTCGAGTTCGTCACGCCTGCTTCTAACGACATATCTTTTTTCGGGATCTCCAAGTGACTGATCCTAGAGTAATCGTTGAATGTACCGATGTTCATGCCTTCAAAGAATAGGTTGAGAGCCTTGTCTGCGGCCCGTGACCTCTCATTCGATTTTTCTTTGATGCCTTGAGCCTTGTCGAATAGAGACTGCATGTGGGACGATGATCTTGTGATGTCACCGGCGGCTTCCCTCGGAGCTGGAGTAGCTTCTCAGGAGTCCATAGCCACTGGTTTTCCATAAGGCTCCCGAGCCAAGAAGGGGTCGACATCTCGGTCACTTCCCCCGATTGTTGCTCTTTATTCTTCACCAACAGCCAGCCTATGGGCGATGAACTCCAGGTCATTATCTTTATGATACCCGCTGAGTTAGGAAAGGGATTCGGGGTTCGGTACCCTGGCCCAGGTTCTCTTCTTGTTACTCTTTCGGTTTCGAACCTCTACCCTCTTCTTCTGGTCTCGGTGTCCGGGTAACCCGAAGACTTCCTCTTTCTTTTCTGTTTCTTCTCCTTCTTCGTAGTAGCCTCGAGTAGTCATGAAGAGGAAGGTTTATTGGGTGAGAACGAAGCCTCATCCTCGTCCAATGCCTGGAGCTCAGTGATCATGTGATAACCCAAAAGGTCATTTTATGTTTTAGAACTCAATTCGGTGTTCCGAGGCCTTTAAGACCTCATTTTATCCCTCCTTCACTTGCGTGCGTAGTCCGGACATGTTACCGGATAGCTTTTATATTGAAAGTTGATGAAATAAATAATATTTGGCTTCAAAAGTTGATTTAGTTGACTTCGGTCAACGTTTTAAGAAAACAGACACATACTCGTGTTTTGATAGTCCGGTGGGTCTGTATCAAAATATAGGACCTAGGTATATGCCCGAAATCAAATTCCGAGGTCCCTAGCTCGAGAAATGAATTTTTGATGAAAATTGAAAGTCTGAAAATATAATAGTTTTATGAATTTGGTTAATGTTTGATCTTATTAGTATCGGGTCCGTATTTTGGTTCCGGAGCCCAGTACAAGTTCATTATGATATTTAAGACTTGTCTGTAAAATTTGATGAGAAACGGAGTTGGTTTGACGTGATTAGGACGTCCGGGTTAGAAAATAGAAATTTTAAAGTGTTCTTGAGAATTTCATTGATTTGGTGCTAAATTCGTAGTTCTAGGTGTTATTTTGGCGATTTGATCATGCGAGCAAGTTCATATGATGTTTTAAGACTTGTGTGCATGTTTGGTTTGGAGCCCCGAGGGCTCGGGTGAGTTTCGGAAAGGCTACAGTATTTGAACTTAGAAAAAACTAGTAGTTGATGCACCAGATCTGCAGACTTCGCATTTGCGAGGTATGGCTCGCAAATGTGAGCCTCGCAATTGAGAAGAGACCATCGCATTTGCCAGCAGTGGGCTGGGAGGGACACCTTCGCATTTGCGAAGTTTTTGATCGTATTTGTGATCCTGGGAGTTCGCATTTGCAAACACTGGGTCGCATTTTCAAGCTAAGCAGGTTCAACCAAATCTTCGTATTTGGGGGTTAGCGCGAACCCCAGGTCACAAATGCGACACTTGCAACTGTTCAAAACTTATGTTTGACGGGATTTTCTTCCATTCTTCACATTTTTCAAATCCTAGAACCCTAGAGGCGATTCTTCCCCAAAACTTTGGTAAGTGATCCTAACCTACTTCCTTTCAATTTCCCATCACATTTCATGAATTTCCAACCTAAAATCTAGGACTTTCATGGTAGAAGTTGGGGGTCTGGGTAGAATTAGAGATTTTTGGGAAAATTGGAATTTAGACCTCAAATTGGGGTCAGATTTCAAAACTAATTTCATATTCGGGATCGGGGTTGAATGGGTGAATGGATTTTAGTCTGAACCTCGAGTTTTGACCAAGCAAGCCTGAGGTCGATTTTTGACTTTTTGGGGGAAAGTTTGAGAAAACTAAATTTATGCATTGTAGTTGGTTCCTTTAGCAATAATTGATGTTATTGAGTTAATTGTGGTTAGATACGAGTTGTTTGGAGGTGGATTATAGAGGAAAAACGGTAATTGAGTATTGAGTGGTCCGCGTAGCAAGATAATTGTTGTGTATAACTTTGACTCGAGGGATTAGGAATCCTTGACTTATTTGATATATGAAATCCATGTGAGCGGTGTATAGGTGAGGTGATGAGTACTTATGCGCCGCCAATTTATCTGTTTTGCCTATTTTCTTCCCGTTCTTCTTATATTGTCTTTTCCTGTCTTAACTGTTACATGCTTGTAATTCCATGCCTAATTGCTACTTATTAAACATTATATCTTTAGTTGGAAGTGTTAGTTCTTTCGTAGTTCCGTTTTCTCCTTTTATTGTTTGAGCTGGTTACTGGTACTTTTAAGGCATATTATGGATTGGTCTCCCTGAGTAGTATTACTTGTGTAAAGTCTCGTAGTATATAATCTTTCTAAATGCTTTGGTTTGAAGTTGAGCCGTGTGAAGAATTATGTGATTTGAATTGTGTAATTTCTGTACTTGCTGAGTAAATGATATTGATATGGTGGGATTGGGTTGCGCACCACAACATGTGTAATAAGGGTGGATTGTGGTGAGATAAGGGTGACTGTGATAGTCGTTATTGTGATATGTTGGGATCGGGTTGCATTCCACAACATGTGTAATAAGGGTGGATTGTGGTGAAATAAGGATGAATTGTGATTGTAATTATTGTGATATAGTGAGATCGGGTTGCACGCTGCAACAATCTTTATGCTTATGTTTTCTTTTGACTCTGTTAGTTGAACGATAGTCTTAAACTATACTTAACGATTGGTTATAGATGAGCACTGATGATATGTTTCAAGAACTGTATTCATTCCTTGCAAGTTACTGCTTTAGTTTATCCTGTCCTTCTTTCTGCTTTTATTATACATTGTATGCAGGTTATATTGTAAATGCCCCGTCGTAGCCTTATCACTACCTCATTGAGGTTAGGCTCGGCACTTACCAGTACATGGGGTCGGTTGTACCGATATTGCACTCTGCACTTCTTGTGCAGATTTTGGAGCAGGTTAGTGCTGATCGAGAGGTTGGTTGTAGTATTTACTTGCTTGGATACCCAAGGTAGTCCTGCTGGCGTCCGCAGGCTCTAGCGTCCCCTTCTATGCTCTTACATTTACTATTTTTACTTCCCTTCATATACAGTTGTATTTTCTTTCGAACAAATATTTGTAGCAAATCTTGGTGTGTTCATGGATTCTGACACCGAATTCTGAGTAGTGATAGTAATAGTATTGGTAATAGTATATAAATAAAGAGGCTATTTACTTACTTCCGCATTTATTTTTACTGGTTTTAGCTTGTTTATTGTTAATCACTGAAATGTAAAGGATTTGGTTAATTAAAAATTTAACGTTGGCTTGTCTAACAAGGGTGATGTTAGGCGCCATCATTGTCTCGATGGTGGAGATTCCAGGTCGTGAAAGATCTTGAGCAAACCTATGAAAGAAAGATAGAGTCTTAGTGAAAATGACAGTTGAATATGAAAGTAAACTTGGTCGGGGTGAGCACTCATAATAGGAACAGGCCTCCTATTTGCCCTTTAAGGGTTTGTGCCATTCGTGCTCGAAATACGACAACTGTATGTAGATCCACTCGACTCACTCTTTAAGGTGGGGAACTGCATTTGGGACTCAAACAACCGCTGCACGATGATAGAATAGAGCAATGAAAAAGAAGAACAAAAATCCAAAAGGAATTCTAAATATTCAAAAAGGAGAGGAACTTACAGGCTAGAATTTCACTTTTCAGGGAACGGTGGGAACTCGGAAGGAATGAGATCCTCGGTTTCACCCGAACGAATCTCCCCTGTCATCCTCGATCCCTATCTTTGTTAATGCTCGAGAATGGAGCTTCCTTTTCCCAACAAACAAGCTTGATTAATCCCCCTCAGACGATTCGGGGACTGTAAAGACGTAGCAGATGGTCGATGGTGAATTAGGGTGCCTCAGTGTTATTAACAAAGGGGCGAAGGAGGATCACGATACTCCAAAAGGATGATCGAATCTGCCCGTGGTAGACTTCATACCTTTTGCAAAAGTCGAGGACTATGGGATCCACCGAGGCAAGTGTGAAGGGGTATGCGTAAAAACTTAGGTACCCCTCACATGTGTGGTGATGTCCTCATCAGCATCGGGGATGATCACTTCTTTTCCCTCACATTTGCAGTCCTCCTAAACCGTAGGGAGAGTGTCCTTGGTGATGGAGCATATGTATCTCCATACCTTCTCGCCTCGATCCTATTGACTAAAAGCTTTTTCAACCTTGAAGTCAATTTTTATAGAGCATCCTTCGGGGATGATGTTCTGCAGAGGAGGTTCCGGGGCCACTTCAGGTACGACCACCTCAGTATCTGCAGCAGGAATAGAAGTTAAAGGGACGGTCTATTGAGGCACGGATTTGAAGTCTTTTCCATCGTGTTCTGAAAAATATGAATATATAAGGCGTATATGAAGATTTGAAGATGAGGATAAAGATTTGAAGGTCAAACATAAAGGTTCGGGGATGGAGTATGAAGATTTGAAGATGGGAGGATGAAGATATGAAGGTGTGAAGATTTGGAGGGATTAAAAGCAAGTGAACAACTCAGGGGTAAATTGAGAAGTTCTAGAATCGAAAAATAAAAAAAGTGAAAAAGGATCAAATCTTTTATAGAGAAGAGGTAATTAATGCGTGATGTTTCGCATTTGAGGATGGTCAACTCGCGGTTAACACGTGTCCGAAATAAGAATGACGCAACTGATGGGATGCTTCACTGACCCGTCGACCCGTTTGTAGCGTACGGAAGAAGGGACCATGGTCAATTAATCACTTCTCGTCGCTTCGATAAATCTCATCTCTGTAAAGTGAGAGGATTATCTATGTACGGGTAAAATTGGGGATAATGTTACCCCCAATTTCCTAATAAAGATACGAGAGGGAAGCACAGTCCAACGCAACATCAGGCAAAGCCGAAGGGTTCGTCGTGTCAGAGCTCTGGAAGAATGAATGATGTATCTGGGATCGGGCATGGCTAAACAATGGATCTGGGCCAAGTATTGTTTTGAGACCACGAGAAAAAGTAAACGGTTGAGCATGAAAAGTGGGAGCCGTAATATTTTTCCTCACCCGGATATTACGGTGTAAATCCCGTCTGATATCAACTGCGGATCGACATTTATCAGAAAAAGAAGATTTTTACTTTTTTTTATACTTGTACTAGTATTGAAATTCCCCTACTATATAATGGAATTTTATTTTCATTCTAACACATTTTTGACACGCATATCAAAGCAAAAAGTTAATTTTTGTCTTCTAGCTATTATTCAAAGTGTTCTTTAGTTACTCTTTTCTTTAATTGCAACCGAGCCCATATCGATGGTTCGATCGAGGCCGGATTGCACTGTTCAACTTAAGATCATGCTTGATTATTCTATTACTATTGGTCTGATCGTTCATTCTCTCTTTAATCTAATTGTTTGTTATTCACACATATTTAATTAAATCACATATCCAACTGCGTATAAATTTAATTGCTACTCATTTTCAAGAGTAAACACTAACCAACAGAAACAATAAAAACAAACAAATAATATGTGCATGGGATAAAGATTTTTCATAAACTAGCTCTTATATCCTTTTCCTCAAGTAACTTTTATGCGTGTAACGTCGGCAACACGAAGATATTGTAGCAGCCTTCCCTAGCTACAACTATTTGTCTATGATATTATAGATTTATAGTAGTCTTTTTCTTGCCCTACAGACTTATCTATTTTGCTTCTATTGGTTAGCATTATAGCTGACTAATATTTTTATACAAGCATTTATCATCTCGTATTCTTAATTAGGTGATGCTTTTCTCTCGTTCCATTTTTTGTTTGACACATACTATCTTTATTCCATGCATGGCTTCTTAATTTGATGTTAAGCCCATATGACTAATTTTCTTTGGTTGAATAATTTCCTATTGGGAGTAATATTTATAGTCTTTTTTTGCTTATGCATTTTAAATTTCATCATAATTTAATGCATTTCAGATGGTCTGCTCTGATTGTTACAAGAGAGAAGATACCTAGCTTATAGGGGCTTATGGGGAAGTGATTAATTAATCATCTAAGAAGAATTAACTCAAATAACTGCCCTCCCAATCGCTAAAATTAAAAATAGCCGGTGGACGTATAATATATGTATAATTTATATATTATATGTATATAATTATGTATAATCAATGTATATAACTAGAAAAAGTAAATAGTGAATATAACCGGCTATTTGTATAAAGATCCCTTTTGCAGTTTTTTTTTTCGAATTTCTGCCTAGATCAAATAAATTGGTAAGATTCAGAAGCGAATTGCTAATAGGAAATTTTACATGCTATAACTAAATAAATACTTTATTTATTATAAATCAAAACACTTAAATAATACAATTATTTATAGCCATATTTTATATTTTATAGAAAATACGAATATATACAACTGATCTCTCAACCTTTTCCTCAAACCTCTCTGTTCTCCCTCAATTCTCTCTCCCTTTTCCCTCTCTCTTCAGTAACGCCACCGTCTTCTCTGGCGACTCACCGCCATGGCTAGATCTGTTCAGATTTTCAGATTTTCAGCTTCAGATTTCCTTCTTCTCCGACGACCCTTCTTCAGATTTCCAAAGTTCAATCTGTAGCCATGGCCAGATCTGTTCTCTTACTCCCTCTTCGCTTCCACCATCGGGAGTTTGCCATCTCCATCGCACCTCCGACTCTTACCTCGACGGAGAGAATAAATCTGAAACTTTTTGATACTGATGAATTTACATTTAGCTCTTATAGCTCGGTGAAGAGAATAAATCTAAAACTTTTCGGCACAGATGAATTTACATCTAGTTCTGTTAGCTCGGTGAAGAGAATAGATCTGAAACATTTCGATATGGATCCACGACTTCTTCTCCTTATTTGTATCTCACATCTAAGTGATTCATCTGAATAGAATTTGATAGATTCAATGCGATAATGTATTCTTAAATCTGGCCGAATTTTTGTTTGTTTCCATTTTTAGTTCTAATACAATGTATACAGTATTAAAGTACATTATATTATGTACAAATATACTAAAATTTGAGTGTATTATGTATTTTTCAATCAAATACAATTTAGTTTTTGTATTTTAAAGGTTATTTTTGGCAGATCCATGTATTTTTTGAATTTTTGTTGTTTGAATACAGTGTAAAAGCAGCTACAAATGAATATAGTGAATTATATAAAGTCGAATATCACTATTTTGTGATGTTTTGTTATCTGAATACATTCAAATTGAATATGGAGAATTGAATACAATGTAAAATAGTTAAGAATAAATATAGGCTAATTGAATACAATGTATACATCAAAATTGAATAGAGCGGTATACACGATATTTTTTGATCTTTTGTTCTTTGAATACAACTGAATTCAATATAGTAAAATTGAATATAATGTAAAATAAATAAGAACAAATACATCTTAATTAAACACAATGTATACAATCAGATTGAGACACACTAATTTATTATGCTTTCCGTTATTAAACATCTGGAATCCCTACTTTTTAGGCAAATTACCTCATTGTATTTATAAATACATTTGCGTGAATACTGATAGTAGGCTAGAAACCCGTATTTTAGATGTAGTATTGCACTCTACTTACTATATTTTACGTGTGTTTGAGCTTAAATGATAGTAAATTGCACTTATTATGTGTTTTATGCCTTTCAGGAAGTGATTTCGAGTTAAAAAGATATTCGGGTGCTAAATTGAATAATTTAGAGCTTGAAATATGAGTAAAAGCCCAAAAGACTAAACCGTGATTACGTTCGAGGACCGAGTTTGGATATCAAAAAATTGAAGAAACGAAATCACTCTATAAAATTTGCACAGTCGAGTCGCATGGTGCAGTGCGGCAGTGCAAAAGATGGCTAGATATATTTTTGGCAAACATTTTGGAATTCCCCACAAGCCACCGCATGGCGCCGCAGTAGCACAAAAATGTTAGAGTGATTTCCTATTTCGGCTAAAAAAGGGTAGTTCCGTCCGGGGTTTATTTTGAGACGGCTTAAATACACTAGAAAACATGATTTGGGGAACTTTTGATAGATTTTCGACCTAAGGAGGCTAAGGAGGAGTTGGAAGAGTGCAAGCACAAGGATTTCATCATTCTTTCCTCACTGAGGACCCTAGTTTGTATCGAATCTATATTTTTTTATACTTTAATTATATTTGTAATGAATTTCTCCATGTCTATGGAGTAGTTCCCTTTGGTGTTTGACGGATTATAACTCTAGTTTTATGTATTTGAATCCTTTTGAAAGATTTAAGTGTTGCATCTATATTCACTAGTTCATGTATTCGAGAGACGCATAACTTTTGATATCTTTAAATTATATTGTTGGTTGAGTTCAAAGATTTGTCATGACCCAAAATCTAACTAGTCGTGATGGCACCTAACCCAACCTGCTAGGTAAGCTAATTAATAACTAACCAATTCCAATAACAATTAATAAAGAAATTAAGTAAACAAATATCTGAATTTGATAAATTCCCCAAGGGCTGGTAGTACAAATCATGAGCTTCTAAGAATAGAGTTTACAAGGCTGGTGAGAAGTAAATACATCATCTGTTTGAAAAGTACATAAATAGAGTTTTATGAATCTAAGGCTACCATGAACAAGAGGCAGCTACAACTGGAACGCAGGTACTTCTTCAAATCCATCTATCATCGATTATAGCAGCATCAACATCCAACAACTGCATACAAGGTGCATAAGTGTAGTGTGAGTACAACCGACCTCATGTACTCAATAAGTAACAAACCTAACCTTAGGTTTAAAGTAGTGACGAGCTGGAACAAAGGTCGGGTCCAACATCCAATAGCCAACAACAGTTCATAACAACACAAAGAAAGTAATAAAATAATTAACTCAGAGATAAAATGCTAAGCTTTTTCATAGTTTCCCGAAAAATAGTTCCACTTTTCAAGTATATCAGTGAAAACCCAAATCCTTTACAGAAATCGTCGAAAATATGAATAAGTTTGAAAACTATAAAATTTTCCCAAAAATCGTTTCCACAATTAATAAGATGTTTCATTTTTTTTCCAGATAACAAGTGTGAAATACCTCTCTATGCCCATATATCAATATGTGTGAGAAGTTATGAATGACGTGATATTGTACAGCATGAGGAAAATGCATCTTTATGCATGTATGTCATGTGGGCATGTCAATGCCATGTATCTCAGAGATGAACTCATGTATTCATACTCTTAGAGTACTTAATCTCATTTTCTCACACTTTCTACTCCTCATGCTCAATCACTCAGTACTGTATATGGCCAATCCGGCCAAGGGAAGATCTATCCAGGATTATATACATCAACTGACCAACAGTCACTTAGTATTGAGTAGGGCCAAATCAATCCCGTGGGGAAGACCCATCCCCAAATATATAAATGCTTTGGACAAGATCCCTGTCCAGGGAAGATCCTTCCCTTAATATAATCAACTGCGCTCACTGGGGGTGTGTGCAGACTCCGGAGGGGCTCATTCAGCCCAAGCGCTATCATAAATCAGTATAACCATTGCGGCGTGTAGCCCGATCCCATATATGTAATCAATATAACATGCTGCAGCGTGCAGCCCGATCCCATAATATCACTCACACTTAGGTCCTTAGCCTCACTCAGTCATCAATATCTCCAGTCTCTCGGGCTCACAATGCCGTGAAACTAGCCCAAAATGATGATATGATATGCCAATATATGGTAATAGAGACTGAGATATCATATGCATATGACTGAGCATATAAAGCAATAAAAGAAGATAACTCAATAGTAGAAATGACCTCAGTGGGTCCCAACAAGATAAGCATGTAGCGTAGGCATGGTTTCTAACTTAGATCACAACTCAATAGCTCAAATACGTAGAAATTTCATGGTTACAGGTAAGATCAGGTAACTACACAGTAACACAGGAATAATCGAGTCACAATTCACATGGTGCAAGCCCACATGCCCGTCACCTAGCATGTGCGTCACCTCAACACCAATCACATAACATATAATTCGGGGTTTCATACCCTCAGCACCAAGTTTAGAAGTATTACTAACCTCGAACAAGCCTATTCCAATACCGAGCAAGCCAAGCAATGCACCAAAAATGCCATCTTGAGCGTACCAACCTCCAAACGGCTCAAAACTAGTCAAAAGAAACTCAAATACATCAAATAATGCCAAAGGAAACAAACCCATCGATAAATGTTGAATGTTTAATCAAAAGCCCAAAATCATCCAAAAAGTCCAACTCGGGCCCACACCTTGGAACCTGACAAAACTCACAAAATCTGACAATCCATTCAATTGTGAGTCCAACCATACTAGTTTCACTCAAATCCAACCCCGAATCGATGTTCAAAACTCAAAAATTCGCTTTATGAAACTTTAGGCTAAAATTCCCAATTTCCTCTTTAAAATTCACAATCCAATTACCAAAAACGAAGATAGGTTCACGAAATATAACCAAATCCGAGTAGAGAACACTTATCCCAATTCATATGGTGAAAATTGCTTCAAGAATCGCCTCAATCCGAGCTTCATAGCTCCAAAAATGTAAAAATGGCGGAAACCCTCAAAATAGAGTATTTATACTTCTGCCTAGGCATCCTCTTACGCGAACGCGGGAAACCTATCATGTTCGCGATGAACACAATCACACAACACAAAAAGACTCTACGTGTTTGCGGCATATTCCTCACAAACGCAATGCACAGCAGGACAAACCCTTCATGAACGCGGCTGCTACTTCACGAATGTGAAGACATTTCCTCCAACTCCTCAACTCCAACTCTATGCGAACGCGACACCGCATCGCGAATGCGGAACCCAATCAACTAACCTTTTGAGAACATGTTCCTTATATCGTATCCGCGAAGAATAAATTCGTAGCAGACCAAATTACACTTTGCAATCACGGCTGGACCTTCGCGATCGCGAAGAGCACTAGAAGCATCAGGTAATAGCAGAAACCAACAATAACATGGTCCAAAATAGTTTGAAACCCGTCCGAAACTCACCCGAGCCCTTCGGGACCCCGTCCAAACATACCAACAAGTCTCATAACATAACACGGACCTACTCGAGGTCTCAAATCACGAATAACTAAATCGATACGATGAATCACAGCTAAAATCAAGCTTAATGAACTTTGAAGTTTTCAACTTCCATAACTCGTGCCGAAATATAGCAAACCAACCCGGAATAAACCCAAATTTTGCACACAAATGACAAATGACATAACAAAGTTATTCCAATTCTCGAAAACACAATCCAAATTAGATATCAAAAAGTCCACTCCTGGTAACAATCCAGATATGCTCCTAAGTCCAAAATCATCCAACGGAGCTAACGAAATCATCAAAACTTCAATCGGAGGTCAAATAATAAAAAGTCAAACTTGGTGAACTCTTCCAATTTAAAGCTTCCTAGTTGAGAATCATTCTTCCAAATCAATTCCAAATAACCTAAAAATGAAAACCGATATTTCACATATGTCATAATACATCATATAGAGCTACTCATACCCTTAAACCACCGAGCGGAGTGTAGATTCTCAAACGACTGGTTGAGTCATTATAAGATTCTTCTAAATAATCAAAAGATTCTAGTTAAATCATTAACTAAACCTAGTTAAGAGAATAATCGAAAGAGGTTTTCCTAAGACCGATCCACTACACATTTTTGCATATCTTCATAGTGCTTAAGTTGGTTCATATCGTGAGGTTAAGACTTAATCGAGAGAGAAGTTTATGTTGAACGTTTGAACTAATAACAGAGAATTCGAGAGACTCACTTGATTATCTAGAGTAAGATCCCGAATATCTTGCACATAACCTATCAAAACCCTATCTTCTCTCACTGATAACCTTAGTTGCTTATTACTTGTCTCGATATCCATTAGTCAATAGCTTTAGATTCTTTATTAATTTCAATTCTTAATCATATAAATCTCAATTGTTGATCCTCCTAGATAGCAATCAAGCTAGAAACTATGACAATACTATTTAAATCCAATCCTTGTGGGTACGATATAATACTATACTATCTTTGATTAGCGAAAAAATTTTTAGTGCGTGTTTTGCGCTCATTAAATTTTGGCGTCGTTATCAGGGATTTGCAATCAATAGTGTTTGAAATAGTTTGTAATGTTAATTTTGGAATTTATTTTTATTTTATTTTTTACGAGTTTCTTTTTTTGTGTACAAGCAACAGGTTAAGTTCGTGGTGTATGACTCAATCTTCTTCAAAAGAAGTAATACGTTACAAGCCGGAATAGGAAAAACACATGCGACAACTAAGGAAAGTGAAAGAGTTCACCGAAAAGTTCTTGGGGCAACCTTTAACCCAAGAACACATGGATAATACGGTGACGACGAGGTAGATGTAGCTCCAAGAGAGGCTGCACAACATAGAGAAGAAGCTGCAAGGATAGCAGCTGAGGCAGCACGTACATCTGCTGATGAAACCGTTGAAGATAATAGGGGTTGAAGATTCAATATAAATCGGCCCTTGATTGAAGACCAGTTCGAGAATGCAGTACCCAGGCCTGGTAGAGCATTTGGTGATTATGCCAGACCAATCTACAATCAAGGATTATCAAGTGTTACACCACCTCCAATTGCAACAAACAATTTCAAGTTAAACCAAGGATTGCTTTAAACCATTCAGAACTGATGTGTCTTCAGAGGGAAGATGAACGAAAATCCAAACACACACTAATAGACTTCGATGAGATTATGAACATCTTTCAATACAATGGGGTGTCACAAGATGCAGTATACTTAATGGCATTCCCCTTTTCACTTAAAGATAATGCGAAGCAATGGTTTCGAAGCTTGCCCAATGGATCGATTAGAACATGGGAGGAGATGACCAAATTCCTTGATAAATATTTCTCCTCAACTAATAAGGGCAAGTTTAAATCCATAACTTCTTCCATAAAGAGACTAAAACTATTTTTTGAAGCATGAGAGAGGTTTACGGAGATAGTTAAAAAGTGTCAACATAGCGGAATTGAACTCTGGATGCAACTCCAGGACTTTTGGGAAGGATTGACACCGGCCTTGAGTAGAACATTGAGCAATGCTGTTGGATACCCTTTGATGAAGAAGACTCCAGATGAGATAGTTGCAATTCTTAATGACTTGTCTGAAGATGCTAATCAGTGGCTCTCTGAGAGTGCTGAAAGAAGAAGATCAACTGGTGTTCACCAAGTTGATGCTAATACATCTGTGCAAGTACAACTTGATACTATGGCTAAAGAAATACGAAAACTGACCTTAGCTACGATGCAAAATGAGCCTCATGCATCTTGTGATATATATGGAAGATGACACCCTACTCATGAATGACAAGCCTTAACTAGGGAAGTGAATGTTGTGGGTAACTATAATTTGAATGCAATGGGTCAGAGGTACCCTGATTTTTCATGGAGTTCACCTAGGGGTACTACAAATGCAGGACAACAAAACAACCCCAGATTCCAGGGAGAAGGAGCTCCAGGTTTTCAAAATTAGTAGAGGCAGCAATATCAGCCTCTACAGTCTAATCAATCTAGCATAAAAGATCTAATGAAGGCCTTCATTATCACGACAAATGAGAGGCTTGACGCCCATGGTGTAGCTATCAAAAAACTAGCACATATTGAGAGTGGGGAGCAGCTAAAAAGTGAGGTTGATAAGAAGAAGAAAGGCTAGATGGAAGCTGAGAAAAAGAAGAAGGAAGAAAACTAGAGAAGGGAGGAACTTGAGGAGAGCAAGCATATGCTTGCTCTACCTTTTCCCCAAAAGCTAAGTAGAGAAAAGCTGGATAAGCATTTTGAGAGATTTCTGGATGTGCCGAAATAGGTTCATGTAAACTTACCATTCGCAAAAGTTCTCTCATAGATGCCAGATGATGCTAAGTTCTTGAAAGAGATCGTTATGAATAAGAGGAAAATAGATGAGATCTTGGTGGTCAAGCTCACAGTGCATTGCAGTGTGATATTGCAAAATAAACTTCGATAAAAGTGCGGAGATCGAGGGAGTTTTACTATACTGTGCTCTTTCAGAACTATTAATTTTGATAACTATTTATGTGATTTTGGTGCTTCAACTAATTTAATGCCTCTGTCTATCTACAGGAAATTGGAGAATAAGATTGGAGAGATAAGGTATGCACCCATATCTTTGCAGCTAGAAGACCAAACGACTATAACACCCGAGGGGATAGTGGAAGATGTGCTAGTTCGGGTGGATAAGTTCGTATTTCCTATGTATTTTATAGTGGTAAATATGGAGGGGAAAAAAGAGTCCCCCCTCATCCTAGAGAGACCATTCTTAGCAACGGATACAACTATATTAGATATACAAAAGAGAAAAGTCATGCTTAGAGTGGGTGAGGAGAGTGTGACTTTTAAGATGTATGTAGAGAAGGGAGCACAAAAGGACAAACCAGCTGCGATTGTTGAGTGGAAAGTGAAGGGCGCGAAAGAGAAGGATGTGGTGAGCGAGAAAGATAAGTGTGGAGACTACCCAAAGAAGGCAGAGAAGAAGCTGTCCGCATAGATATGTGCATTATTTCGGGCTCGAGGGATGGAACCCAACTTCGACTCAAACCCCGACTAGATGTTTAGGGAAGTTTCCATTACCTTATGCTTTTAATTGTGTGATATGGGGACATGCCACGACTTAAAGTGTGGGGTGAGACTGTAAATATGTAAATGTGTGTTTGTTTTCATTTCTTTTGATTGAAAATTTTAAAGTCATTTCTTAGGTAGTGTAGCAATTCCCTCTTGGTGTTTCTTTGTGTCACGGTTCTTTTTCAAGGGTTTTGTTTGAACCGGGTATAGTTAGTTTTCTTTTATTAGGAATAGTGAACTTGTGATGTGTATTAAATGAGGATGACGTTTTTTGATGAGGTTGTGCCCTGAGAATAGTAAGTGCTCTAGTTGTAACACTTGCCCTGAGAATTGTTTTGACTATAGTGTCTTGAAGAGTCTGATCCTGCGTGAGTTAAGTGCCATGTGTGTGAGGTTTTGTGTTATTCTGCGCATTGCATATGATGTTTGGAACTTGCCTCGTGTGTTTGCAAAGTAAAATAGTAGTTTTATTCAGTCTTGAAAGTGATATAGGTATTTCTTTGTTGAGCCAGTATATACTTTTACCCACCTATTGTTATGTATCTTAGTTAACTCCTTTGAGCTTATAATCCTGTTTCTTTGGCAACCACATTACAAGCTTAACCCATTTGTTAGAATTGACCATCTATTTGAACCTTTTACCTCTCGTGAGAACTTGAATCTGTTATAAACTTTGTAAAAGTTAAAGTGCGGGATGTTAGTTTGGCTTTTGAGTGGAACTATTTAAATAAGGACAAAGGTGCACTATTTGAAAATTTTGAGGTCCACTTGTAAGGAATTTAAAGAAAAATAGTTATGTATGTATTAGATTCCTTGCTAGTGGTAGTTCTCATCTTGTTTATGCTTCAAGAAATTGGAAGCTTGATGTTGTTATATTATGAAGGTTGGGGTTTGGTTCAACATAAGTGGGGGGTTTAAGTTGTGAAATTGTATGTATTAAAGTGCTTAGGGAGGTGTAGCCGCTATTATCCATATGTATCCTACACGTCTCATAGCCTGTATTACAAACAAAATAAAGTCCTACTTGATCTTTGACTGAATTTACTCAATTAGTAGATTACAGTACGGGCAAGCTTATAGTTCATTCTCTATGGCACATGAATTTAATTTATAAGAGTGAGTTAATTCTTTCTATCTAGATTTCCTATTTATTCTTTAATTTTATTGTGTGTGGAACTACTCTTTATTGTTTATGTGATCATAATTTACGAAGGTAAGGTAAAATCTTTGACCTCTATGTTAGAGTAAGTGAGCAGGTTTTGAAAATTGTGTGGTGCTTGTAAGTTGAGTTTGAGGCTAGGATGTCATGATATGGTGCTTAGTCTATTTTCAAATATTCTTGGCATGATGCATTAGGGAAGCTATCTGATAAGTGTCACGACCCAAACTAATGGGCCACGGCGAGCACCCGATACCTTACTCAACTGAGTACCAACGTAACATATCTTTCTTAACATATCTTTCTTAATAAATGGGCCAGAAGGGCCATATGACATAACAAGAATAAAGCATGAGGGAACACTCGACATAAAATAACCCAACCTGATATACTGACTTATACATATGATGTACGGGCCTATAAGGCCAAAATAATCACTCGTACACTGAACATATGCTAACAAGGCCATACAATCTTTCATATACATAACATATATCTACAAGCCTCTAAGAGTACATAAACGTCATAAGGACATGACAGGGTCCCGACAAACCAATCAATACATGTCTAAATCGTACTGACCAAATGGAGCACACCAACATCTTCCGTTGAGATGATAGACTACTTAGAGGACTCTCAACTTGTCTATCGGAACCTGTGGGCATGAAACACAGCATCCCTAGGCAAAAGGGACGTCAGTACAAATAATGTACCTGTTGATACCCACTTTTTTCCTATATATTTTAAATATGAACAATACCTTCAAAATAGCATATATATGTATATATAACTATGTCCAAGGTTTTTATTATTCCCCCCCATAATTTTAAGGTTTTAAATTGATTTATTTTCTCCCTTTTTATCCATAAAATCCCCAATAATTATTTTCAAAATTATTGTTCTGATAATTCATCTATTGGATTTCTATATTTATGCCAAAATATGGCTAAGGTAATTTTTGTATATTTTTGTAATTACATTTAGTATTTTTAAAGCTAAATTGCACACAATTACAATATTAGCTCTTTTAACTTTTAATTATGTTCTATATGCATAAAATTGGACCCTACATTTTTAAATTATTAATTATGTATTTTAAATCATTTTGGCACCTTAATTTATTTTCCAAAAATTACCTATTATTTTTAATAAATTAAATGGGGGAAAATTGGCTATTTAAATAACAACCAAATTTGGCTTATTATAGCCAAAATTGGACCTCTTTCCAGCCCAATTTCACACCCGAATCACTCGTCCCATACCCTATTAACCCTTACCCAAACCCGGAACCCACCTACCCTTTTTAATCTCGACCGTGGATCTCCCAGATCAACGGTCCAAACGTATCCTTTCCATTTTAATTTCACCTGACCCCTAACCCTAGTCTCATAGTTCAGAGACAGCCGCCCTCAAACTCTCTCATCTCCAAATTCTCTCTCAACTCACCCTAACCCTAATCGCCATCACCGGCAAGAACCTCATTCCTATGGTGTTTTCGTGCCTTCTCCGACCACCTCAGGTCTCCTATACTCCATGTGTCACGACCCCAAATATCGACCGTGATGGCACCTATCACAGTACGAGGCAAGCCAACAACCCATAATCACAACTCGTTTATCAACAACATTAAGCCATTTTTCTAACATAAGTTTTAAATGCGGAATTCTTTATAAGTGTTATAATGACAGAAATATGCGGAAGATTGAAATAATAGATAATACATAGCCCGAACATATCTGGTGTCACAAGTCTAGAGCCTCTAATACAGTCTGAACATCCTACTACATATATAGTCTAGAAATGCAGAAAGTAATAAGATAGAAGGGAGAAATCAGGGCTGCGGACGCCATGCAGCTACCTCGAAAATCCCGGCAAATACTGGGTAACAGCTGAAGCTCTCATTCCGCCCCTTGGGCACCTGGATCTGCATACAAGGTGCAAGGAGTAACGTGAGTACGCCAAGTCAGTAACTAATTAAAGTAAATAATGGACTGAAAGCAGTGACGAGCAGTTCAAAACATATAACCTTTAAATCAGTTCTGATGTAAATTCATCATTTTTAGTTTAGAGCTTTGAAATCAGTTATTTAGAAACATAACCAACAGAGGCTTAGTTTAAAAGAAGAGTGAAACAGTGAAAAATAATAAATAAGGCCACTCGGGCAAGAAATCACTCAGAATATGGCCTCTCGGGCAGCCTCTCAACACTCAAGCTCATTAACTTATCATAAGAGTAGAATTCATAGTAACCGCTGTGGCGTGCAGCCTGACCCATTATATATAGTCGACTACGCTCACTGGGGGTGTGCAGACTCCAGAGGGGCTCTTACAGCCTACGTGTCATATCGTTGCAGCGTGTAGCCCGATCCAATATATATTGCTACGGTGTGCAGCCCGATCCATATAAGTATCGTTGCAGCGTACAACTCGATCCATAACTCACATTTAAATATATAATTATCCTCACAATTAGGTTCTCAACCTCTATCTCAGTCATTACCTCATAGCCTCTCGGGCACAATAATAGAAATTTGGGAACTCAGCCCAACAGTTCTCACAATTAGAAGTGGAGTTATTAAACCAGTTTTAAATATTTAAGGAGGTAAAACATGACTGAGTATATGCTTCTAGTAAGTGAAGTGAGGAAAGTAGTCAAAATGCCCCTAAGGGTTTCTACAGATCGACATAAGGCCCCAAACATGGCATACAACCCATAATACAATATAAATGACTGAAACATAGAATGATATAGGTTTCCAAATCAATTACACGGCTTAATAGTCGCTACGAGATGGACCAAGTCACAATCCCTACTGGTGCACGCCTACACGCTCGTCACCTAGCATGTGCGTCACCGTTTTCATCAAATCAAGTCAAATACCGGGGTTTTGTACCCTCAGTTCCAGATTTACAATGGTTACTTACCTCGAATCGATGAAAATACTACTCCGCGATGCCTTTACCTCTCGAATCGGCCTCCACTAGTGTCGAATCTATCCAAAACCAGAACAAATACGTCACAATATGCTAAGGGAACATAGCCCAAGCGAAAACAATCGAAAAATATCAAAAACCCCGAAATTAACAAAACCCGAGCCCCGAGCCCACTTCTCAAAACTCAGAAATTTTTATATCAATGGATTCCTCGTCTCCCCACGAGTTCATATGTATCAAGAACACAAGAATCGGGGTCCAAATCACCCCTCAAATCCCCATTCAAAGTCATCTTAAACTAAAGCCCTAAACCTCCATTTTTAGCTTAAGTTCCATGATTTTCTAGATAGATTTCACAATAGAATCGAGTTTTAGGTCCGAAATTCTTATCTCCAAATGTTTCTCCTTGAATCCCTCTTTAATCTCCTTAAAACAACTTTCAAAATGATCAACTATGGGGGAAATGAGCCCAAAATTGCGGATGAAATGACATAAAACATTCTGCCCAGGTCTGGCTCCCCCTTCTTCGCGATCGCGGTCAACACCTCACGATCGCGATGCACAAATTCGTGTTGATCAAAAATTTGCCTTATGCGAACGCGACATTCCATATGCAAATGCGATGCCCATTCCACTTTTACCTTCGCGAACGCGGAAACCCTCACGCGAACGCGATGAACAAAACACCTTGGACCATCAGACCCAGATTCCTCTTCGCAATCGCGTAAACCCACTCGTGAATGCGCTGAACTCCCTTCATAAACCTTCGCAAACACGGCCTATTCCCTCACGATCATGTAGCTACAAAATCCGGCCCTTCGCGAATGCGAAGGCCAAAATACCTGCAACTGCTGGAACTCATTTTCTTCAATTTCTCAAACTCCAAAACGGTCCAATTGACCACCCGAAACTCACCGACGCCCCTGAGACCTTAACCAAAAGCACCAACATATCCTAAAAATTCATTCAAACTTGATACAATCATCAAAACACCTCAAACAACATCAAATCCCTCAAAACACATCAGATTCAAGCCTAAGTTTCTAAAATCTTCCGAAATACGCTTTTGATAAAAAACCCAACCAAACCACGTACGAATGACCTAAAATTTTGCACACACAGCTCAAATGATATGAAACAGCTACTGCAACTCTCTGTATCCCATTCCGATCCCTATATCAAAATCTCGCCTATCAACCGGAAATCGCCAAAATCTCAACTTCGCCAATTCAAGCCTAAATCTTCTCTACACCTCCAAAACCCATTGTGATCACACTCCTAAGTTATAAATCACCTCCCGAAGCTAACCGAACCATTAGAACTCACATCCGAGACCTCTAACACATAAGTCAACATCCGGTTGACTTTTCCAACTTAAACCTTCTTAGAAGAGACTAAGTATCTTATTTCTTACCAAATCCTCTCTGAACCCAAACTAATCAACCTGATCACATAAGACACGGATAACAAAGCATAAAGAAGTAGAAAATAGGGAAAACGAAGTGGTAACTCATGATACGACTGGCCGGGTCATCACCCTATGGCTCTTCGACTTCATAAGTCCTTGAGAAGATCTCAAGGAAAGCCAACCTGCTCCGGTTAGAAACTCATTTACTGGCCTGTCTCCAACCATTTTCATTTAGGATTTCCTCTTGTTTTTTTCGTTTGAATCCATGAGTTTTTAACAGATTCTCTTCATCTCTACTATTTTCTGAAAACCCTAGTTCGCTATTGTTCGATTCTTGTTAGATCTTTATAGATCTGAGGTGATTCGAGTATTATTAAGCGTTTTGACTCCTTTAATTAAAGGGAGATTTGAACCAATTTTTTTTACTGAGTTCTATAATTACTGAAGAATTGATTCTTGCCTTATTTTTAATCAGTTTTAAAACTACTATATAAATAAATCTATTCTAAAGTTTTAACACACGAACACAGTTCAAAATACACACATACGTTCAAACTCTCTCTTCTTTATTTGCTACTTGTGCTAACTGTTGGCCTAGCCAGCTGAAAGCCAAGGCTAGATAGTGGAGTTGCACCTATTTTTACATTCTACATTCTTCTTCTTTAACTGGTATGTCTCTAATTTAAATTTGAAACTCAATTTTATGTGTTCCATGCCTATACATCCATGCTTGTTCCTGTACTAGTTATTCAATTTGTTTCTATGTTTGCTATTATTAAGCATGTCTAAATTCTGCCTTATGTGTAATCATCATATCATACTTTACTTAGTTCGTTGATACTTGTCTAGCATGTTCACTTAGTTCCCTTACACTGGTATGACCATGTAGTTACTCAGTCTTATAGTGTATTCTATTAGCCCTAATGGTATGTCAAATTTTGTTCAACAAAACCCTTGTCTTCAACATGATCATGTTGCATTCTTCCCTATGTTTTAAATGTCTGTTACCATGACTGATTTGTTGAGTAGACTCATAGCTGTTCTGTATCTTTGTTGTGTCAAATGTTTCCCTATTTGTGTGGTTTCAAACCTATATGTTCCCAATCCCTTCACCCCTATTTGTAAGTCTTCTTGTCAAGTAAATCTGGGTATTCTATGGTTAACTGGATTATTTGTTGAGTATGTTTTTCTCAAAGAATGATTTCAAAACTGATAACTCCTAGTTTCTTTAAAAACTATTTCTGAACCTTTTCACTTTTAAGCTGCTTTACTAAGTCTTTCATCACTATGTCAAGCACTCTCACCTTACTCTTAGTCAACTAAGTTCTGCCCCTTTTTGTGTGAGCCTTGATTTGGGACCATTGAGCTCCCTCTGAACTTGGACATATGAAAGCTGGCCTTTTCACACCGCACTTACTCTATCTTGGCTATGAAATCTAGGTCTGAGGACAGCCCGGGATACCTTGAGTTCCTTAGGGAACTCTGACACACCCAGATATGAGAAAAACTATAAACAATCTTGACACTTGAGGTGATTTATTACATAACTCAGAGAGGAAGTCTTAATTAGGTGTTGGAAATTTGGGCCTATTTTTAGACTCTCTATAGTGTAACTTTTACCTTTCCTTTCTACTTATGTAATTCATTTCAGTATTGATCTATAATAATCTGTTGTAAACAGGTATTAGGGTTGGCTAGTGAAAAGGGGAGGGTAGTTATATATGCTATCAACATCAATGGGTAGAAACCATGCCTTTGGTTTACATTTCCTGTATGTACATTAGAATCCTTGTGTAAGATCAACATATTCAAAGCATGTCATGCATTAGATACCATGTTATTAGGTTTACTGTTTCAGCATCTCATTTGACATCCTTGATCACTTAGAAATCCTGCTTTAGGCTAAATAACAGTATTAGCATAAAATATTGCTCCTGCACTTAGAAACCATGCTCTAGGAATTCTGCATATTTTACATTTTTCATATGTGCATGTTAGATACCCTGTTTTAGGAACTCACTCAGTCACACCTAGTTAAACCAATAATGCATGAAAAAGGACATAAAACAGTCTCATGTTTGATGATGATGGGGTGTTGAGGATGCAGGGCTAGATTTGTGTGCCCAATGTGGATGGGTTTCGGGAGTTGATTTTGGAGGAGTCCCATAGCTCGCGGTATTCCATTCATCCGGGTGCCGCGAATATGTATCAGGATTTGAGGCAACATTATTGGTGGAGAAGAATGAAGAAAGATATTGTGGGATTTGTAGCTCGATGTCTCAATTGTCAGCATGTGAAATATGAGCATCAGAGACCAGGTGGTTTGCTTCAGCAGATGGTTATTCCTTAGTGGAAGTGGGAGATGATCACTATGGACTTTATTGTTGGACTCCCATGGACTTTAAAGAAGTTCGATGCTATTTGGGTGATTGTGGATCAGCTGACCAAGTCTGCGCACTTCATTCATGTGTGTACTACTTATTCTTCAGAGTGGTTGGTAGGGATCTATATCCGGGAGATTATTTGTTTGCATGGTGTTCCGGTTTCCATCATTTCAGATAGAGGTAATCAGTTTACTTCGCAGTTTTGGAGAGCCGTGTAGAGAGAGTTGGGTACTTAGGTGAAGTTGAGCACATGTTTTCATCCTCAGACGGACGGGCAGTCCGAGCGTACTATTTAGATATTGGAGGACATGTTGCGTGCTTGTGTCATTGACTTCAGAGGACCATGGGATGAGTTTCTACCGCTGGCAGAGTTTGCTTATAACAATAGCTACCAGTCGAGTTTTTAGATGGCTCCATATGAGGCTTTGTATGGGAGGCGGTGTAGATCTCCAGTTGGCTAGTTCGAGCCTGAGGAGGCTAGACTATTGGGGACTGATTTGGTACAGGATGCTTTGGAGAAGGTGAAAGTGATTCATGAGAGGCTTCGTACAACGCAGTCAAGGCAAAAGAGTTATGCTGATAGGAAGGTTCGAGATGTGTCCTACATGGTAGGCGAGAAGGTTCTGTTGAAGGTTTCACCCATGAAGGGTGTTATGAGATTTGGGAATAAAAGAGAAATTGAGTCCACGGTTCCTTGGACCTTTTGATGTGCTTCAGACCATCAGGAAGGTGGCTTATGAGCTTGCTTTTCCACCCAGCTTGTCGAGTGTGCATCCGGTATTTCATGTTTCTATGCTCCGAAAGTATATTGGGGATCCGTCTCATGTTTTGGATTTCAGCACGGGTTAGTTAGATGATGATCTGACCTATGATGTGGAGCCAGTAGCTATTTTGGGTAGTCACATTCGGAAGTTGAGGTCAAAGGATATAGCTTCAGTGAAAGTGTAGTGGAGAGGTCCGCCCGTGGAGGAGGCTACCTAGGAGAACGAGCTGGAGATGCGAAGCAGATATCCTCACCTATTTGAGGCTTCAGGTATGTTTCTTGACTCGTTCAAGGACGAACGTTTGTTTAAGTTGGGGAGGATGTGACGACCCGGCCAGTCATCTCATAAGTTACCAAACCGTTTTCCCTATTTCTACTTCTTTATGCTTTATTATCCGTGTTTTGTGCTGTCGGGTTGGTCAGATCGAGTCCGAAATAATTTTGGTAAGGTTTGAGACACTTAGTCTCTTTTAAGAAGGTTTAAGTTGGAAAAGTTAACCGGATATTGACTTATGTGATATAGGGCTCGGATGTGGGTTCCGATGGTTCGGTTAGTTTCGGGAGGTGATTTATAACTTTGGAGTGTGATCGTAATAGGTTTTGGAGGTTCGGAGTAGATTTAGGCTTGAATTGACGAAGTTGATATTTTGGCAATTTTCGGTTGATAGGCAAAATTTTGATATTAGGGTCAGAACGGAATTCCGAGAGTTGCAGTAGCTTTGTTGTGTCATTTTAGATGTGCCTGCAAAATTTCAGGTCATTCAGATGTGGATTGGTTGGTTTTTTTATCAAAAGCATATTTCGAAAGATTTTAGAATCTTAGGCTTGAATACGATGTGTTTTGGGTGATTTGATGTTGTTTGAGGTATTTTGATGATTGGAGAAAGTTTGAATAAGGCTTTAGGATATGTTGGTGCCTTTGGTTAAGGTCCCGGAGGCCTCGGGTGAGTTTCGGGTGGTCTGGAGTTGGAAAGGTAGCAGAAATTGCAGGTTTAGTTGTTGCAGAAAATTGCCCTTCGCGATCGCTTAGAAGTATTGAGGAAGGCCAGGAATTAAGCCTTCGCGTTCGCGGAGGGTTGGGAAGTACGGAATCGCGTTCGTGAGAAGGACTTTGCGATCGCGTAGAGGATGTTGAGTTAGATGGGTTTGAGGTCAGGTGTTCATCGCGTTCGCGAAGGTTATGTTGGAGGAAGCATCGCGTTCGCGATGGACTTATCGCGTTCACATAGAGTAATTTTGGGAAGCTGAAGAATTGTTCTACGCGATCGCGATGGACGTTCCGCGATCGCGGTGAAGAAAATGAGGTCTAGGCAGAATGTTTTTAAACTCATCTTGTTTGCGAATGTGGGTCTATTTTCACCCATAGTTGCTCGTTTTTGGAGATTTTTGAAGGAGATTGAAGAGGAATTCAAGGGGAATCGTTGGGAGGTAAGATTCTTGGACTAAAAACTCGATTACTATGTGAATTCCACCTAGAAAAATAATGAAAGCTAAGCCTAAAATTGAAGAACTAGGGCTTGAGAAATTGAACTTTTGATTGAGAATTCGGAGGACCATTTGGGGTCGGATTTGAGAACTTTTGATATGTATGAACTCGTGGGGAGATAAGGAATCTACTGATGTGAATTTCTGAGTTTCGAGAAGTTGACCCGGGGCTCGGATTTTGCTAATTTTGGGGATTTGTGCAATTTATTGATTATTTTCACTTGGGCTTTGTTCCCTTAGCACATTTTGATGTCCTCGTTCTGATTTTGGATAGATTCGACGCGCATGGAGGCCGTTTCGAGGGGCAAAGGTATCGCGAGCTAGAGATTTAGCTGGATCGAGGTGAGTAATGATTGTAAATGATGTTCTGAGGGTTTGAAACCCCGGATTGCACATCGTGGTGCTATATTGAGGTGAGATACACGCTTGATGACGAGCGTGGGGTCGTATTCTATTGGGGATTGTGACTTGGTCCATCCCGGTTGATGATTTTATCGTGTATTTGACTGAAACTTACTTGCTATCATAATTATTTGGGTTGAATGTCATATTTGGGCTTCGTGCCAACTATTTGGTCCCTTCGTGGATTTTTATTACTATTTCCTCACTTTTTTGACTTATTACTTGAACTCAGTCATGATACTTTCCATTGTTTTACTATTTCAGCCATGTTTTCTTAGTTTTTAAGACTTAAATGATATTTTAAATTATGTTTGGGCTGAAAAACACTGGTTTACTATTGCCCAAGGGGCTTGTGATAATTGTTGGACTGAGTAAGGCCGAGGGCCTATATTGTGAGGAAACACTGATACTGATTTGAGGCCGAGGGCCTGAGATATGTACGCCACGAGGTGGCTTGATTGATATGAGGCCGAGGGCCTAGACTTGATTCCCCGAGATGGCTTATTATAGTGCTTGAGCCGTAAGGGGCCCCTCCAGGAGTCTGCACACCACCAGTGAGCGCGGGTACCCATTGTGATGTGAGATATAGCCCGAGGGCTGGTACTGTTCTGAGATGTTGCCCGAGGGGTGGATTTGTTGATACTGTGCCCGAGGGGCAAACTTTTATTTGTTTACTTTATCTCACTTATCTGTCAATTACCTGTTTAACTGGTTAAAGAGGATTTTACTTGGTTTTTACTAGTTTTACTGATTTTAAGTGATTTAATGCTTCATTATAAAATGCCTTGTGTTTTATGTGTTTTCTTACTTTCAGTCATTATTTACATTTGTTACTCACTGAGTTAGAGTACTCACTTTACTCCCTGCACCCTGTGTGCAGATTCAGGCGCAGCTGGTTCTGCTCTGGAGTGCTGATTTCCTCTAGTTCTAGGCGGGCCTTTCGGAGATTACGAGGTAGTTGTTGACGTCCGCAGCCCCGTGTCTCTACTCCTCTATCATTTCTGTTCTTCTTCAAACAAATTTTAGTAGTTTATGACTTTAGCAGACTTGCGTTATGGTTTAGAGATGCTTGTGACTTATGACACCCCGGTTAGGGCTTTGTCGGGTTGGATTTTCTGCATTGTTATCGATATTTCCGCTATTCGGTATTATTAAATCATGTTTAGACTATTTTTGTGTTAATTAACTGCTTTAAAAGATGAATTAGGTTAAACTAGCTAGCCTTGTCTTCACGAGAGGTGCCATCACGATCGGATTCAGGGTTAAGGTCGTGACATACAAAAAGATAGTTCATCTAACAATGCTTTAGATACACTGTCCCACTCGTGAATCCAAATTTCTCACGTACGCATATACAAAATCAATTATGCAATTTTATCACCAAATTATACCCTACAACTAAATTATGATAAGATGATCCCAATTTTGAAAAGTTGATGTCCAGAATGATACCCGCCAACAAAAATATAATATTGGAGGGTATAATTATCGAAAAAAATTATAATATAATATAATGTTGGTGGGGTGAGGCATGAGGTTAACGAGGGGGATGGGGTAAGAAAAAAATTATATATACCTTGATAATTTATAGAATCAAATGAAACTTATGAAATATTAAAGTATAAAAGAATGGATTAATGAAGTCATGAACCAAGATATTGTTGCTCCCAAATGCACACGTAAGTATACGTGATTGTACAAGTAATAAAATGATAAGTCGAGTATCGAACCCACAGAGACTTATATCAACTACCCACTAAATTCACCAAGATTGTTATTCAGTCAAGGTTCAATCGGGTTCAAGAGTATGATTATACTAAACTATAGTTCTAAGCAGTAACTAAATTATCAAGTAGCAAAATGATTCTTGTGTATCCAGTAGAGATAAATATTCCAGGGTTGTGATCGATTCACCAATCTTATTGTGTTCTAGTTAACTCTCCCTTTCATACAATTCACTCATGATTGCTAATAAATCGAACAATTGCTCTCGTAGCCTTCTTCCGAAGCACTACTCACCTATTCAAAATAGATCAATGCCTATATTCCTATGGAATCAATCTATCAAGAATGCATTAAAATTACGATATTTAATTAAGCATGGTGACTACTTCTATCCTAACCACAAATCCGCCCCCTCCCCCTAAGAGTTAAGATTATACTATCTTCAATTCTTCTCTGAATCTAAACACGGCTTTCCCAAGTACAGCATAGATAGTAAATAGAACCTAGCTGCTGGCTAGACAATTAAGCAATTAATCACAGAATTGAAGAAACAATCATATATTGGTGAATTGTAATCAAGGTAAAGTCAATGTTAAACAACAATATTCACGACTAAATCACAAACCCAAAACTATGAGTTTTAGCCACTCATGATAATAGAAAACAATTTCATAAGTGTTGAATAATTGAAAATACTAAGTAAAGATGAATAAAACTGAGATCTCTTCGCTCACAGATATTTTTCGTGTGTATTTCCTCTCCATGGCGGCGTCCCTCCTTTCAAAATAAGTTTATGTTGGTTTTATATGAGTTGGGGCATCTTGGGGGCGAGATAACCAAGTTCTAGTCGAAACCGGACAACTTGTGTTTTGAGCGTTCAGGGTAGCGTGGGGCGCTGGCCCTGGCGCTCAGATTTTTAACATACTAGAAATTGCGCCACAGGAAGCGCCTCACGCTGCCTGTGGCCCTCCAATTTCAACTTCGCCTTTTCTTCCCAATTTCGCTCCAATTTGCGCCCTTTTATCCCAAATTGCATCTGAATGATTCCTACTCATAGACATACCGCAAATTAGCACAAATCATCATATTATATATCTCAAATCTTCGAGACATGAGCAATATGTGAGGCAATATACATCAAAATATGCATACATTAAGCCGATTGTCAACACCCTACACTTAGACTCTTGCTCGTTCTCGAGCAATGGAACCATATTAACCCCCAAAACATACCTATCACTATGAAGGAGCAGTTCGCCATTAACTCAATCAAACACTATACCTTTGGACTATGATCGATATCGACAATTAAGCATGAACACACGAATTCCACATTCTTCTTGTTTTTAAACTAGCCCAAGTCTACACAATGATATTCAACCACCTCAAGCAACCTCTCCACAACCACCTTAACTCAAAAGAGGACTTTTTACCACTAAACATCCTTAACTCAAGCACTCACCCAACAAAAGAAAGTGTACAACATAACCAATATATCATGAGACGAAGTGCCCTCACCATAAACAAAATAGTGAATATGATAGTCCATACATTCAAATATGTCATTGAACATAAATTAAGGATATCACACAACTTAATAACATTTACTCACCCTTACAAAGAATTCATGTGCATCCCGTAGTCGTACCATAAGCTTGCCCGTAGTATACATCTCTACTCATCTAAGCTACCAAATATAGGATCAATTACGACATTAAGGTTGTAATGTAGGTTAAGGGACGGGTAGGATTCATTTAGGAATAGTGACTAATCCTCCTAAGCACTTTTAATACACTACACTCACATTTTGAGCACATGTTCTTCTCAATCAATTCACTTGCCACCACAATATACAACATAGTCTCTTTTCTTTTTTCATTTAGCACTTCTATACTCCCACCAGCACAAATTAGTAAAATTGGGAGGTGTGTGTTTTTCTACATACTTTGACTATCATTTTTTTCTCTTTTCTTGCAATTTTTTTCTTTTTTTTTTCTACACATACTCCATATATTAATGTTCATCGGCTAGTGACTTTTGATTTCAACTTTAGTGCACCAAAGGGCCCTTCCATGGTTCCACTCAAAAGATACTCCCCAAAACTCTCACTTTACTTCTTTTAGCGACTAAGTGCCTTAGGAGGTAAAGATTCAACAATCTCAAATTAAGAACAAAATGGGGGCATGGCTTGTAATGTAGGTTCCAAAGAAACGGTCTATAGGCTCAAAGGGGCTAGAAAAGGGAAAAATTAATTTTTATATGAAAAGAACATCTATGATCAATCAACAAATGCCTACGTCATCTCCTAGACGAGCACAACTTAATGATTTCGCTTCGGTAAACACACGGGACAAGTTCTACACTACACAATATAGCACAACATTTCAACAATCCTTACACACACATGGTACTTGACTCACTCAGGACGGTTTTGTGTGACTCTCAAGTCAAGCAAGCATAGCAAGTTAAAAATTTTGAAGCAAAAATGCACTAGGTGGCACATAAGTCAACCAACTGAGAAAAAGGCATCAAAGAGTAGGCTACTTACTTTACTTGGACATTAAAATTCAAATCAAACATGCAGTAAGATAGAGAGCATGCCATAACTTAACTTGCCAACACCAAACATGTCAATAGGTACCTCCAAGCACCTCAGTTTTCTCCCTTATCCTACTCCTAAAAAAATAAAATAAAATACTCGGTTCGAGCTACACCCTTGAAAAAGAACCGACGTCCAAAGTAAAACCAAGGGATGCTACCTAACTATCCTAAAATATAAGAAATTTTTTTTTTGGTGTTTTTAATCGGACTTTGATCCCTCAAGAAAGTTATCCAACAGATCCATTGTTGAAAAAAATCCGAGCTTTTTCTAAAAACAATTTCATTAGTCAAGCTAATTAGACTATGTTAGTCTTAAAATAATCTAAAAGGTAATAATTAAAAAAAAATAACACTAAGAAAAAAAATGTATACAATTACAAGTCAAGTCAAAGAGTATTTCCCCTACCCCACACTTAAATAATGCATGCCCCCGATGCATAATAAAGTCAATATAGAGTAAGAACTCCCTGCTAGTCAGAGTCTGCCTCCTTAGGATGCCCACCAGCTACGGCTATGAGCTCAGCATCACCACCTAAGGGTAGCAAAGGATACGTAACTTTATCATCATCTGTATCCTAATCATTCAATACCTTGTGAGTATTTTCATACTTAGATGAATGAATGGGACTGCCTGATGCTATGACCAACATCTTCTTCGAATAGCTGGAAAGGTCATTTTGCAAGTGTATGAGCTCTTCATCTGATACCCCTAGCCTGATCATTATAACATAGAGGGAATTATATAGATACCTGTTGAAATTTTCGTTCCTCTCATTCTTAGCAGCCTGCGTGAGCTTGAAGGTGAATTCTAGTAGGGATGTGATGTCTAGCAATGCCATAGGAGCCTCCACTACCTCATCATAGCTAGGGTACTCTGGTACCCCACGAGATAGCATGTACTTTGTCAGAATGTTTCCAAATAAGAACCTTCTTATCCTCCCTCCAAGGCGGGTGCGGTCCATCTCCTCAAGCATGAGTTCACCCACATTTATGGGGCACTCGGTCATCAGAAAGTAGATCACACACACTCGAACTCAAGTGCACTCGTTGTTATGCTGAACAAGCATTAATCTAGACTGTACAAAGTTCTGCAAAAAACTTTGTCATCTTATTGAAGTCGAACCGGAGCATTTCAAGCTAAATATTTCCCTTAGTCCGCATCCACTTTGCATTAGAATCAATGCCACAAAATGTGTGACGTATTGCCTGATAGCATGGACTTTTGACGAACTTTTGTAGCCTCCGTGGATTAGGGATATTAACTCCCAAGAAGCGACACAAAGCTTCCTTATCCATTGGAATTTCCTTTCCTCTGACCCATGACTTATCCATGTCTCATTCTAGTTGGCATATAACTCTTGTACCATGTTTAGATTTGCAGGGCCCGGACATTCGAGGAGCTTATCCACCTTCTTTTCTATCAACCTGGCAAGGATATCTGGGAAGATCGTTCTAAGGCCTTTACATTAATCCCCATTTCAGAGACATATCTCCCATATGGAACAAAAGTATCATGCCATTTGATGGCATCATCTCGAACTAGTTCCACCCGAGGCCTTGGTGGCCTCGTCGACTCGCTAGCAACTTTCTTTCCCTTAGCTTGCCGGGAAGAACTTTCACATTGCTTGCATTTGTTTGGAGGGGAGCAGTAGTGGAGTACTTCCCCACCCCTTTTCCTTTTGAGGCACCGTCACGAGCCATAGCAACCAACACACGATAAACAAAAAAATTAGAATGAATCAAGATATTTCGCCTAAGGACATCGTTAGAGGTAAAGATGACCTCACACTTAAAACCGAAGGCTATATATAATCGCATCACAATATTGGTTCAACATGCACCAATGTGTCATCACAAGGCTATAGGTACTCAAACTTCCATATGCCATACAATTCAAGTAGTCTAACATGGCCATTACTTCACTATGGCGCAAGCACGCAAAGCTAAAGTTTACATTACTACACTAATATAGTATACTAACTATGATTTACAAGGGTTTACAACAAGATACAACACCCCTAAACACCCCACACTTAGCCCAACCTCATACACAACTACACCCGGTTACTCAGACTTCATCGATGTTCAATTTTACTCTCTTAGGTATTTTAGCAAATACCTTGTGGGCATCAATTTTGCTTCTTTTATTTCAACAATGGTGTAACAAGGTGGCCCTCCCAAATTTACATGAAGTAGAGGGAATTATATTTTACTACTTCAAACACAAATTCACAACCAATTTCGTGCATATTAAAACTAACCACAATAGCAACAAAACATGTTTAAGAGACCTATGGGATTGGGGCTGTTGGAGAATAAAGTATAAAATTACACTAAGAAACTTCAAAATACAAGAAAAGAGATAATATCTTTGAGTCTTGAGATTAAATTGAGCAAGAAAGATTTTTAGAGCCTGGAGGGAAAACAAAAATGAGGCAGAAGAAAGAGAGATGCGGCAGTGTTTGTATTTTGTGAGAGAAAGAGATGTTTTGGGTTTTATCTATTTTAATTTAAGAGGGGGATGGGTTTGGGTAATTGGGTATGGGTTAGGTTGTGTGTGTATATGGGTAATTGGGTTGGGTCATTTACTTAAATACAAAACAAAATTTAAAAAATAAAGTTATACTAACCTTCGACCATCTAGCCCAGCGCCCCACGCTGGAGCTGGCATTAGGGACTTTAAACTCTCTGTAATGTGCGCCCCAGGCAGAATGGGGCGCTGGCCTGGGCGCTCAATTCGTAATTTTTTTTTGATAAAATCTCTCCTACTGAGCACTCAATACGTACATTATACATACCCCGATATCATTTCCACCTATGATCTTTACAACTACAACTACAAAAAAGATTAATCTACTCTAACTAGAAGAAAAAAAAGAAACTAAGCTACGAAAGCAATAAAAATTTAGTTGCCTTCCAATAAGTGTCACACCTCCTTTTTCGCCCGCGTTGCCCCCGAAGGGGCGCGGAAGGGAGTTTTTCTAATTAAAGGACAATCGAAACGGGATTTATTTATTTATTTCAGAGTCGCCACTTGGGAGATTTATGGTGTCCCAAGTCACCGGTTGAATCCCGAATCGAGAAAAATATTGACTCTGTTAACAGTCTGCGCACCAGAAATCTGGATAAGGAATTCTGTTAACCCGGGAGTAGGTGTTAGGCATTCCCGAGTTCCGTGGTTCTAGCACAGTCGCTCAACTGTCATATTCGGCTGGATTATCTCATATAATACATGTTGAACATATGTGCGAATTTTAACTTTTAACCGCTTTTATCATTATTATTGTTTTTGTCGAAAATTGCAACATCGTAAAAATATATCTCGAACCACGTCACATCAATGTACCCGTGGTTATCGACATATTTCGACTCTGTTGAAATTTGGATTTGGGTCACATAAATGTGCACCCGAGTTTAAGAAAATAAATTGTTAAAGGCGCGCCTAAAGCGACTAGCATATCATTATTTTGGGTAAGGCCGTGAAATTTGCTAAACGACCGATCCTGAAGTCTATACAATTATTAACCATTTATTGAGGGCCCCGCAACTTGTTCGTTTTGTTGGGTGAGGCTCATCTCATTTATTTTTAAAGGATAATCCTAAAGTGCCTACATTTTTTCTATTAAATTTGTCTCTAAAAATGAAAGAGAAAAGGTCCTAATTTATTTACATGCTTACGAGTTGTTATAGTCGGGTTCCGAACGCAATTTGTTAAATCAGAATGTAAACACAATATGGACAGCCCATTGGCCAACATGGACCCAGGCCCAACGTGTATGGCACAAAACTGGACCTGGGCCATCTCATTCACATGTTACTACCTAGCTACATTATACTAGGCATGCTCACAGTTTGTCAAATTTAAAAAAAAGACTTGGCAATCTAATTTTAATCCTAGACCATTTACATGCTGAAATTAACCAGTAGTATCTAGCTAAACAACATTCCTACAAGTTCCGAAACAGTCTATTCGTTTAATGAGCTAACTGTTGAACTTTTAAGAATAGTCCAAATCAGCTAACATGCTTTTTGAGACATGATAATCATCCAATAATAACGAACTAACTGGACAGAGTTACTACACCATTTATTTATTTTTTTTAGCAATACATAGACAGTTCGTCCACTGAGCTACTGTCAGATGTTCCATTATATATATTAAACAACTACATGATTCTGATTAGAGGAAGCTAAATAATGTATATATACAAATAAAATTCAGAATATAACTAAGATAAATTCAGAACTTCAACTCTTCATTTCATATTCATGCTTCATGTTTCAGTTTACAGTAACCAGCGTGTCAGTTGTGTACCTGATATTGGAAGCAAAAGAAAAGGAAGATCAGCAGGAATGCAGTAGCATACAACAACAACAACACCCGGCAATAGATTTAAAAACCGAGCAGAAATCCAGCAACAACTAGTGAAGTAGTAGCAAATAACCGACCAAACTCAAGGAAACAAATCAAATGAAAATCCAGAAACACCCACAATAATTAACGGGCAGAAACAAAGTGAATCTTTTTTAGATTGAAAGACCAGTTAATGTTTAACCCTTAATTTTTGACCTCTCTGTATATCTAGTGTATGCAGATTGTATATCGGGTGTATACTGCTCTCTCTTTCGAATCTCCGTCAAAATATTTCCTCAATATTCAGCCAATCTCCTATCCCCTTTCAATATTTTCGGAATTCTTTTCTTTAATATTCAGGAAAACCTTTTTTTTTCTTTGTGTCCAGCCCCCAAGATTTTTAAAGTCCTCCCTTAATTCTACCCAAACTCCCCTTATTTATGTCCAAACATATCATTTTAAGCAATTAAACAAATAAATAAGAGGTCCCATCTTCTTGAGCCCCGTAATCCCACTACTACATGTCTTTTCCTTATTTAATTCCCTTATTGCCCCACTACCGCATGCTTTGTCCCCCACTATATTAAACAATGTATTAATTCCCCCCATTATGTCTTGTCCCCCACTACGTATTATTTTAATATTATTGAATACTTAGTGGACAGAGCACTCAGTAATTATTTTTAAGACTCATTTAAAATCTCAAAAATGCCCTTGAAAATATTACAATTTACCATTCTACCCCTGAAAATACTGCAATTTATCATTCTACCCCCATCAGCTATAACCAATTCACCTAATCAATCTAAACAAAAATACAACAGCTATAACCAATTTCTAATCAAATTTCATCAATAAATTTAGGCTAGAAACTCAATATTTTTGACTGAACAATATTTTTAACAACAAACATACTTTCAGATTCAATAACAGTAATAAATTGAACATAACAAACAAGTAGATTGAAATCACTAAACTCAATAATCAATTGAACTTTAAATTAAATCTAACAACATGATTAAACTAAACACTTCTATATCAAAACTAAACAAGAACATAAAACAAATTGAAGAAATAATCAAGAAATGATAACAACGAACAAGAAAAGAATCAATCATATACTGATTTCAAATTCGAGAATATAAAACAAAATACGGACAGAAATGAAACTTAAACCAACTGACCGGAAATGACTAACGACGAACTCGAACGGAAATGGCAAACTTGAACCAAGACTATCAACGACCTAATGGATCTCGACTTTAACGACAACCCACCTTCTCTTTTAACCTCGACGAACTCAGAACGACAAACGACGACCTCGACGAATTGAACCTGAAGAAACGACGAGACAACCGGTTGTTTGGACGTGAGGCAGTGTGTATTTGAGCAGCAGCAGCCATGGCGGGCTGGCTGGAGCTGCGACTGGACGAAGCAGAAGCCGATGGGGTTCGTTTGGATGTGAGGCTGTTTAGCAGATGGTCGTTTGGGACCTATGGGGACGAAGAAGAAGAAGCAGCAGCGGTGGTCGACAGGTTTTTCCGGTGACTGGAGGGGTATTGTTCGTTGATGAAGATGGAGCTTGGGCAGCAGCTGGTCATGAGGCTGCATCAACACTGCTGCACATCAATGGCGGACGTGAGGAGGAGGCTCACGGACAGTGGTGAACGGAGCAGCTGCCATGACGAAGAAGATGAAGATGGGGTAGCCATGGGACGTGAGGGGGAGCAGAAGCAGCCATGCTCGGCTGGAAAAGGTGAATGGGGGGGGTTTGGAGAAGAAGAAGAAGAGAGGGGGGGCGGGTAGCTTTAAGGTTTTCTTTTTTTAGGGTTTTTTCAAAACAAATGTCCAAATGGAAGAAAGGGTGGGGGGTGTTTGCTTGGGGTTATGGGGCGGACCGGGTCGGGTCGACCCGGTAGGAGTTTATTTGGTTTGGGCCATGGTTGATTTAAATTAGAAGGTGGCCCAATCCGATTTTCTTCCTCTTTTATTGCTTCTTTTCTTTTACTTTCTAAAACTAAAATTCTAAATTAAGTTACAAACTAAATTAACTTATTAAAAATACTAATTAATTCCTAGCAACAATTATCATATAAAATGAAATGACAATTAAAATACAATCACACAATTTGGACATTAAAGGCTAAAAATGCAAAAGATGCCTATTTTTGTAATTTTAATTCTTGTAAAACAAACTTAGTTACTCATAATTGCAAACTTAAATCCTAAATGCAAATGCGACATATTTTTGTATTTTTTATTAATTTGGCAAATAAAAATGCACAGACAAATGCAAACAATACAAGAAAAATAACACAAAATTCACAACAATTGCAAACAAATAAAAAATTGTTTTTTTTTGGAATTTTTGGGAGTAATTCTCATATAGGGCAAAAATCACGTGCTTACAACTGCCCCTCTTTGTCCGAAAATACGAAGAGTTTTCGTGCAAAGATAAAGTAAGCGATTTTTGCCCATCCGAGTACTCCGTGTGAAGCATTTTTTGAAAAAGATTTAGCCGAACCTTTGCTTCAAAGGTTTCCTACATATCCCTGACTAGAACGGAATCAAGTTAATGTAGTTCGGGAAGTTTTGGTAGCTGGGACTACCATGGGACTGCAATGTTACTGCTGTTGCATGCTGT